>NC_067399.1:289284788-289598955 GCF_016432865.1 Antechinus flavipes
CGGTCCTCTTGTCTCACTTCTCCACTAAAACCAAGAACTTGGGCTGATCCCGAGGTCCTCCAAAGAGCTACTCCAGACATTACACAAAGTCAAGGAGAAAATACAACAAGTAGCCAGAAAATAAACAATTTAAATATCATAGAAACACATTTCAGGATAACACAAGAAAAAATTTTAGATGGTTTGGAATATATTCCAGAAGGCAAAACATCTAAAATCACAACCAAGAATCATTTATCTAGCAAAACTGAATGTAATCCTTCAGGAAGAAAAATGGATATTGAATAAAATAGAATGCTTTTAAGTATTCCTGAAGAAAAGAACAGAACTGAATAGGATGCTGACTTTCATATACAAGACTCAAAAGAAGCATAAAAAAGTAAACAGAAAAGAAAAATGATAAAAAATTAAATGAGTAAACTACTTACATTTCAGCACAGGAAAAGGATACTAAGAACTTTATAATTATAAGGGCAGTTAGAAGAAGTATACATAGAAGACATAGATGTGAGTTGAGTATGATGAGATGCTATCTAAAAAAACAAAAATAAATAAAATCAAGAGGTGAAAAAAAGGAATACACTGCAAAAGGGTAGAGGGAGAGAGAATAGAGTAAATTATTTCACATAAAATAGGTGTGAATAAGTTTTTACAGTAGAGGGGAGGATTGGGGGATTTGAGGCAGTAGAAAAGTAAAAGGGTAGGGAGATAAAAGAAGTGGAGGACTAATAAAAGGAAGGTTGACTTGGGGTAAGCAATGGTCATAAGCAGAACATTTTGGTGGAGGAACAAAGTGGAGGAAGAGAGAGACGGATAAACGGGGGAAAGTAGGATGGAGGGGAAAACAGAAATAATAATTATAACCGTGAATGTGAATGAAATAAATTCATCTGTAAAAAGGAAGTGGACAGCAAAGTGCATTACATAATATAGACATGAAAAATAATATCCTACACAAATTAGAATAGCACGGAAGAGTCAGATATATTGAGGGGGAAAAAGTATTTATGGCCAATCAAGAGAGAGAGCATTAAAGAATATAAAATTAATAATTTTGATAACATTAATTTTTTAATTTAATTAATTTATTTTTAATACACATTTGTTTATGAATCATGTTGGGAGAAAAAAATCGGAACAAAAGAGGAAAAAACATGGGAGAGAAAAAACAGAAAAAAGATGCAAACATAGCATGTATTGATTTACATTCAATCTACTTAGTTCTTTTTCTGGATGCAAATGACATTTTCTGTTCTAAGTCTGTTAGAATTGCTTTGGATCATTGAACCACTGAGAAGAACCAAGTCTTTCATAACTGATCATCTCACATTCTTGCTGTTATTGTGGACAATGTATTTCTGGTTCTGCTTGTTTTGCTCAGCATCAGTTCATATAAATCTTTCCATGTCTTTCTAAAATAAGATTGGTTATCATTTTTTATAGATCAATAATATCCCATTACCTTCATATATCGCAGCTTATTCAGCCATTTCCCAACTGATAGGCATCTACTTATTTTCCAATTCTTTGTTAGCACAAAAAGAGTTGCTACATTTTCACAAATATGAGTCCCTTTCCCTCCTTTATGATTTCCTTGAGATACAGACATAGTAGTGGCATTGATGAATCAAAGAGTATGCAAGATTTTATAACTCTTTAGGCATATTTCCAGCTTCCTCTCCAGAATAGTTGGATCATTTCACAACTCCACTGAAAATGCATTAGTGTTCCGGTTTTCCCAAATCCTCTACAACATTTGTCATTATTATTTCCTAACTTCTTAGTCAATCTGAGAGTGCAAAGTGGTACCTCATAGTTTAATTTGCATTTTTCTAATCATTAGTGATTTAATGCATTTTTTCATATGACTATAGATGGCTTTAAGTTCATCATCTGAAAATGTTTCATATCCTTTGACCATTTGTGAATTGGGGAATGACTTGTGTATTCTTTTACATTTGACACAGCTTTTTATATATTTTAGAAATGAGATCTTTATCAGAAACACAGGATGTAAAAAGAAAAATTTCCCCTGCTTTGTACTTTCCTTTTAATCTTGTTTCTGTTGGTTTTGTTTGTGCAAAAGCTTTTTAATTTAATGTAATCAAATTGTCCATTTTGCCTTTCATAATGTTCTCTAGTTCTTCTTTAGTCATAAATTCTTCCTTTCCCCAAAGATCTGATAGTTAAATTATCCCTTGCTCTCCTAATTTGTTTATGGTATTATCCTGTATGCTCAAATGATGTACCCATTTTGACCTTGTCATAATATGGGATGTGAGATATAGTTCTATGCCAAGTTTCTGACATTATTTCTCAGGTTTCTCAACAATTTTTGTCAAATAATGTCTTATTACAGAAACTGATGTTTGGAGGCTTATCAAATATTAGGTTATTATAGGCTTTATTGTATCATGTGTATTTAATCTATTCCACTAATCCATCACTCTATTTCTCAGCCAGTACCAAATGTTTTTGATGAGTGATGATACAGTTTTAGGTTTGGTATTGTTAAAACACTATTGTTTGTATTTTTTTTTCATTAATTCCCTTGATATTCTTGACTTTTTGTTCCTCCAAATGAATTTTGTTATTATTTTTTTCTAGTTCTATAAAATAAAATTTTGGCAGTTTGACTGGTATGGCACTGAACCACTAGACCAATTTAGGGAGAATAGTCAATTTTTTCCTCAGATCTATCATATCTAGTTTTTCTAGAAATCTATTAGCCTCCCTAGTTTCTTTCTTTTTTGTGTGGTTAGATTTGTCTTATTCTGAGAGGGGAAGGTTGAAATCCCCAAAAAATATACTTTTGTCGTCTATTTCTTCCTATAAATGACTTAATATCTTCCCTAGGAATTTGCGTGCTCTATCAGTTGATGCATATTTATCTAATATCATTATTACTTCATTGTTTATGATACCCTTTATCAAGATATGCTTTCCATTCTTTTCTCTTTTGATTAGGTCTAGTTTAATTTTTCTTTATCTGAGATCAGAATTGCTACCCCTGCTTTTTTTTACTTCAACTGAAGCATAATAAATTCTGTTCCAATATATTGAATTTACTCTGTATGTGTCTCTCTGTGTCAAATATGTTTCTTGTAAATAATATATTGTAGGATTCTATTTTTTAATCCATTCTGCTAGTTGCTTCTGTTTTATGGGAGAGTTAATCCTATTCATATTCAAACTTATGAGCTTTATATTTCCCTCCATCTTATTTCCTCCCCGTATATATTTTATCCTCTCTTTCCACTCTGACCTTAGTATTTTTAACTCACCCCACCCACTATCTTATCTTCTGTCATACCTATCCCCTTTTCTGACCCTTTTTTCCTTAATGTTTCTGCCCTCCTTTCTACCGACCCCCTCCCTTTTCTTTCTCTTTCTCTTCCTACTTTATAGGATTAGAGAAATTTCTATACTCAATTGAATGATTAAGTTATTCCCTCTTAGAGCAAAAGCTGATGAGATCAAATTTCAGACAAAGCTCATCCCTTTTCCTATTTTTCTGTTGATTGTAATAGGTCTTTTGTGCCTCTTCACAGAATCTAATTTGTCCCTTTATGCCTCCCCCTTTCCTCTTTTTCTAGTAAAAACTTTCTTCCATCCCTTAATGTCTTTTTCTTAGAAATTATTACATCATGATTTCAGAAAGGCCTGGAGAGACTTACATGAACTGATGCTGAGTGAAATGAGCAGGACCAGGAGATCATTATATACTTCAACAACAATACTATATGATGATCAATTCTGATGGACATAGCCCTCTTCAACAATGAGATGAACCAAATCAGTTCCAATAGAGCAATAATGAACTGAACCAGCTACACCCAGGGAAAGAACTCTGGGAGATGACTATGAACCATTACATAGAATTCCCAAATCCTGTATTTTTGTCTGCCTGCATTTTTGATTTCCTTCACAGATTAATTGTACACTATTCCAAAGTCCAATTCTTTTTATACAGCAAAATAACTGTATGGACATTTATACATATATTATATTTAACTTAAAAAAAAAAAGAAATCATCACACATATTCCACTCACTATTACACCCTCCATACATGTGATGCTCTGCCCCTCCCTCCCCATCAATCCCAGTAACAGATACAGTTCTCAAGAGTTACAGATATAATTTTCCTTTCTAGGAATGTAAACAGTTTAACCTTTAAATATATATTCCCCTCTCCTCATTTACCATTCTATGCTTCTCTTGAGTTTTGTGTTTGTAAGTTAAATTTTCTGTTTAGGTCTGTTTTTTTCAATAGAAATGATTTAAAGTCTCTTACTTCATTGAAGATTCATTTCCTCCCCTGAAAGATGATGCACAGTCTTGCTTGATTGTTAATTTTTGGTTATAACTCTAGGTCCTTTGCCCTCTAGAATATGGTATTCCTGGCCCTCTGATTCTGTATTGTTGAAGCTGACATATCCTGAATGTCAGTCCTTGATATTTGAATTGTTTTTATCTAGCAGCTTGCAGTATATTTTTCCTTGAAATTGTAATTCTGGAGTTTTGCAACAATGTTCCTTGGGATTTTCCTTGTGCAACTTCTTTCCAGAGGTAATTGATCAATTCTTTCAATGACTATTTCCCTCTCTGTTTTTAGAATATTGGGACAGTTTTCCTTGATAATTTCCAAAAGAATTTTTTTTTTTTTTGGTCATAATCTTCAAGTAGACCAATAATTTTTAAATTGTCTCTTCTAAATCTATTTTCCAGGTCGACTTTTTCTAATGAGATTATTTCACATTTTCTTCCATTTTTTTCATTCTTTTTAGTTTATTTGATTGACTTTTTGCTGTCTAAAAGAATCATTAGCTTCCATTGGCACCATTTTATTTTTTAATGTGTGTTTTTTTAGCTTTTGTATCTCTTTTTACATTAGGTTAATTCTATCTTGTCTTGAAGGGCAGATATTATAGCAATTTCTTTGATAAGCTCCTTATTTCTCTAAATTAGAGAGAACTGAGTAAAATTTACAAGAATATAAATCATTTCTCAATTGATAAATGGTTACTGGATATAAACAGGAAGTTTTGAGGCAAAGAAATCAAAATTATATATAGTCATATTAAAAATTATCTAAATCCTTAATAATTAGAAAAATATTAACTAAAGCATCTCTGAATTACCACTTTACCTCTATCACATTTTATCAGATATAACAGAAAATAAAACAAATGTTGAAAAGAATATAGGAAAATTGTCATGTAGTATTGGTGGAGTTGTGAATTGATCCAAACGTTCTAGAGATCAGGACTATGCCTTGCATATTCTTTTACCTAGAAATGCCATTCAAAGAGAACAAAAGATAAAGGAAAAGATCTTACATGTACAAAAAACATGTACGTGTTTTAAAAATTTTTGTGTGTGTTTGAAGAAATAATTAGCTGAAATATATTACTTTGTACATTGGATACCCTTCTAGAACAGTATTCTATTAATTATTTATTTGGAGGATTGACATATTTAGATATTCCTACTGGAATTCCAAGATTGGAATAATAAATCAAAGAATCCGGGAAATTCTGCCTTCCATCCTTTTAGGATCAGATCTTATTTTTATTTATTTATTTCCTAATAATAATAATAATACATATTTATTTTTCAAAATACATGCAAAAATGATTTTAAACATTCACCCTTGCAAAGTTTTATGCTCCAATTTTTTCTCCTTCTCTTCCTTCTTCCCCCTCCCCTAGACAGCAAGAAACCCAATAGAGGTTAAATATGTGCTCTCTCTATATATATTTCTACGTTTATCATGCTGCATAAGAAAAATCAGATAAAAGGGGGTCAGGGAATGAGAAAGAAAAAACAAGCAAAAAAAAACAAGAAAAAATGGTAAAAATACTATTCTATAAGGATCAGCTCTTTTTAAGAATGGATCTGAGTCCATTTGAACTTACATTTAGAGCCCCTTTTTTGAAGCAAATCATGTTTTTATCTAGGGAGAAATCAGGACTGAACCTCTGATTTCATTGATATAGGAAACTCCCTGGTAAGAAAAATCTTTTTGTCAAAGAATATCTCCACTTTTTCTGTAATATAAGTTATTAGAGAGTAGCTTAGAGCAGAAGTATCAAGTATGCAGGCCCCATGCAATCCACAACATACTAAGTGTGGGATAATAAAATTAAAATGTCATTGAGAATTATTTCACGAAGTAAACTAAAATACATAAAATGTAAATAAGTTTAACATATTTAAATGAATATGTGACTTATAGGTTTCCTCATGTACAGTTTGGTAGCTTCCATTTCTATTTGAATTTTATAATATTGTTTTGTAACCCTGAGAGGAATCCACAGAATCAATATGTGGTAATAGTGGGACTTGAACTCATATCTTCTTGTTCTATGAGCCTAGCTCTATCTACTATACCACTCCACCTCTCATTTGCATCTGGATGTACTAGGAAGATTATATATACATACATACAGACACAGACTATATATATATAAATATATGCATGTATATGTATATATACCTATGTATATACATATATTATTCTGTCTCTTTGTGGCATAATCAGCCAACCAAACTTCCACATTTCTACACAACAAAATATTAATCTCCAGGCAGACTAAGAAAGTGAAAGGATTGGATAGAGGAGTTAAATATTGCTATGATTCTTAATATAAATGGAAACCTTTGAATTTTCTATGAGCTTTGATCCTTTCTGATTCATCCTTTACAATTTGCATGTTTGCTGTAAAGGATTTTCTCTGACTTAACACCAGAATCATTCATCTTAGGCAAAGAAATCAGCTTTAATATCATTAACTACTAAATTGATGAACTAGAATATATGTTGACTTACATTTTTCCAATTAAAAATTCTTTGGCTTTCCAGTAACAAGGATTTGAATCTAAAATCTGCAGAAGTATTGAAGTCTACTTCACAAGTTCTTGTTGAGTCTTTTATCCATCAATACTTCTTTCCTAGGACCTTTCTGCTGGTGAGAAAAATGAATATATAAGTGGCAAACAGCCTGTAATTATAAGTTTTGTATTAATGAATGAATAAAATACAATCTGAAATAATGTAATAATAACCTTATAATCTAAACATTACACAGTTTCTAAATATAATTAAAGTAATATATTATTCAATTATGAAAAGTAGTTCATATTTGAAGAAGAAATATGAGAAAAAAGTCAATTATCTTTCTTCTATTTTCATTTTATAAACAATTGCATAGTTTAGAATTAGTAATAATGAATTTAGGTCTTATCCTTTTGTTCTATTTGTATCATGTTTTCAACTTCTCTCTCACTCTCTGTCTACCTTTGGCTTTCTGTCTCTGTTTCTCTTTGTCTCTATCTCTGTCTGTCTATATGTCTATCTGTCTGTGTGTGTGTGTGTGTGTCTCTCTCTCTCTCCTCTCTCTCTCTCTCTTACACACACACACACACACACACACACACACACACACACCACTTTCTCTGGGAGTATCACCCAAGCAATTGGTCTAATTTCAAGATTTCTTCCTATTAAATAAAGTTATATTTGGAGCTAACTATGCTCCTAATTTAGAATTTTAATAGTAATAGAAAAGCTTTAAATAATGCTACACATTCTGGCAGAGTTATTGTAAAAGTAATAGTAGCCATAGAGAAAGAAGTTCTTTACTCAGTCTTCTATTCTCAAATATCATTCTGACATGAGAAGCAGTATATTATAATATAAATAGATTTAAAAGAGAATTAATGAGACCTAACTGCCAATCTAGTTCTGTCACTAATTTACAGGAAGCTCTTGATCAATTGATTAGCCTCTCTATATTTCTGTTTTTTAACTTTGAAAAATAAGGTATTAAACTATGTTATCTTTTTAAAAATTATGATTTGCCTTTGTTTCTTATAGCACAGTCACATGTCCTTTACCTTCCCTTGTAAAGTGTAAAAACAAAAACAAAAACAAAAACACTTAGCCAAAATCAATAAATCAGAGTTGAGTATCTCATGGGGTCTATGCAACAATGTTCCACATTCATTGTATTATGCCATTTATAAAAGGAGTTCTTAATGTTTTAGTATCATAGATCCCTTTGGCAGTCAAGTGAAGCCTTTGAATCATTTCTCAGAATGTTTATTTCCTACATTTTGTTTGTTGCCTTATTTCCCCCCTAGCAGCATTATCTTTGGGACCTATATGACTGACTTCTCAACCATGCTCCTAGAAAGCTAATTATTGGGATCCCCTCATCATCCTGTAAGATCTCCGCATCTTTGTTGTCCACCTTATCATTTCTTTGCCTGTCTGATAGGAATATAGGGCCTTTAACTCCAAACCTCTATTTGAGGAGAAAGCTCAACTTAAACATCTCCTTGTCTCTCATTTGACTCTCTATCCTGGGATTTCTCTAACTGAATTTTCCGTCTTTCCTTTTCTCAGTTACCTTCCCACTTACCGAGCTTTTCAGCTTCCTTTTGTGTGTCATCCTCCTCCCTTAGATTATAAACTCCTTGAAGGCAGAACTGTCTTTTTTTTTTTTTCTTATTGTATCCTTAGCACTGAGAACAGTGCCTAAAACATAGTAGGTACTTAATAAATGTTTAGTCATTATCGCTTCTTATTGATTACATTAAAAACTGAAGAAAATGCTAAAGTTCAGTTAGATGTTAGTAAAAAATAAAAATGATTTTTTTTCCTATTCAAGTTTATGTGTCTCTTGAAATCTATTCTTAGAATATAGGGATCTATGAATACCATTGTTAAGATTTTCTGAACTATGATCCTATTATGAATTAAAGATCAGTGACTTTGGAATAAGAGTAATTTCATTTAAATTCTGTTTCTATCACATTACTTGTATGTCTTTGGACAAGTCACTTAACCTTTCTGGGTCTCAGTTTCTCCATCTGTAAAATGAGGGAGTTGAATATGATAATATGGAAGGTCACTTTCAACTTTAAATATGTGACCCAATAAATCCAAAGGCTTAGGTTCCACTGGATTTCTCTTAAATAATGGTAGGAATAAAAGAGAAAAGTCTTTTAATTCTCTATTTATTTAGTGGTCAAAGAAAAGCATGCCATCATATAAGCTTGGTTAGAAATATGGGTGAGATGATAGGAAAAGAAATGGAGTTCTCTGAAATGAAGGAAAAAGAAATTATAATAATTGGTCTTTGATCTCTGTTGTGGCATCAGAGATTCTATCAAATGGTTGTTTAATTATAATCTTTATTTATTTCTTTTTAATTATCATCTCATAAAGAGGATCCACAGAGCTTTATATCCAGCCTTAGCTTGTTTCCTGAGTTTCCATTTTGCTTTACCACTTTCCTATTGAAAATTTTGAAGTTAATATCTTATAGGCACAAGATGTGCTGGAGCCACCTCTTAGGTGAGAGCCAATTATTGACTTTTCAGTGTGAGCATTTAAATTTCAGAAACTGGCAAATACCATAAATCAGAGTTTAATTTATTGTTTTGTTGGTTGTCTAAATTTTAAAAAGAGATGAAGAAAATATTAATGAGGTAAATTAAATTTTAAAATGCATCATGCATATATTTCTCACTCCAGATCCTGAAAAAGCTGGTTGTTAAACATTTACCACCCACCCCTACCTACAAGCTTGACACAACATATTCACAACAGAATTCAATATCTTTTCCCAAAAATCTCTACTTCTCTTTATTCCAAACTTTGTTTCTATCAAGAGTTTCTCCATTCTTCTAGTCATGCAAGGAAATCTTGAACTTATCTTAAAATTTTCTGTCACTAAATAAATCTAATTTCTTGCAATGTTTCATTGATTTTATCTTCATATCTCTTGAATTCATTTCTTTTTTCTAAACTAACACAGCCAATACTTTGATTCAGATCATCATGATGTTTCATTTAGACCATTGCTATTTCTTTTTAATTGGCTTCCTTGCTTCCAATTTTTTTCTTCTCCAATCCATCATCCACCCAGCTGCCAAAGTGATTTTCCTAAAGCACAGTTCTAACTACTTCCACATTCTACAAAGAATTTTTCTTGATTTCCAATTAGCACCTAAACTTCAATTTTCTTGTCTTCATTTGGTATATACTTAAAAAATGTACACATTGTTTCACCTAATAGAATATAAACTCCATGAAGTAGAGACATTTTAAAATTTGCATTCCCAAGGTCTAACATACCATCTGGCACATGTTCAGTCATTTCAGTCATATCCAACTTTTCAGGATTTTCTTGGCAAAGAACCAGAATGATTTGCATTTTCCTTCTAAAGCTCATTTTACAAATGAGGAAACTGAGGCAAACAGTTTTAAGTGACTTGCTCAGGGCTACATAGCTAGCAAGTGTCTGAGGTCATAAACTCAGGGTTTTATTCACTATTCCACCTAGCTAGCACATAGTAATTGCTTAATAAATGTTAATTAATTGATTATATTCACTTTAATATTTTATGTACCATAGAATAAAAAAAAGCAGGAAGATTAGGAAAGCATCCTTACAGCCTTAAGACAGCTAAAAAACATAAAATGAACTTTATATTTTAATATACGAATGAAAATATATGGGTAAGAATCATTTAATGGAATAGGACTCTCTTGTAGGTATGTAAAAATGAAACAATTAAAATTTAAAATCTGGCCTCATACTTAGTTACTATGTAAGTCTGAGCGAGTCAATCTATGGCTGCTTCAGTTTCCTTATATGTAAAATGAGAATCATAATAGTGTTGCCCTCTCCAGGTTGTTTTGACAATAAAATGAGATAATATTTGTAAAGTACTTTCAAACTTTAAATCACTATAAAAATGCCAGACATTATTATTATGCACACATGTATATTTGAGTATACAAACAAACATATACACATATATGTATATTGTGCACAGTAATATAATTGTAATAGTTTTGCAAGAAAAGAAGAGGCTTCCTTACCTTATATAACTCAGAGAACTTCAAATTACAAATAGCAATATTGGGACAAAATGAATCCTACATAAATATAGATAACTTATGCAGGATATGGACTAGCAGCAAAATAGAGAGCTATACATATATTTGCATATATGTACATTAACATGTAATATATGTACATAGGTATATATTAATCATATGTTTGAGCATAAATATTAAATCAATATGGACCCTCACCCAAATCAGAGTGCATCATCCAGCACCATCTGCCCCAGTATTATCAGCCTATAGTATAATGAAATCCTATGACATCTCAGTGATTTAAAAGCTTTTGATGACTCAAAGTACAATTTGCTATCTCAGAAATGGAATCTCATTTTGCACCAGTTAAATGTCAAATAACTGTTTTTCATTATTAATACTGATGATATTTTATTCATAGTACTTTCCAAAAAGATCAGAGCTCTTTAAAGATCTTAGTTATTTCATTCTCATCATATCCTCATGAAGGAGGAAGGGATGAGAAATTATCATTCCCTTCAAAATACAAAAAGAGGAAATTGATGGACTTTGGACTATTAAGTGACATAATCAAGGCCATTGGGTAAATCACTGATATATTGAGGAGATAAATGTTCCACAGACAGAATTCCTGACTAAAGTTTTTTATATAAAATTATATTTATTTTGCACAGAACAGGGCCTAATTATAGGTACGAAATCCTCTGTATAGTTGGAGGAATAAAAAGATTCGTTTGTTCCAAAACCTCTCCTACCATGCATCAGGATCATTTCCTGAATTCACTTCATATTTACTATTTGGATTAGAGCCAAAACAAGGCGTTCTTTCATCTGTTAAAAAAAAAAAAATTAAAATAAGGGAAAATGGGCTAGGTGGGGTGAGGTTGGGAAAAGACAGTCCAAATGTTGGTATAATTATAAAGGAAGAGAGAGACAATGGTGATATGACTCTGGTGGTGAAAGCCTGGTGGTGGTAGAGACTTGAGTCCTATTATTCAGAGAATATTGAAAAAGTATGACAAAGCACAAACCATGTGCGTATCAGTCTCCAGACACCTTAGAAGAAAGAGTTTATCCAAAGTCAGAATCCTGGCTCAGAATATAGAACATCCCATCCTAATTGTATCTCTACCTTTTAGCCAAGGAATTAAATGTTTTTATTAAGAATAAAATATTTTACCTTGTACATCAAACAGATATATGTGTGTGTGTGTGTGTGTGTGTGTGTGTGTGTGTGTGTGTGTGTACATATATATATATATATATTTTTACTGACAAGAGATCACTAATTTGTTATATTATCTAGTACAAAGCTAGTCTTTTGTAAACAACAGATAATTTTCTTTTTTAAAAAAAATTTGCAAGGGGCAGCTAGGGGGCGCAGTGGATAGAGCACTAGCCCTGAAGTCAAGAGGACCTGAGTTCAAATCTAATCTCAAATACTTAACACTTCCTAGCTGTGTAATCCTGGGCAAATCACTTAACCCCAATTGCCTCAGCAAAAAGAAAAAAGAAAAAGAAAAAAAACATAACCAGTTACATGTAAAAACAATTTTTAAGGAGGCAACTAATTGGTGCAGTGGATAGAATACCAGCCCTGAAGTCAGGAGGACCTGAGTTCAAATCTGACCTCAGATACTTAACACGTCCTAGCTGTGTGACCCTGGGCAAGTCATTTAACCCCAAATGCCTCAGCAAAAATAATAATAATAATAACATTTTAGAGAGAGAGAGAGAGAGAGAGAGTTTCAAATTCTCCTTCCCCTCCCTCTTAGAAAAGGCAAGCAATTTAATATAGATTATATAGGTGTAGTCATGTAAAAAATATTTTTATTGTATTGTAGAGAATAATTAAGTAATTCATAGATGCTAATCCTTATTATAATGATATTAAGCTCAATGTTCTGCTTGTTCTGCTCAGCATTATTTTGTATCAGTTTGTTTAAGTCTAGTCAGGTTTTCCCTGAAACCATCCTACTTATCATGATATAGCAAAATAATATTCCATCACAATCATATACCACATATTACACTTTCTTTACCTCTTTTTTTCAAATAGTTTATATAGTATTGTGATTAAGTTTTTTCTCAAAGTTGGATAAAATTCACATCTAATGCTTAGAATTTCTTTCTTAAGGAAAATATTTATAACTTGTGTTTTGTTTTTCATGAAACCAGTTCTGAACTTTGCTTATTAGTTCAATGGTTTTCTTTCAGTTTGTTAATCTTTCCTTTTATTTTCAAGATTCCCAATTTGGTATTTAATTGAGAATTTTTTGTTTTGTTTTTTAATTGCATGCCTAATTCATTGATCTATTTTTTTCCTATTTTACTTATTTAAGCATTTAGAGAGCTATATTTTCCCCTTAGTAATACTTTATCTTCATTGCATAAATTTTGGTATATGGCCTCATTCTCATTATTCTCTTTAATGAAGTTAGACTTTTTAAATGAAATTGTTTCTGTGATATGTATTTTAACCCACTCAGTTTTAGGAATAGATTTAGTTTACAATTAATTTAAATATATTTTCATAGCCTTTATTGAATGTAATATTTGTTATATTATAATCTGAAAACTAAGCATATAATATTTTTGCTTTTCTGCAGTTGTTTGTGAGATTTTTGATGCTGTAAAACAAGATCAGCTTTTGTTAAAGTGCCATGTACAGCTGAGAAAAAGTATACTCCTTTCTAGTCCCATTAAATTTTCTCTAGAGATTTATCATATCTAACTTTTCTAAATTTTTATTCACCATCTTAACTTTTTCAGTTTTTTTTGGTTGTTGTTAGAGATCTAATTCTGAGAGAGGAAAGTGGAGGACCTCCACTGGCCTTAGCCTCTTATTTTCACCCTCTTTGTGTTTCTCTGTTTCAATTGTGTTTCTCTTTAAAAATATATTGTCAGGTTCTAAGTTTTAATCTGTTCTTCTATCTGCTTCTGTTTGATGGATAGGTTTTTTCCAATTCACATTCCATATTTCTTATTTATATATTTTTTTTCTCTTTTTAAGCTGTTGTTCATCATAAGTTCACTTTGCTTTTAACAAAGCCCTCACTTAATCTGCCCTCTTTTCTATGAAGCTCCATTCCCTTTTCTTATTGTTTTCTCCTCTTATTTCCCTATAGGGTAAAATGGATTTCTTTATGCATTAATCCTTTGTTATGTCAATGACAGTAAAGTTAAGTGCTGCCCAGACCAATATCTTCCTTTCTACTGTTAAAAAAATCTTCTCTTCATAAATCTTTTATATCAGGTAGTTTATCGCATTTACCTCTGCTTGTACCTTCTTTCTATCTCCTTTTCTTTCCTTAATTTTATTTTTAAATCAACCCATCAGATTCAACCCACAGCCCACCTCCTATGTATACTCTTTGAAAGTGACCTAATAATAATAAAGTTGTTAGGAGTTACAAGTATTATCTTCCCATATAGGTATATAAATAGTTAACTTTGTTGAGTACATTGTGATTTCTCTTTCATGTTTATATTTTTTGCTTCTCTTGAGTCTTATAATTGAAAGTCAAATTTTCTATTTTTCTTTCTTTGGTTTTTTCATCAGGACTGCTTAAAAGTCCTCTTTTTCATTAAATATCCATTTTTCTCCAAAAGGATTATACTCAGTTTTGCTGGGTGGGTGATTCTTGGTTGTAATATTAGCTCCTTTGCTTTGCCAAATACTATATTCCAAGACTTCGAATACTTTAATGTAAAAGTTGCTAACTCTAGTATCATCCTGACTGAAGTTCTATGATATGCAAATTGTTTCTAACTACTTGCAAATTTTCACCCAGAGTTCTATAATCTGGCTATAATATGCTTAGGAATTTTCACTTTGGCACCATTTGCAGGAAGTAGTAGGTGGATTCTTTTGATTTCAATTTTATTCTTTGGTTCTAGGATATAAGACAATTTTCCTTGATAATTTCTTGAAATGTTTTTTGATCATGTCTTTCAGGTTGTCCCATGATTCTTATTACATCTCTCCAATATATTTTCCATATTAACTGTTTCTTTGATGAGATATTTTTAAAAATTTCAGTGTTTTAATTTAAATTTGTTGTTACTTTTCCAATTCTAATTTTTAAGGAATTATTTTCTTCATTAAGCTTTTGTACCTCTTTTTTCATTTCCTCAGTTCCATTTTAGAGGGTTCTCTTCATTGGATTTTTGTGCTTCTTTTCCCATTTGGACAATTCTATTGTTGTTGTCATTGTTGTTTTAAGATATTATTTTCTTAAGAATTTTTTTGTCCATTTTTAATCAAGCTGTTGACTCTCTTTTCATACTTTTTTTTGTACCACTCTCATTTTTCCCCAATTTGTTCTCTGACTCACTGATTTTTAAAAATCTTTTTTGAGTTCTTTAAGAATTTTTTCTAGACTTGTTTTTAATTGGCATCTTTCTTTGAGGAAAAATTTTCTTTGAATGGATTGCTATTTTGATTTTGTTTTCTTCTGAATTTCTGCCCTGATCTTTTCTGACACCATTTTAACTGTCTTTAGTCAGGGTTTGTTTATTTGTTTTTGTTGTTGTTGTTGTTGTTTGCTTGTTTTTCCAATCTATTTTTTTACCTTTTAACTTTATGTTAGAGTTGACCTCTTTTCTAATAGTGCTTTCAAAGGAACTCTGTCTCACATTTCAGATTTTTTCATGCTGCTATTTTCAGACTTAGTTTTGGGGATCTGTAAATTTTTGGTTCTTCAAAGGTGGTATGATCTAAGAAGAGATGTGACCACTTCTCTCCTGACCTGTACTCTAATCTCAACAATCACAAGTACTCTTCTCTTCCTTAGAAATATGACCAGACCCCTGCTATCATGGCTCCAAGTGCTTTTGCTCTTTATGTCTCTGGAAATGTTACTCAGATCTTTCTCTCCTTCAGTTGCAAATGCTAATATGCTTTTCCACCTCTGACCTGAGATTAGTTCCTTTTTGAATAGCCACAAATACTCTTTTCTGTCTTGGAATTGTGACGGGCATTCATGTTTCCCTTCAGTCACAAGTGTTAATATTTCTCTCTGTCCTGGGACTGCACCCTGGAACTGTGTGTATACAGTTAATGCAAAAGGATCACACTCCCAAAGCCAGAAAAGGGTCCCCTGAAATTTCATTATAACTAGTTATCTAACTCCATTATCTCTGTGAGCTGATAATTCCCTAATTTGCTATTACCTGGCAATATAACCACTTCCAAGACTGGCTGCTGGTTTGTTGGTTTATGCTATCTTGTGTGTAAGGCCCTGAGCATCGCTACAGTGAGACAAACTTTTCCTGCTGACCTCCTAAGTTGTTTTGATTTGGAAAATATTTTTGCTCTGACTTTTTGTTGGTTCTAGCACTCCAGAATTCAACTTGGGCCTTATTTTAAAGTTATTTGGAGGATAATTTGGGAGGGTTTTTGTCCTTACTCTATCATCTTTGCTCCACCCCAGGATTAGGTAAGTTTCAATGAGTAGAAAGAAGTCATTAAAGGTGTGTAATGTGAAGTACTATTATGAAGAACAGTCCTAAGTAGAAACACCTAAATAATCAAAGATAAGAACACTAAGAATTTGGGGTTGTAGGTGGGGGGAAGAAAGGAAATAAGGAACTAATGTTGACAGGTATATGAAGGTTAAATATCAATATAAACTGCCTCCTTAAAAATTTTACCTACACCTATCTTTAAGCCACATCAGCCAGCTAATTTTTTATGCAGAAATATTGTAGATTTAAAGGAAATATCATAAGAGGGATCTATGAAGTAATGAAACCTTATTGTCTATGGCTAGAGAAATCATTTTCATTATTTTATAGTCACACTTAGTATTTGTCTTCTGCTCGGTCAGTCAGTGAGTGACTTGATATCTTGGAGCTAATATGATGTACTAGTATTGACAATTTTATATTGCATCAGTTTCCCCAAATAAAAAAAAGAAAAGATTTTCTTTCATCTCAGCAAGTTTGGAATATAGTATGGTCTGACACAAATGGATGAAAAAAGCTATTGATTAGAGCAATGTAAGACTGATGAATTTTTATAAAGAAGACCACTGTTACTGTATCTGTATTTTCTTAAAACACCTTCTTAAGAGAAAAAAAAAGGTGAAGATCCATTTTGTACTTGGAAAATCTCAGGTGCTTCTTAAGGTTCACTGAGCAGCACAACCAACCACATCATTCCACAAATTATATCTACTCCTCTCACCATAGCTCCCAGATGTTTTACTGATTTTCACTGAGGAAGAGTAGTTCAGTAAAATTTCAAAATCAACAAGAGGGCAGGCCTGTGACAGTTGTTTAGACTGAACTCCCAAAACTGTGAAAAAGTAAATATTAATTCTGAAGGAAAAAAGAAATCAACCTCTGACTCAGCAATAATTTTTAGTTGGATTTTTTTTTCATATTTTATACCAGTTCCTGGATCAGTAATGAATTAATGCTAGAACTGTAGCTAAATTATACCAAACTCTTTTATTAATATTAAATTTTAAGTGAATGAAATCAAAATAGGCAATATTTGCTTATATGTGTGTGTATATATGCATATAGTTTACTTACCTTTGTCAAATAAGAGTATTTTAGAAATTTAGACTTGGAAAGAACAATAGCAGTCATCAAGGAAAAGCATTTTGGTACAATGAAACATACAATGAATGTGTAATCTGTGACTCTGCTGTTTAATACTTGTATGACATTGGAAAATTCATTTAACATCTCTAATCCCATATCCTCATTTGAAAAATGATGAGTTTACATAATCTGGCCTCTAATGTGCTTCCAGCTCCAAATTTATGACGTTATGCTCCTAATCAAATCAAAAATCACTCTTTGAACATTCCATCAGATGACTACTTCAGGAACTCTAAAAATTTGAAGGTAAAGAATTTACATGAGAATGAAAAAATGAAGGAATCTAAAAGTGCTTAACTGATTAAATCATCAGTAATCCTAACAAAATCTACTAAAATATTGTGAGAAAATTGTCTTTGATATTAGCAAATGAGACATGAACCATTTCTGATGAATTATAATGGTGCTAATATATGAAATGTAAAGTTCAGGTTCAAGCAGACTATATTAAACAACTTAAGCAAGAATATAAAAACTTTCCCCTTCTCTTTTAAAATTGCTTACCCCTAAACCTGGGGATTATGAGATATTTATCTCTTTCTCTAGGAAGGAAGAAAGAAGGAAGGAAAGAAGAGAAGGAAGGAAGGAAGAAAGGAAGTAAGTAAGAAAGGATGGAAAGGAGGAAGGAAGAAAGGAAACAAGGAAGGAGGGAAGGAGAGAGAAGGAAGGAAGAAGGGAAGGAGGGAAGGGAAGGAAGGAAAGAAGAGAAGGAGGGAAGGGAAGGAAAGAAAGAAGAGAAGGAAGGAAGGAAGAAAAGAGGAAGGAAGGAAGGAAAGGGAAAGAAAGAAGAGAAGGAAGGAAGGAAAGAAAGAAGAGAAGGAAGGAAGAAAGAAGGAAGGAAGAAGGGAAGGAGGGAAGGGAAGGAAGGAAGGAAGGAAGGAAGGAAAGAAAGAAAGAAAAAAGAAACAAAGAAGGAAAGAAAGAAAAGAGAAAGAGGAAGGAAGGGAGAAAGGAAAGAAGGAAGGAAAAACATATGAGTAGATAAGTACAAAGGTGGATAGAAATATAGGAAAAATGCTGTATCTTGGCAAATGAAAGTGTGAGATTTTTTGAAGATTTCCTTTTAACATTGACTTATATATAATGGTACCTCATTTTCCACTTAATCACTGAATTTTTTTAATTGAGGCAACTGGGGTTAAGTGACTTGTCTAGGGTCATAAGCTAGAAAATGTTAAGTGTCTGAGACCACATTTGAACTCAGGTCCTTCTAACTTTAGGTCTGATGCTGTATCCACTGCACCACCTAGCTGCCCCAAAGTAAATATTTTTCAAAGGATACTAACTTCAAAACTCATTTACCTATAAACAGTTACCTTAAACAAAATCCTTTTAGTATTTCAGTAAAAAATTTTATTCTGTACCAATTAATGTTTTGGCATGATTTTAGCACGATTCCATTGTTGTTATTACAATTAAGAATTGTAGAGAGGCCAATGTAAGCACCATGGAAGAACAGTTAACAAATTCCTTAATTAAAGTTACGTTTATAGTTCAGATAAAAAAGAGAATTCAATAACTTAAGTGGGCTCATATTTGCTGGTTACAAATATAATTATATGAACATTGTTTATAGATCCTTGCTTTCTGATATAAACTACAAATTGAGAGTTCAATTTTGGTCAACAAGTATTTATTAAGTATTTCCTGTCTTCAAGACACTGTACTAGACTCTGATAATGAAAAGAAAAACTGTACAATTCCCCTTATCAAAGACAAAATCATCAACTATAAAACTGAAGAGATACCAACATATAATCAAATAAATTTATTATACTCAAGGAAGAGTATAATAGGGACAGGGAAGAGATCCCAAATAAGTAGTCTAGGAAAATTTAAAAGGAAAAGAGTCACTGAGAGGGAGGGAAATATAGCTTGAGAATAAAGTAATAAATATATCAAAGACTAAAAAAATTATTTAATAAGTACTTATTAAATAGCAAGTTCTGTAATAAATGCTGGATATAAAAACTAAAAGACAATTTTTATTCTCTGAGGATTTGCATTCTAATTGGGAGGGACAAGATTCATAAGGGGGTTCAGAACAAAGATAAGCAAAAGATTGGGTTATCATTACAGCATGGTGACAAAGTGCACGGTAAGTTCCAGAGATCCTGAGGGTGCAATCTTAGGAAAGATTGACAATGTCAAGGCATCTAATGGATGAAGCAGGTTTGATAGTAACTAAGTTCCCTTGAAAGCATAAATAGCAGTTCAGATGGTAAGCCCAGTGACCTGTCATTTTACTGCAAGGTTTATAGATGGTGATTTCCTAATCACCAGTGTTGTAACCCACCCACAACTACTGCATGCCCGAGGGAGTAGAGAAACCCAGACCCACAACCTTGGGGAAAAAGTCATGTGCCTGTAATTTACAATAGAACTGAAGCTCTGGGTTGCACCCTACAGGGTCAAGCATAAAGAGTAAAACTAATACAAGAGGTCCTAATTTAGTTCAGGATTGAAAAAAGAAAAGATTTTAAAAGGTAGAGTTAAACAATTCAATCCAATCATAAAGCACAATTTATACAAATACAGAGATGCTTGCCTGCTAAAATCTAGAACCAACCAGAAGTCCCAGTTTGACTGAAACATAAACTGTATGAATAAGACTAGTATGAAAGTCTGGAAAGGTAGATTGGAGACAGATTTTAGAGCATATTAAATGTCAGATTGAAAGTTTTGTATTTTGTCCTAAAAAACAGTCAGAGCTGTGCATTAAGAAAATTTGGGAAAATATGGGAGCCAAGAAGGTGGAGTGAAGCCAAGAAGCTGCTCAAGCTGTTGTAGTTTCCTTTGAAAACCATATGAAACCAAGCTTCTGAACAGAGTCTGATGGAATTAGACTGCAGCTCATGACAGATTGGGAAAACTTCAAGAAAAATCAGTCTCACTGGGTTGAAAAGGCATAGTTAGCCCAGTTCAGACAGAGTCTGGGAAAACCAATGGGAAGGACATCATAACAGTAAATTAGCAACTGAAATCCTCAGTCTTAAAGTAGGAAAGCAGACCAGTGGGGCAGCTTCTAGTTCCACCTCAGAAGGCAAATTCTGGGAAATCAACCTGTTTTCTGGAAAGAGTAGATAAAACTACCCCCTGCTGTGAAGAAGTCAATACACACAAGGGCACCTGTGCTCAAGGCTGCACTGGAAGCTTCAGTCAGTGCTCCCTTATATTCCACAAGCAGAGCTCAACGATAAAAGTAAAAAAAAAAAAAAAAAAAAAAGAGGTAACAATGAGCAAGAAACAAAAAAGAACCTTCCTTGATCATAGAAATCTACTATGGTAACAGAGAAGACTAAAACATGAAATCAGATGAGGACAAAATATCTACAGAGGAAATCTCCACTGCCCAAAGAGTCTTCTTGGAAGTGTTCATAAAAGACTTTAAAAGACAAATAAGAGAAGTACAAGAAAAAATGAGAAAAGAAATGAGAGCTATGCAAGAGAAAGTCAACAGCTTGGAAAAGGAAGGCAATTCTTTAAAACATTAGCCAAATGCAAAAAAAAAAAAAAATCCACTGAAGAAAACACCATCTTGAAAAGTAGAATTAATCAAATGGGAAAAGAGATACAAAAACTAACTAAATAAAACCACACATTAAAAATTAGAACAGGATAAATGAAAGCTAATGACTCTATGGGACCTCAAGAATTAATCAAACAAACTAAAAAGAATGAAAGAAAATGTAAAATACCTAATTGGAAAAAATAGCCAACCTAGAAAATAGATCCAGGAGAGACAATTTTCAAAACATTGGTCTACCTGAAGGCCATAATCAAAAAAAAAAAAAAAAAAAAAAAAAAAAAGAAAGAAAGAAAGAAAGAAAAAAATCCTGGATAGCATTCTTAAAGAGATCATCAAGGAAAACTGCCCTGATATACTAGAAATAGAGAGGGAAAGAATCATTGAAAAAATCCACCTATCACCTCCAGAAAAAGATCCCACAATGAAAACTTCAAGGAACATTGTTGCAAAACTCCAGAACTATAATCTCATTGGGAAAAAAATACTTCAAAAGGCCAGAAAAAAGCAATTCAAGTATCAAGAAGCAAGTCAGGATTACCCAGGAGCTGGCAGTGTCTACAATAAAGAATCAGAGGGCCTGAAACAACATATTCTGGAAGGGAAAGGATTTGGAGCTACAACCAAGAATTAACTAGACAGATTAAGTATAATCTTTCAGGGAAGGAGATAGATCTTCAGTGAAGTAAAAAACTTTCAATCATTTTTATTGAAAAAAACAGAACTAAACAGAAAATTTATCTTCAAACACAAGCCTCAAGAGAAACATAGAAACATAAACAAAGAAAATTTTAAAGGTTAAACTGTTTACATTCCTAGACAGGTAAATTATAGCTGTAATTCTTGAGAATTGTATCTGTTATTGGGACAGTTAAAGAAGAGCATCACACAAATGGAGAGTGTGGTTGTGAATGGACTCTGATGTGATAATATCAAAGAACAAAACATTAAGGGGTGGGAAAAGGTGGGAGAAGAGGAAAAGGAAGGTATAGTGGGATAAATTAAAAAACCTATTAGAATAGAGGGAAAGAAGGAAGGGGGATGAGGATTATCTGAAGCATGATCTCATCAGTTTTGACTCAAAGAGGGAATAACAATCATTCAGTTGGGTATAGAAATTTATCCTACTTTATAAAGAAGCAAGAAGAGAAAGAGAAGGAAAAATAGAAAGAATAGAAGGAGAAAGAAAAAAGCAGAGGCTAGATAGAAGGGAGAGCAGAAATAGTAGGAGAAAAGAATAAGAGAATGGGGAAGAGGTGATAGAAGAACATGGCAGATAATGGATAGAGTAGGTTAAAAACAAAAAGATTTGGGCTCCAGCATGAAGAAAAATGACTGAACTTTTAGGAACCAAGTAACAGACCATTATGGTAGTCCAAGAGAGAGTAACAAGGACCTGAAACAGAGTGTTAGTAATGTTCTGCATATTTGTGTTGATTTTTACAAGTTATTATTAAAGACATGCAAAAATGATTCAGATAAAAGTTAAAAAAAATTTGGTCCAAGATATAAATCAATCCTGAATACAAATTGTAGTCATTATTTATACCTTTGAATATTAGCCTGCATTTAGTCTCTTATCTGTGACCCATGTACTTTAAAAAATTACAGTAAGATCATCATCAAAAATAATCTTGACCTGAGACTTTATCCATGACTTTTGACAATTCCTGACTTTAAAATGATATAAACCCTTTAAAAAAGAAACATTTTAGTAGTTCATATTTTCACATTTTTAAGATACATATTATCAAGATTTTATTATTAGGTTGTAAAAGTTTTCTTTGGATTTGATCCATTTTTAACAAATAAAAAGAAATATTTTCCATTAGCTAAAAAAGTATCAAAGAAAAGCATTTAAAATAACCCATTAAAATAATTCAGACATTAAGAATAAGTCCAGATTTGTTTTTTTTAGAACAGATTTGTTATGTCATCAATATATTCAACTTCTAGTAGAAAAACTCCCTGCACTGAGGCATATCAGCAACTCAGAGAGAATTGTCTGAGGTTCTGAAAGCTTAAATTGGGGATTCTTAATCTAAATTATGTGTATCTTCAGAGATAACAAGCTTGATAAAGACAAGGAAGAATGTTTAGTAAATGAGTATGGTTTCCTATTCCTATCCCAATGATAAAAGTGTTAAGAACAAAAGTCTGTGGATTAAAAACATTGATGTTAAGAAAATACACACAGGTTGGGAAAGGGATAGAGTACTATATGCATCTGAAAAATTTGAAAGAAAATGTTGAAGGAATAATTCTTACTCATCAAAGCCAAAATGAGATTTGGATATAAAAACTCTTTTCCTCTAAAGCAAAGGGGAAAATCAGTAAAAATGAAATGATTACTAGAATCTCCAAAATTGATTTTCAATCAGTAAAGTTACAAAATTTGTTGATATTCTTATGGAACAGTATATTATATATTTATTCACAAAGTTCACAAGGTTTTAATTACATTTCTAATAACTTATCTCTGTGAATCAGTATTCTCATTTTTCTCATCAATCAAATTCAAAGCAAGAAGCTGACCATGGTATGTGGATTTCTTTTTCAAAAACCATATTGAGGCAAGTCGAGTTAAATGGTAGAGTGAGAAAATGATACCACTGAGTGACAAGAAATAGAAGCAAGAGTTTCACTTATATTTCTAATTATTCCAATAAGCACTTAACAACATTATGTTGCTATAAATGATATTACATAGCAAATAAATTTTATGAAAAATTAGTTTATCTATTTTATTTCTTGCATGGCAAACTTTGGGATTAATTTCCTTTCATACTGAAAAAGGGATCAGAAAAAAATTACTGAAAGTCAAGGAATACAGGGTCAGGAAAAGGTGGAGATCTTCTAGGTAAAATGACTTGCTCATAATCACTCAGTTTATATGTGTCAGAAGTAGGACCTTTATCCAGTTCTTCATATCTTTTGCCCAATTCTTCATATCTATAAGAATGGCACTTCAGCCATTGCTGTCTCTAAAACCCACATATATAACATTATTATTTAGAAAGTTAGCTGGAGTGTGTGCTAAATAGATACAGATTTCTCATTGAGATGAATATCAATATTGATTGACCTGAGAGATAAAAATTGATTTTGGCAAAGCCAAGGTCTATATTCATATCAGGCTATCTTTCTTTATGTTCCCTAAGATACAAAGTCAATAAATGAATTGTCATGTGTACATCCTGAATATTTTCATTAGATTGCAAAAGAACATAGATTTCCTTCCCAATTTTAAGAAATGATGAGCAAATGAAAATGGTTTCCAGAGCAGAATTAATGAAAAAATCTAACCATAGGTCTAAAAATAGCTCCTTCCATTTGGATATCTATGATCTAGCACTAGCCCTTATTCCTTTTTATAACATTTGGTCTTAGTTTACATATTTGAATCACTAAGCTTGCTAATTAATTTTTCAAGCACCCACCTATCCCATTCCATTTTATCTTCTCTTGACTTCTTTTCAAAAAGAATATCATATTATGTTATATTTGGCCATGTTTATTTAAGTTATCCTGTGTTTTCATGCATATGATATTCCCTCCAGTAATATAGAGGAGAATACATCTATACTTGCACATTCTAAATAATTATTGTCCATGTTCTCCCATAAATTTAAAAAAGTGGGTCCATCTATCATACTTAAGGCCTTTTTTGCTTTATCTTAATGTGGAATGATTTAGTGAATAATGAAGCTGTTTATTAAGTTCTTACTATATGTCAGACTCTGTGGTAAACTGTCAGGGTACAAGGACAAGAAAGCAAGGCAGTACCTTCCATCAAGAATCTTACAGAAAAAAAGTGGAAAGACAGCACATAAAAAGGACATATAAGCAGGGAAATTGGTATGCAAGTAGTGACATGATTTGAAAATGGTTAGCTAGAAAATAAGGTAAAGATATATTTCTAAGCAAAAGCTTACCTATCAGAGCCACAGTGATTCCAGTAGCTTAGGTCAATGTTCCAATAAAACATGGGTAAAGATGAGAAAGAAAGTGGTCAAAGTTCAGGCCACATGGTTTAGAATGGTAGCTAGGAGTAGACACCAGTGAAGTACACAAGCTATCTAATTACCATTCTGCTTCAGGAGATCTGGAGCACCACCAACCAACCAACAACAACAGCAGCAGCAACAGCAGGGTTCTCGTGAACCAGGGCACTGTGAAACAGACCCAGACATTTTGAGTTTATTTGGCCCCCAAGTGGATTGACCTGAAATTCAGCTGAGACCCCTTTAAGCAAGGAGTATTTAAGGAATTTTCCATGGCTCCATAGATTTCCCCCTACCCCATCCACAAAAAAAAAAAAAAAAAGACTTCCTTAAAATCTAGTTTTATTTCTTGCTTTGTCCTGAATTTAAATAAGAATTTTTTTTTAATTGCTGTGCATATCTTTTGATCCAGCACTGTATCTACTGGGCCTGTATCCCAAAGAGATCATAAAAAAGGGAAAAGGACTCACATGTGCAAAAATGTTTGTGGCAGCCCTTTTTGTAGTGGCAAGAAACTGGAAACTGAGTGGATGCCCATCAGTTAGAGAATGGTTGGGTAAATTATGGTATATGAATGTTATGGAATACTATTGTTTTACAAGAAATGATCAGCAGGATGATTTCAGAGAGGCCTGGAAAGACTAACATGGACTAATGCTAAGTGAAGTAGAACCAGGAGATCATTGTACATAGCAACAAGAAGATTATATGATGATCAATTCTAATGGATGTGGCTCTATTCATCAATGAGATGATTCAGGGCAGTTCTAATGGTCTTATGATGAAGAGAGCCATATGCACCCAGAGTGAGAACTGTGGGAACTGAATGTGGATCACAAAAGTATTTTCACTCTTTTTGTTGTTGCTTGCTTGCATTTTGTTTTCTTTCTCATTTTTTTCCTTTTTGATCTGATTTTTCTTGTACAGCATAATTATAGAAATATGTATAGAAGAATTGCACATGTTTAATATATTTTGAATTACTTGCTATCTAGGGAGAGGGATGGGGGTAAGGCAGGGAAAAATTTGGAATGCAAGGTTTTGCAAGGAGCAAACATTGAAAATTATCTATGCATATGTTTTGAAAATAAAAAGCTTTAATAACAAAAAAAGAATTTTTTTTATTAAAGTAATAATTTTCTAGGTGTCCCTAAATTTTGAGATGCATGCTTTTCACTCTCACTACATAACTAGTCTATCTTTTTCCCCCAGATAATCATTCCTTTTTCTTTTTCTTTGTAACTGAGTCTCTCTGTCTTTCCCAAGCTGGAAGGCCAGTAGCCATTATTCATGAGTGTGGCTCTAATTATGATGGGCATGGAAGGTTTGATCTGATTCATTTTTGACCTGTGCCAATTTATCTGTTCATAGGCAGCCTAATGATCCACTGTTTCTAAAGATTTATCATTTGGTACCCAAAAGTACAGATACAAAGTTTAGCCCTCTGCAGTTCAGAATTGCTGAGGTCCTGCTACCTAGCAGTCTCAGCATAACCCTCTCTCCTTCAGTACAAGGGATTATTACACGTGCTACTATGCTTGGCATTTTATACATTTCCACCTTCCACTTTCTTCCTTTCCCCTTCAAAAACCTTCTTTCTTTACTTTTTTTCTTATGGTAAAACACATTTAGGTTAGATTGACTTGAAAGTAAATATCTAGTCAGTGCAAACTAGCATATTCTTTTTGAATCAATGATTTTGTCAAAGATGTAATCTTTGGTGATGTATAAAATATCAGTTAGATATTTCGGCTAACTGTTCTTTTAATAAATTAAATGACCAAACATTTTAAGATTGAACATGCATGCATAGGTTTTCTTAACTGATCACATTCCCTTTCATTTCCTATATTTATGTTACCACTCAGGATGCCTAATGCTAACACCAGAATGAAGAGGACATCCCTGCTATAGAGAGTCTTTCTGGTAACTAGCTAAGAACAAAATCAGTAAAGTGATATTTTTGCTAATGAAACGTGGAGTTTCTCTAGCAAAATTTAGACTGACGCTTAGAAAGAATCCAAAAATTTCCAAACTGAATAGATCAAATTAGAACAGAGAGCAACACCTTGCAGAAAGCAATTTGGGCAAAGAGCAGCTCAAAACCATCCATGAAAAGTATTGGCAACTTTGCAAGGGTTGTCCCTCCATGTATATGCCCTATTCACACATGCTTGTTGAATACAATTAAATGCATATGTGTTCCCATGCATGGAAATTCACACATCATCCTATTAGGGTTAAATCATCCCACTGTATATGTATTTTGAATTCAAAAGAGTGAAAAGTCAAGGTATATGTAAGGGAATGTTTTTTATTGTATGATTCATAATGATATTTAATGAAAAAGCATTTCTTATGAACTGACAATATCATCAAGCTAACTTTTAAAAAGTAAAACATTAGAGAGAGTTCATGAACTATGATTTGGAGAGGATTCTATAAAATACCTAAAACTTTGAGTACTAAAATAAGAGTCAAGAGTTAGAGGAAATTGAAGAAAACAGAGTCACAGAGTTAGCAAATATCTGAGGTCAGATTTGAACCTAGCATTTTATTTTACTTTACACTTTTACTTTCACTACATCCAATACGTGGATAATTTGTTGCAACTTCTTCATTTTTTCATTGAAGAAATTGCAGTACAGAAAGGTTCTTGTTCAGTATTCAGACTATTACACAGTTTCTTAATTCTCCCTATATTGGTCTTTCCACTATTCCACACTATTACATGTGGTTATCTCCCTAAGAGGTACCTAAAAAATAAAAGCTTTGCATTTAAACTTTTCAGATATTCCATAACATCTTCAATTCAATTCAATCCAATATATATTTAACTCAATATGTATTGATTCAGCACCTAGTATGTGCAAAAACCCATTAGAAAATGTATTGTTTGAAGAGTAGTTATGATTGACTAAGCTATTTTGAGTATTATAAATATTCAAATTAACTACAAAAAACCTATGAAGGAAGATGCTTTGTATGTATAGAATGATTTTATATACATACGTATGTATATATGTGGTTTGTGTGTGTGTGTGTATACATGAAATGATAATCTTTTCTATTGTGGAAGAGAGATAGAAGTTTGGAACTTAAACTGTAATATTTTTTTTTTAAAAGGAAATATATCAAAGCAAATATATATGTGCTTTTTCTTTCCATTTATTATGTATATCTAAGCATTTACTTTTCTCTTACATTATAATTTATTTTAATGATAATCCTGTGCTTTGGTAAAATATATTGGTAGTATAATAGCCTATAAGAAGTAAATAGCTTAAAATTCAAAAGTAATATGTAACATACTAAACTAGAGCTATGAAAAGGAATGGAGTCCTAAACTTAAAGAAAAGAATTTGGCCAGCTGGGTGGTGCAGGAGATAGAGCACCAGCCCTGAAGTCAGGAGGACCTGAGTTCAAATCTGGTCTCAAACACTTAATACTTCCTAGCTATGTGACCCTGGACAAATCACTTAATCCCAATTGCCTCAGCAAAAAAGAAAAGGGTTGACATGCAAGAGGAAAAAATATTAATGAATAATGTATGCTTAATGAAATCATAAAAGGAAAAATGAAATAATAAAAAAGGATATCTTCTGTCAGGTGTGAAGAAATGGTCTTTTTTGTGGGGGAGGGGGTTAGAAACTGTCTACTGTTGCTACTTTATGGGTAAAGTAATTTGATATTCTCACTCTCTCTAATGTTGGGAATATATAAGGGAAAACCAGAGGGATATCATCAAAGAAAATTTGGGGCATTTTAAACATTCTAATAAACTAAGTGTGCTATTTAAAGCAAAAGAATTATTTATTTAAAAAATTAGACAGGAAAAAAGGCTAAATAGAAACATATTTCATGATAATTATTCTTTCCTAACTGCAAACATTTATATATATATATATGTTACATATGTACATATATATGTATATATATATATATACACACACACAGATATGGCTATATGTAATCTTCAAAGATTTCTTTATCTCTTTCTTCCTCTATATTTTTATATTCAAACATATTATAAATATAGATATAAATATATAACAACCTAATATTTGTGAAATTATATATCTCTCTATATATAAACACAATGCATATTATATGTATTATACTATATTATTTTATTTATATCCATATATAATGTTTCAAAGAAACAAAATAAGTCTCTCAGTATGTGACTATTAGAAGGCTACGGTGATGTAGTCAATATAAAATAATTTATATTCTATCTAAAGTCTCTGCTATAATAGCTTCTGAATATAGTGTCTGAATGATTAAACTGAAATAGATTCAGGACTCAAATAAGGACCATTTTCTGGAGAAATTCCATTGACTGTGGTAAATTCAGATTTTCCCCCCTCTATCTTCAGTCTTATCAGTTTCTTCCTTATCTTACAGGAACAGGCAACAATGAGATTGCTAGTGAAGCAAAAACAATTTACTTAATAATTGACAGAATAAACAATGTTAGCCTGCAAACTAGATTTGGAAGGAAGCCTCCTCCAGGGGCAAAGAACAACCCTTAGGGGACTGCTGTGATCAATAAAAATAATAACTGATATGTACATGAAGATTAAAATTTTACAAAGGATTTAACTGACATGATCTTTTTTTGAATCTTACAAAAACCCTGTGATGTAGGTATAGCATAAGTATCATTATCTTTATATTAGATATGAGAAACTAAGTTTTAGTCATTTGCCCACCTGTCAGAAGTGATATTTGAATCTAGATATTTCTAACTTTAAATAGTGTATTCTGTCTATACAAGGTGCTGCTCCAGAAAAGCTGTTGTGAATCTGACTTTTTATAAAATAAAAAAAGAAATAGCTATGGCGTGAAAACAATTATAATCATTATAATTATAATCTCTTCAATTTAACCAGTGCAATTTCTACTGAGCATTATTTTTCTTAATAGGTTTAACTTCATCATTACATATATTTCAGGAAACTGTGATCTGCAAATAGATGCACTGTCACTGAAATCAGAATCTGGAGATCCAGAGAATCAAATCACATCGACACACTCTTCTTCAAGGCCATAAACTCTGTATCCATGCAACTTCATGAAGTCTATTATATTTGATCCACCAGAAGCAGGTTTGAAAAACTCATATCCTTGCTCTTCAAGTGGCTATCATCCGAGTATGAGGGAAGGAGATTCTCTGGCAGATACCTATGTCTGATAGAATACTTCAATGTGTAGATGTACCCTAAAGTTGGCAAATTGTTCCTGGCAAGACTCAATGAACAATGTTCTATCTGATGGGCAAAAAGCAGTGGTAAGCTAGTAAATATTCAACAATCAGTTCTTGGGGTTGAGAGGGTGGTGCAGAGAACAAGTACACTTGACATACTCAAGTTCATATTATTAACATTTTGTCCATCACTTTCTTGTCTAATCCACAAAATAATAAATCAAACTCTGATTTATGAATTTCTAAAGTATAAATGTTTAGACTGAAAATGTAAAAATAAACTCTTGTTAGCCTTTTTGAGATTACGTTAGCACCTGAGGTCCTATTCAAAATATTCCATATGATTAGCCAATTATTAGTGCTGATAGCCACTAAATCATTATATATTTTTGGGGTAGTCATTGTTGAGAAATGTGAGCTCACTATGCCAAGGACACTCAGGGAGAACCAGAAGACTTATTGTAATACTTGCTGATTCCTCTCCAGTTCTAGACTATATTCATGTTAGACCTTTTCAAGGACTTATTCCCATCCCAATGAGTACAATATTATTTTGGTGGTGGAAGCTACTCTAAGAGATGCTGCTTCTTCTATAGTAAAGGAAAAAAAATATTGCTTCCACTGCCTCCCCTTCTGTTTTCATAAAACGTTAAATGAGGTTTGAAGAACTAAGGAAATGATCTGATACCCTGCATATATTTCCTTCTGCTTAAGCTTGATCTTAATAGAAATCTATTTGTGGGAGAACAATAAGTATATTCAATGTGAGCAAATAATTATGAGAAAGTTAACTGTTCTTTCTACACAGAGACAGGGATACATTTTGAAAAGGGAAGAAAAACTGCATTAGTGAACACAAGTTGCCAATTCTGCAGCTTGGAAAAGAAAATAGATTGAATCTGATGATTCTGAAAAATATATTTGTCTGAGTATCCAACTAGTGATTTAGGAATAATGCAAACCATTTGCTGTCTTAATGGCAAAAGCAAATGTTATATTTTTATTGTCTATAATGCTACTTATGTTTCCTGACATATTAATATTTTAATGTTTGCAAAGCACTTTGAAAATATTATCTTATTTGATCTTCACAACAACCCTAAGAAGTAAGTGTTTTTTTTGATCTCCCTAACTCCATGACCAGCATACAATCACTAATACCACACTTCTTTTTTGGCATTTCATGGTACATTTTTCTCTACTGTGTATTTATATAGACAATACAAAAGCCCTTCCAACCTCAGTTCAAGAGAAGAAAGATCCTCATCAAAAATAAGATATTTATTTCATCTAAAATTGTCAATAATCACTCTTCAAAGCTCCTTTCATATGGACAAGTTATCTGTCTTGACACATTTATGTATTTTGCTATTTAATCTGTTCATCTAGCTTCTAGAAAAGTTCAGTAAGCAATCTAAAAGTACTAGCATATATTTCATAGAAATTGAAATTTCCATTAAAAGTTACCCAAACAAGTGGTAAAACAAGCTTGCACAGTAGTAGAGAAAGACAAAGTGAAAAAGTCAGCTAAACAGAGATAAAAGATGGGAAGGAAAATTACTGTGTCATCAAAAAGATAATGAAGTTTAAAAGAAATAAAAAAGATGAGACATTTTGTAGGACACATAAAGCAGTGCAACCCAAGCCAATAAAAGAGATGAAAACTTTGGTGAAGGAAATGTCACTAATTAGATATTGTTAAAGCTGAAATGAACATTTTCTTTTATGTTTTTATAGGCTAACAAATAAAAAATGGTACTTAAATGAGCAATCTCTGATTTTTGTCAAGATTCAGGGTGCAGATTGTCTATCTCTACAGGAATAGAGCTTAATAGGGTGGAGCATTGCTCTGGGAAGATCCAATTTGAGAGAGACCTTGATCTCATCATCACCAACAAGTTCCTCAACTGTGCAAACCTACAATTCTTCTATGTGACCATAACCTCCTATTCTCATATACCTCTCTCTGCCTCAACTTTCCTAAATATATTCCCCTTCCCTTTTGCAATCAGCCCTTTATAGAGACAAAGTGGTTACACAGTGGAAAAAATGTTAACCTTAGATTCAGAAAAACCTGAATTCAAATCTGCTCTCAGACACTAGCTCTGTGCTATACAAATCACTTAACCTCTGTTTGCCACAGTTTCCTCACCTGTAAGAGAAGATAATAACAGAACCTATCCTTAAGGTTGTTGTGAGGATCAAAAGAGATAATATGTGTAAATCACTTACTTAGCATAATACCTAAAACAAAATAGATTTATAAAAATACTTTTGGCCTCCTGACCCCTCCAAGTTTTCCCAGAACATCACCCTTAAAATAAAATCTAGATTAACTTTATAGAATTAAGCAAACAAGTCACTATCACTCCTTGACCACTTTAATGGAGTACCTCCAAGGCTGGTTGAGGAGAAAAGGGGAAAAGAAAAAGGAAATTATATAGCATCAACCATGTGCCAAATATTGTGCTGTATTTTTTGTTACAAATATTTCATTTGATTCTCTCAACAATCCTGTCAAATAGAGGATATTATTATCTCCATTTTACATTTTAGGAAACTAAGGAAAACAAAAATTAAGTGATTTGCCCAAGTCACTGGTAAAAATCTGAGGTCAGATTTGAAATTGGATCTCCCTGACTACAAATCTAATGTTCTATAATTTATTCTACCAGCTCCCTCTGGGGAGGTAATGATGTGAATAGGAGCTAAATTTGATAATCACCCTAAATTCATTCACTTAACAAAAAAGCTGTTTCAATTTTTTCCTAACATTTGTCCTGATCTATTACCCACTTTTCCAAAGTATTTGGAAAGATACTAGAGGATAATATTTGTTTATTCAGTTTTACTAAAAAGAAAATTCTCTTGTTCATCTCTCTCTGACTCTTTGTATCTCTCTCTCTCTCTCTCTCTCTCTCTCTCTCTCTCTCTCTCTCTCTCTCTCTCTTCCTTCTCCTCCCTCTGTTTCTGTCTCATCACTGTGTTACATTTCTGTCTTTCTCTGTCTCTTCTAATCATTTCTTTGTCCGTCTTCTCTCTACCATATCTCTGTAGCTCTGTCTGTTTTTCTCTGTATTTCTCTGTGTCTTTCTCTGCCTTTTAGAGGTATACTTAACCCTTTTTCTAAGACCAGGACAAAAATATAGTTGGGCTTTCCCCAATGCTGAGATTTAATTACTCAATAAGGATAATCCCATTAACCTAAGCAAAACACTCATCATCCTTCCCACACAATCAAAATTTGAATCTATGGCCTTATATTTTGAACTTCATAAGAAAAACAGAAAAGGAATATTACTTAGAAGTATATGGTCAGGCTTTTCTGATCAACCTTCTTCAGTTTCATATATGATTTTATTCATCTTTCAGATTTTATGAGATTGAATTTTTATCCCCATTTTATAGGTGAAGAACCAGACACAAGAAAGAAAGTTATCTTCCATTGTTTTGCAGCTACTGAGGGAAAGATCTGAGAAGAGAACCAGGAATCACAATTCCTAGTCTAGTGCTCTTTTCAATAAATGATACTGCCTTACAACCAAAATTCAAGGCCTTCCTAAAATCAATAACATAGTACTTGCAATGCAAAAGAACTCACCAGGAAATGTCAGTTACCTTGGGTCATAATTATCAGTGCTGACAGTCACAGCAAGGAAATACATAATAGGAGTTTGTTAGTTGTTGTTTTTCCCCTTGACACACAAAATCTACACTGAGCTATTAGTACTGTCTGCCATAACAAGTGCCAATTAAGAAATAGCCTTTGGAACCTGGAGTAAATCAGCAGAGAAACAGCAATCTCAGAGATCTCCATGAATGCTTCCCAGTAAGATCAAGCCTGAATTCATGTAGCAAGGTATGTGGAATATTCAGTCAGTGTGCCTATTATTATACAACTCTCCAAACTGACTGCAACTGTCATGAGGCTTTTTAAAGTAGAATGCATTCTAGTGAACATTTGGTAACAAGTATGGTATTAAAAAAAAAAAAAAAGGCTGCAAATTATGGAAATTTAAAGCTGAGAAAAAATTGAGAGCATCTTGTTCAATTCCTTCATTTGAGAAAAAAAAGGAAACTGAGGCACAGAAAGGTTAAGGAGCCCCAATTATGCATCCTGATACCTTCATAGCAAATGAAGTCAGTACATCCCAATAACTTTGTATTAATAGAATCTATGTAGAGACAGTGGTGGAGCTGTAAAAGGAGGAGGCCACAGTAGAGAAGGGAAGCATATTATAAAAGTCATTGTAGAAGTCAGGCAGAGTGACCAAGAAAGTATGTGTCATCAAAATGGAGTGGAAAGGCATTTTTTTGAAGGTGTTCTAGGCTCATAAGAAACATTTTGGAGAGAGAAGGAACAAAGAGTTGGGCCCAGAATTAGAAGTACAAGGAACTAAACTACAATACATAGATAGAATTAAAAACGAGATATGTTGAGCCAGAAAATTAAATACGTTTTAAAAGAGATTGAAACAAAATGCTTCTGAAAAATGAGAGAACCGTGCTCTTCTATTCACACAGGTTTACAACCTTAATGCCATCCTCAACCACCTTCTCTAACTCATTTCACATATCTAATCAGCTGCTAAACCTGTGAGTTCTTTCTCTATAATATCCCTTTGAAACACTGTGATGTTAGTTCAGACGGTACAATTGGTTAGCTGGTCAGTCATGTATACTCATTCTTTCCTATGCCTTTTTATTTATATCTTAGGGTATAGATTAGGGTGTAATCTTTGTTCCATTCTAAGCTCTCTCCTGCCAGCTTCCTTGGACTATGCAGATTTAATTCGTCATGTATTATTTTTTTATTTTAATAGTATTTCATTTTTCCATTCATTTAAAACATAGTTTTAAACTTTCTCCTTTACAAAACTCTGTGTTCCAAATTTTTTTTTCCCTCTTCTCCCCTGCTCACCCTTACAAGACAGTAAGCAATTCAATATAGGTTAAATGTCCATATTGGTCATATGGCACAAGAATAATCAGATCAAAAAGAAAAAACAAACACAAAAAGAAAAAAAAAAAACAAGCAAATAAACAACAGCAACAAAAGGTGAAAATGTTATATTTTGTTCAAATTCAGTCTCCATAATTCTTTCTCTAGATATGGGAGGCACGGTCCATCATAAGTCTGTTGGAATTGCCTTGAATTACCTACGTGTTGAAAAGAATCAGGTCCTGAACAGTTGATCAGTCACAGTTGATCATCACTTAATCTTTTTTGTTACTGTATACAATATTCTCCTGATTCTTAAGCCATATACTATTTGCAAAATGTAGTAGATTATCTAACCTATAGTTAATATAGGCCTTTTAAATCTACAATGTTCCTTCTGCTCTTTTATGGAATTTATAGCAGACAAAATTTTAGTAACATTAATACTAAAGCTCAGAGCCCTCAGATAGAAAAATTCTAATATTGAAATAGAGGTTTGGCTTGGTCCCGGTCATCTAATTTAAATTTATGTTTATTTTTAATTAATCTCTGATCTTGTTATGTTAGAAACATAAATCAGAATTCGGGAAACATTTAAGTAAAAGAATCAGGCAAAAGATATTACAGTACCCTTTATAAGAATTTATTGTAAGAGAAAGTTGGAAAGAGTAGACTTTTCTTTTTTTAAAAAAAACATCATGTTCATTTCTTAAACTGCTGTACACCATGAGTAGCTTCAGCTCATGTCTTCTACTCAGGTCTACTTATCCAGCCTTCACATTTCTCTTAGCTTGAACTTACATCTCTAATTCATGTATTAGTCATAACCTATAGATATCTTAAACACAAAATGCATAAATCTTAACTCATTATCTTTTCCCCCAAACCCTCCTCTGTATAACTTCCTTATTATTAAATTTACATGAATTGATGCAAAGAGAAGTGAGCAGAACTAAAAGAAAAATGTACACAACAGAAATATTGCAAAGATAATCAACTGTGAAAAACTTAAGAACTCTGATCAACACAATGACCAACAATATATCCAAAGCCTTCATAATGCTACAAACCTCCAAAAAGAGAGCTAATGAACACAGAGAATAGTTTTAAGCATTATTTCTTTATGTTTTTTTAAAACTTATTCTAAGAAATGGCTGATGCAGAATTTTTTTTTGCACAGCTTCATATTTGTAATGGATTTTGCATTTCTTGCCTTCTTAATAAATGGACAAAGAGTGGCAGATGGAAAAAATCTGGAACTGAAAACAAAATTGAATTGAATGCAAAAAATTAAACAAGCGCGCGTACACACACACACACACACACACACACACACACACAAATCCTTATTACTGTAGGGAGTACCAACATTCTTTGAATTGCTCAATGGGATCTTTGACATCCTTGACACCTCACTTTCATCCCTCCTATCAATCTGTTGCTAAGTACTATTTGTTTTGTTTTCTTATATACAAGTTCTCTTCTCTTCTGACACTCTCACCACCATAATAACATAATGCAAGCCTTTCTTACCTCATGTCTCAACTGTTGCAGTAGCCAGCTGTTTGTTTTCCCTGCCTCAAGTCTCTCCTTACCCCCATCCAACCTCAATAAGCTGTCAATTTAATCCTCCTGAAATGCAAATCTGATCATAAACCCCTCTTATTTATTAACTTAGTGATTACTGATTACATCCAAGATCAAATATACAACCCATTGTTTCAATTTTAAAGTTTTTCATAATTGGCCCTTTATTCCTTTCCCATTTTGTTATACTTTATTCCTTTTTCTGTTTCTTGTTCATCAAAAACCATCTCCCAAATCTGAGCCTTTTCCCTGGCTATTCTTCATGCTTTGAATCTTCATATCCATCTCATGAACTCTAAAACTTTATTCAAGTCCCAGCTAAAATCCCATTTCTTACAAAAAGCCCTTCTTGATCTTCTTTATTTTAGTCTTCTCCCTGCTGATTATTTACAATTTATCTTATTTACATATCTTATTATACATAAGGTTCTTTTAATGTTGTTTCCACAGTAGACTGAGCAACTTGAGAGCAGAAACTGAGTTTTTGGTTGATAGTTTATTTATTTTTTTCTTTAATTGTGTCTCCAGCACTTATCACCACAATATCTGACACATATTAAGTACTTAATAAATGTGTTTTGATGATAGAAATATAGGAAATGAACATTTCAGGTGACAGGTCTTCCAAGAATATAAACAAATGTGCATTGACAAGAAGGGCTATGCAATATATGGAGCATACTAAATAATTCTATTTGGTAGTAGCATAAAGGATATTATATAAGGGATTATTGGAGAGTGGAAACATAAGTTAGAACCATACTCTTGAGGCTTGATTTCATAAATGCATTAAGATTAGTCTGTAGGGTATGAGCTTTATTTTGTAATATTGGAAAGCCATCAAAGAGTTTATGTAGACAAATGACATTGAGTTGTGCTTCAAGAAAATTGATATGAAAGTACATTTAAAATAAATTGGAGAAAAGAAAGACAGAATTGGAATATTACTTAGAAGGATATGGAAATAGGTCCAGTAAAAGGTAAGAGTTATGACAATGTGAGAAGATAAAACTTTCATGAAGAGGATTAAACTGATAGCTAATTGGAGTTGGATAGGGGTGGGGAAAGGCTTGAGGCAGGGAAAACAAGGAGCTGGCTATTGTATAATTGAGATATGAGGTAATGAAGGTAATGCTGGTGGGTATGTCAGAAAAGAATACACCTTTTCAAAGAAATACAAAAGGTTGAAGAGTAAGAATCAATGTAGTCTAAGAAACTAAGTAGCTATGGAGGAGAAAGGATACAGCAAAAAACAAAAAATAAAAGTAAGGATTTGAGCCCAGGTGACTTAAGGAATTGTGGTATTATTAATCCAAATAAGGATTTGAAGGGTAATATATGTTTAGTTTGCAAGATCAATATAGTATCCAGGTGGAGATGTTCAGCATGCAGATTAAAATGAAGAAAAGTAAAAAATGTAATGTAGCAAAAGCCAAAAGAGCTGAGAGTCTTGAGAATGAAGTCCTAAACATTGAAGAAAGGCCAAGAAAAAAGAGGATTGAGAAAAAGAGACAATATTTAAAGATGAGATGGTAACTGGTAACTTTTAAGAGAGGTGTTTTGAGTAAGCGATTTGGGATGGGAAGGAAATTGAAAGAGTTGAGGACTGGATGTTTACAGCATTAAAGAAAACAAATTTAAACTAATTTTTAATTGATATGTATTTTGTATTGATGTGTCAATCTTTGTGCAACTAACAATACACATTCTATATTTTCTTTATGCAAAAAAATTAGCAAAAACTCTTGATATAATTATGATAGATAATCTCTTGCTATTTTACTTTTTTTTTTTTGCATTCTACTATTCAATGGAAAGGATTGGGAGTATAATTTTCACAATTTGGAGTCAATGTTATCATGGTATTCTATTTGAGTATGGTTAATTTTTAGTTCTTTTTTTATTAAATACTATATACATTATTCTTTTGATTGTATTTTTCATACTCTGTATTCACATAGGTTATACTATATTTTTCTGATTTTTTTCATATCTATTTTCCTAAAGATTTATTAATGTACCATTATATTAATGATGTTCCAACTAGTTCAACCATTCCCCAATGATTAGATTTTTTTAAAAAATTCATTCCTTAAGTTATCAGTCAGTCTAATGATGATGTTGCTGGATCAAGTGCTATGAAAATTTTAGTAACTTATCTTGTACAGTTTCAGTTTTCCAGAACAATTCACAACTGCATTAACAGTGATCTGACATGCCTTCTCACAACCCCTCTAAAATTAACTATCTCCATTTTAAGCAGTTTACCCATTTGATATGTATAAACTAATATTTTTAATGTGTTTGATTTTCTCTGATTATTAATAATAGTGAGCACTTTTTCATATAGCTATAAGTAACTTATGTTTTTATATATTAAATCATATATCTACTTTGATTAGTTTACATTCACATTTGTCTAATGAAGAATGGCTCTTAATTTTTATGAAATTCTGTCAATTCCCTTTAAATTTGCACATAGGACTTTTATTAGAACTTTTATGCAAGCATTCTGTCCTTTTTACCTGTGGTACTTCTCAACTACCATTCCCTAAAATTACTTGCCCTAGACCCTGAAGACACAGTCATTTGGGGAACAGCGAAATGATTGAGAACTAGAAATCATCATGCTTTCCTCCCTTACTAGGGAAAAAAAAAAATAAAAACAGGAATGACTCTGAACATTTGTTTGCTTGAAGAAAGAAAAAAGAAATACAAGACAGAGAGAGACTCTGATATTTCAACACTCGAGAATGGACAGAACTTTCATGAAGAAATCAGAATATAAATATACTAGATTAGATCCTTTTTCCTTGTCCTTGAGGTTTTTTTTTTTTCCCCTCTACTTCAGTAGGCAGAGGAATGATAGACGATCTTGGTTACTACAGGATAACTGATTTCCAGGCATATTGGCACATTAATTTGGTCATGGAGCTGTTAGACCTTGGAGATCCCTGCAGCAAAAACACCAGAGACCTTTTAACAGCTACACCATAGAGGAAAGGAAAATTGTATTAGTCAACATTGAAGATTTGCTAAGGACCCACATTGCTATCTTCAGAGATGGCAAGAGAGCTGGAACCAATGTATATGGAGCTGAGTTTGTACTAGCTGAAAAGTAAGAATAGTACCAAAACACTTCAGGGGCAGATGAAAATGCTTAGCATCCTATTACTAGACACATGAATTCAGATTGTGAGTTTTTTTTTTTTTTTTTTTTTCCTTTCTCATTTCTTCCTTCTAGGACAAACTAATCTCCCTTCTGGAATTCCCTCATAAATGTTTTCTCAATGATTCTTATACAAGGAAAGACATGTAAAATATAATTTATCTATTCCTTTTTCCCATCCCAGAATATTTTGTGGTTCCAAAGACTCTTTCCTTCTAGTCTATCTCTCACCTTCAACTATTGTATCCTCATTACCAGTATTCAGTTACAAAGGATGCAGTTGAACAAGCCCTAAATCTTCTGTAAGATAACCTGGACCTAATTCTAGATTTTGCCATTTATCACTGAACTACCATCCATCCACTTTAAACTTGTGTATCTTCAAAATACACTAGTGTATCTTCAATACACAAATGGGGGAATGGGGTGCTGAATCAAAAAACATAAATTTCTTCTTCTACCCAACTACTTCTGTCTAGGATAGTTCTATAATATCTTCTTTTATGAACTAACCAAAAATTATCCATTCTCTTAATGATTCTCAGATAAGTTAGGATTCTAAAAGACAATAACCTTATGTTTTCTCTTTGACTGACATATAAAAATTCATTTCTTTACCATTCATAATCCCTCTTTTCTATGGAAGATTTTTTTTCTTATTCCATTTCACAGACTTTATTCCTAGATAGTCTTTCTTCATTCCTTCAGTACTCCTTAAACAAATTGAGACTTCTTAATGTCACTTGTTTATAAGAATTTTGTTTGTTTAAAAGCTCTGTCACTTGACCACTACATTTCTAAATTGAACTTGAGATTCTTTTGCTAGAATTATGTAGAATCTATTGATTTTCCTCTCTGTTTCCACTATTTCTGGTCAATTTTCTTCATTGATTTCCTGGATAATAGAATTCAAGATTTTTTGTTCGATGATGTTTGTTTTCTGAAAATCTAAAAATTACCACATTATTCTGATCTACTTAGTCTTCAAGGTCAATTCCTTCGACATGCAAATTTTCATTGTTTCAATTTTGCTCTCTTTTGTTGTTGCTCTAATATTTCTTGTATTATTGCATTTTTTAAAACATTTTAACTGTCATTCTTTTTTTTAGAACTTCCAGTACTTTTTAAATTCCTTCCACATTTTCTTTTAAATCACTTTTTCTCTCTACTAGATCTGTAAATGTTCTAATTTTGCTTGTAATAAGTTTAATTTTTTAAATACTGTCAGTCATTCTTGGGCTTTTTGCAGTTATTCTCATGTCATTTCTAAGCTACTGTAAAAACCTTCTGAGGCTTACCTTTTGTTTTATTTTGCCCTATGACAATTCTTAACTGTGTTATGTAAACTTTCTTGTTTACATTTTTATTCTGTCTTTCTGGGATTTTTAAGTAGGACTTTCCTTGTGAGATTTTTTTCCCCCTTTTTCCCCTTTGTTCCTTTGGTTGTTTTACTCTATGTTGTGCATATCTTATTATATTGAGGTTATGAATGAGAGCTCGGATTAAACAAACTTTTTCAGCTTGCTAAAGCTTCAGTCTTGTCAAAGCTCTTATTATATATTCTTTATAAAAGTATGTTGGATAAAGCAAGAAAAGACATTGAATAGCAGTTTATATTAAGGGAAGCAGGATTAAGAAAAGGACTTTTCTTTTTTAGGATTAGAGACATATTAACTTATTTTTATGCCATGAGAAAATATTCTTTCGTTCTTCAAAGAAGGAAAGAATGAAGAAGAAAAGAAAAAGACTTCAGCTTCATAAGATGGGAATATTTCGATCATAGATGAGAAAGAAACAGAACTACTGAACTAAGGACTTTTTTTTACCAAGGATTCAGACTTGATGGCATAAAATGATTTACATTTTATAATGGGAATGATGGCATAAAAATGGTTTACAAGGAGTTAAAATACAAAATAAATATGAGGAAATGATTAAAAAGTACTTCATTATCCCTGAAGAGTTCAATTTTCTTTTTTGAACTACATCCCAAAATATTAAATTCAAGTAAAAGAAAAAAATTAACAAATGTAATTGCATTTGGCTCCAAAGGGAAGAACCAAGAACAATAGGTAGATTAGATTAAGCCTTGAAGTAAGAAAAACTTTCCCAACATATCAAAATTACAATGGGATACGTTGGGAGGAGGTGTTGACTTCATCTTCAATGAAAGTCTTTTAAGTAAGGACTAAATGATCACTTTTCAGGGATACTATAGAGAGGATTCTTGTTCAGGGATACTATAGAGAGGATTCTTATTCAGGTGCAAGTAGAACCAGATGGCTTCTGGGGTCTCTTCCAAGGCTGAGATTCTATGATTGTGATTAATTAATCATGGCTTTAATCCAATATCATAATTGCAAAGTGCATAAAAACCACTCTACAAGAATTTATCAGGGCATCAAGGCAAATAACTTCCTAATGAACAGATTATTATTTCCAGAGTTGAATCTGCTGCTAGATTTTATATTCTTATTAGAATCATCCAATATTAAATCTATAAGAGAACTTAAAAATACCTAGTTCAGTCTTCTCGTTTGCAGAAAGTGAGTGGCAGAGCAAACCAAATCTTTTGATTGCAATTACAATTCTCTTTCCACTGCCTGAGACTGCCTCTTTAAACTGTTGCTTAAGAGTGAAGTAATAAAAGAGAATAATCTCAACCAAAGTAGGTTACAAAAATATTATTAAACCTGTGGGTTTACCTTTCTCTTTGAATTCTCCTGACATTAGCCTACTATTATATATTTTGCATCTTTGTCACTGTTTCTTCAGTGCTTTAGCATATTCATGATTTCATCTACATATGTACTCTTCTTCTAATGTATTTCATGATCCCTTTATACCATAGTTAAATTTTTCCTTATTGACATGGCCAAAAACATAACTAACTTGGTAATGCTCTTTTTAAATCTTAACTAGTCTGGTCCTCTCATTGCAAATAGACAGCCCATTGCTAAACTTGTTCTAAATACATGTGGTTTTATTTCTTTCTGAATTGCTATACCCATATTCCATGGAAGTGATGTTCTTGATAACTGGGAATCTGAGAATAGATTAGAACCAGTGCCAAAACGAGGAGAAAGACAGGGTATATATGTATCCCCTCTAGTGCCAGAGTATTCTTCAGAAAACAAAGAGGACCTAGGTACATATCCTACTTATGAAACTAGCTAATTGGGGAATCCTGAGCAAATCACATAATCTCATTGATCATCAATTATCTCATATGTAAAATAGAATAATGATAGTATCTACCTTACAGGTTGTTATAAAGATCAAATGAACTAACATATAAAGCATTTTAAAGTTTTTAAAGAACCATATAAATGTGACCTATTACTATTATTATTGAACATAATGGTTGCCAAATAAATATCTATTGAATGGAGTCAGAAACATATATAATAAGGGATAAAAGTATTCATGCCTCAAACTTTAAAGTTTCACCTTTGACCATTCTCCCTGCTTCTCCCAGAAACAAGAAGGGGAAAAAATTTTTTTTCTCAACCAAGCATCAATACTATATAGAGCTTGTCAATAAAACCAATTGTTCTCTAAGTAGGAGCATTACCATTTTTTTTCTCATAAAGATGGGACTGGTTTCCCTGTAAGAGACAGAGAGGCCATTTTGGGGATCATCATTATTTGGCTTCCTTGCCACTTAAAGCATAAAAGATTTGGGGAGTTGGTATTTAGTAAAATTCCCAGCAGGAATGTTTTTCCTGGGACTTAGAAAGGTTAAATGAAGTAACACAAGTGTGTCCCTCAGAGATAGAATTTGAATTCATATCCTCAGATTTCAGAGTCAACTTTTCATTTTGATATATCATTAGTTTCATTTTTTTTTAGTGTCTTGATAAAAAGGTTAGACATTATTTCCACAGTTGATCTAACTCATTATATCAAAAGACAGGGAAATATGTCAGAAAAGTCACATCAGTTTAACCAAGGCTTTTGTGAGACATTATTCTCTTGAAAGGAAGCAAAAGATATGGAAACCAGCATGGCCATGGCCAGCATTTTGAAGAGCAGCACTGTTAAATAATATATAAGAGGATCAAATGTTTTTCTATTTCTTCACACCTTAGTTTCACTCTCACTGATGATGTCACAGGCTGAAATTTTGAGAGGAGTAAGAAAACAGCCTATTCTATGGCAAATAGCTCTACAAGAGGAAAATTTGATAGAAGAAACTTCTAAAGCATAATGCCATTAACAACAATAAGGATTTTTATTGTCAATCTAAAAACAGCTGACATTGCCTAAAAGTAGAACCATAAAAAGAAAATATAAACACAAATCCTCTATTTGCCTATACTTGGAAAGAATGGGAAGTTTTCATAATTGATATGCCTACTAATATCACTGTATTCTATAGTCTGCAAGAAAAAGGGGGGAGAAAATCCTCCTATGCCTTAGGGCTCCTCCTTACTTTTTAGATCCTATTTTCACAGTTCTATTTAAGAAACTGTCCTGATTTGAAACCAAATAAACAAGCCCTATACTTCAGCATAAATATGTTATTCATTTTCCCCAAAGTTTTGATTGGTTTATCTCTATCGGATACGGAAAATAGCTGTAGCACTAAGATTACTGGAGCCATTTCTTCTTTCAAAATTCACATACATAGGCACTCAGTGCTAGGGCTGCTTGGCCATTAAATTTAACCAAAGCATGACCAACCTGGTCATTTTGATTTTAACAATAATTTCCAATTGTTATGGCCAGAGAGAAGAGAAAGCAAAAACCCATTGATTATTAACTGGTCCCTAGTGATCATATTGTCTGTGCCACAGTCTGTTGATTTTACTCTGATAGACCCAACAAATGTTTCATCTCAACTTCAGAATGAATTTCTTTTTGTTCTTTAATGGTCCCAAAATAAATTGCTCTGAATTTTAATTATGTAAAAATGTATTAGAATCATTCTATGCATTCTAGTCATGCTGGTTTATGTAATAACTAACTTTAAAATTATTTATTAAAAACTAAATACAAAATAAGAAAAAATCAAAAAAGAAAGAAAGAAAAAGGAAGTTTCTTAAAATTTAAAAAATCAAACATTGTCATGTGCCTAGTAGAACATCAGGGAGGTTTTAAAATATGTAACAAAGAATCTACATTTCAAGAAAGCATATATAAAAATAGAAGACATTATTTTCATGATTGTTCATCATTGTTTCCTTATAGATTATTCTTTTATTCTCTGCTGTGCATGTTATTTTTTTTTTCTCTTTCATCTCTCCCACCTCACCCAAGCAGACTATAGCTAAACAGGGATATATTTAGATATATTTATGTGTGTGTACACACACACACACACACACACACACACACACACACACACTTATATACACACTTATATATACACACACACATATATGTAAATACATGTAGTGTTCTGGTTAGCTTTCTGGAGGTCTTGGGACCAGCTTTCATTTCCAGCAGAATAACCACCATGCAAACAGCCAGCGATAAAGTCCAAATGTCTTTATTGTCTCCTTCACAGTCTGTCTTCTTGCCTGGGGCCTGGGTTAGCTTTCTAGGGGCCCTTCAGATGGGCCTTGTTTTCAGTGGAGAAATGAAGGAGGACAGGTCAGCCATCACAATGGTGGGAGATGGAGTGAATGTCTCTCATCCAGTCCTTTTTGGCTCTTATATATTCTATTACAATTACATCATCACATGTGTCAACCTTGTAGAATAGGTGTCAATCTTGTAGAACTATATTAAGTACTAAGTACATATACTGAACCAGAGAACTATTAATCACCATGCTAAACTAGATAACCATTGTATTATCAATTCCACTGAGTTAACACCTTTCTGTAGGACTAAATCAGTCATACTGAGCCTTAAGTATACTTCTCCAGAGTTCTGGCCCACTACAAATACACATATAAACACATATGTATGTAAATACATATTTATACATATAAACTCATATATAACGATTTACACATAGGTAGACATGCATCTAAAACTATATTAATATAGATGACATAATATAGATTTCTCTCTTGATTGAATCTTTAAGTTTGATTTTAAATGAGGTCAAAATTATGAGCCCTACTTTTTTTCTCATAAAATTTTTGATCCTTATTATTGTGTTTTTATATATTTCTAATTTTCCTATCTCTACTAACTTTACCACTTTAGTTCTATTCACCTTGCCTTGCTATTATTTAACCTCCCTCCACCATTAATTCCTTCTTTATCTTCTTCCCTTACCTTTTCCCTCTTTCTCTATCCCATTCCTATTAATCTACATATTTTATCCCACTCTCATTAATCTAAAGACCCTTCTATATCCTTCCTATACTATGCCACTCTTTTCCTCTGTCTTTATCCCTTCCCCAATAATCTCCACACCTTGTCCCACTCCCATTAATGTATACATCTTTATATATCCTATTTCATCTATTCCTTCCCCCCCTTATTTCTTTATTGATTTTGGAGAGTGCTACATACCCATTACAATAAGAATGGGTTTTCAGAACTGCCAGCTCTCCTCCATTTTCTAATGTCTCTGTGTCTGCTTTTCCTCTGCACCTCATTCATATAGCATAATCTCTATTTTTATCTTTTCCTAGACAATTTTACTTTTTAAGAGTTAGAACATACTCAACTCTGCCCCAATCTTTCTTTTAAACTATGCAATTAATGATATCAATCTTAGACATATGGTTTATATTTCCACATTAAAAAAAATATAAAGAATTTGTATTTGTTGAGTACCTTGAAATTAATTCTTTAATGCTGCCTTTTGTATATTAAATTTCCATTAAGTTTAGGTTTGGTTGAAACAAAATCTTGAAAATCTGTGAGATCAATGAATATCCATTTTTTTTGGTTCAATATTATGCTTAATTTTGCTGGATATATTTTTGGCCACAGAACTAATCTTTTATTTTAGCTACTGATAAATCCTGTACAATTCTAATTGTAACTCCAGCATATTTGAATTGGCTTTATGTTTGTTTGTTTGTTTCTTATAAATGTTTCTCTTTGATCTGGGGGTTTAGAAATTTAGCCATAATGTTCTTATTCATTTTCCATATAGGATCTCTTTGAGGTAGTGATCTAGTAGATTTTATCTATTGTATTTTCCCCTCATGTTCTATCACTTCTGGAAATTTTCTTTGCTTAATTCATGTAATATTGTATCCACATTTTTTTGGTCACAGCTTTCAGTTAGTACAATTTTTCTTAGGCTTTCTCTACTTGATCTGTTCTCCAGATGTGTTGCTTATAAGATTTTTCACATTATGTTCTGTTTTTTCATTCTTTATATTTTGTTTTGTTATTTCTTGGTTTTTCATAGTTTTACTGGCTTCCCCTTGGCCAGTTTTCAGTCATTTTTTTCTTTGAGGTTCTGGATCTCCTTTTCTAGTTGAGTGAATTTCTTTTCATAATCTTCTTGTTTTTCTTGATTTTTTTTAGTTTTTCTTCAATCTCTTTCATTTGTTTTTTACTATTTTTTTTATTTTCTCCAGTTACATATAAAACAGTTTTGGGGGGAATTATATATGTATATTCATTTTTAATGTTTCCATATGAATTCTACTGATAGAGGGGAAAAAGAGGGGAAAACCATGAGAAAAAAAAAACAGAAGAAAAAAAGGGTATATAGCATGTGTTGATTTACAGTCAATCTCCATAGTTTTCTTTCTAGATGTGGATAGGGTTTTCCATCCAAAATTTCTTGGCTCACTGAACTAATGATTAGAATCAAATCTATCAGAGCTGACCATCATATTCTCTCATTTGTTTTTTAAAGTCTTTTTTGAGTTCTATAAATTCTTTCTGAGCAGGTAGCCATTTAACATTATTGCTTCAGGTAGGAGAGGCTTTTTTTTTTTTTTTTTTTACTTAAATGTTCTCCTCTAAAGATGAATCCTAGCCTTCACTATTTCCATAGTAAGTTTCTATGGTTGAGTTCTCTCTCCTTTGTCAGTTCTTTTTAAAATAAGAATCCATAAGTGTAAGCATGTCTTGATATCTTGGGGGTGATCGGGGAGCATCTTTGGTTTTACTTCAGCTCTCTCCTCTGACCTAGAACCTCAAACCAAAAGCTTCACCCTTCTTCAAATGCCTACAGCCAGCAGCTTCTCTGTCCCACTGCTTCTGTACTCACTAGGTATGCTGGTTCCTTCTCACTCAAGGCAGGGTCTCTGCAGCACAGCTGAGCGTGGCATTCCTTATCAGGAGAGGTTCTCTCAGTCTGCCCAGATCAGATTTCTAACTTCCCAGGTTGACCAGGAAGTGAAAGTCCCTGTGGTTTGGGCTGAAAATGCTTCTGAAGGCAGCTGGCTCCAGGGCTTTCCATTTGCTATTTCTGTGGAGCTAGCCTGAAATTATTTATACTTCCCATGGCTTAAAGAAAAAGGGTCTTTCTTTGGATCTTCTTAGGTTATCTCAGGAGGATCCTTGTTCTGCCCCAAGTGTTATTCGTTTATCACCAGTCTATGTTTACCCTGAGATGAAATTTTGTTTGTGGGGGAAATCTGGAGAAGTTGAAATTTTCTGACCTACTTGTAGGTCAGAATCTTCCCCTATAATAACTAACTTTAAAGTCATTTGGGTCATTATGAAATCCTTTCATAAAACAACACACCTTCAATATTTCAACTACCTATTATTTGGAAATGACTTTAAATAAATTATTTTTTACCCATCTTAAAAATGTGAATTAAACATTTTTACAACCAGGATTATGAATTTCAAATATCCAGGGTCTGGAGTTCTTCATCCTGTAGTGACAAAGCATTTATATCAATAATGAGTTCATTTCCCCAATTGTAAAATATTAATTTTTCATTGGGGAAAGTGGCAGCATAGAGAATACTAATATACATTATAATATTAACATGTTATATATGTATAATATACACATTATTATTATATGTAGATAATATTATTGTTACATAGCATTTTATGTTTAATATATAAATATAATGGAATATTATATTAACATATTTTATTGATAAAATTTTAACATAATAATATATACAGGAAGACTAAGCTTCAAGTCTTGCCTCTGGCACATACTAGCTGTGTGACCATATGCAAGTCATTTGATGTCCCACTGTTCCAGACAACTCTGAAATTTAAGTTATAGCTAAGTTACTGATCTATAAAACTAAAAATTTCCACATTTGGAATTTTCACAGGAATGAAACCACAAACAGTACAATTTTCTTGATAAACAAAAATACCATAAGGCTTCATTTAAAGCCTCTCCTGGAGGAGAAGTTTAATTTTTGTTTTGCCCAACCATTCCTTCAAGTTTTTAGGAAGAACAAATAATTTTGTCTTTAAGTGAGATTTCAATCATAGAATTCCATAGAATTGAAAGTTACTTCAACTCTCCTTGCAGTTCTGAAGAACTGCAAACTGCAGGGATGTCTGTCAACTAAGACATGACTAAACAAGTGATGGTATACACTTGTGATGGAATACTACTGCACCATAAGAAATGATAAGCTTGCTGATCTTAGAAAAACATGGAAACATGGAAAGATTTTTATGAAATAATGAAGTGTGAAATGAGCAGAACCAAGAGAATATTGCATATAGTAATGGCAATATTGTTAAGAACAATTTTGATTGATAAGTCATTTTTGCTATTATAAATATACAATTTAACTGCATCCAGATAAATAACTGATAAATAGAATAGTTTATAGAATGATTATATATAGATATATACATATGTCTATGTATATAATTTGTATATATATATTCTGTGTGTATCCACAAACACTTATGTTTATGTCTAATGATAGTCATCTCTACGGTAGAGGAAGGGAAAAAAATGAAAAAAATTTACATGATAACTTTATGAGTTTAAAAGGAATAGCAAATTGAACATAAGATTTGTAGTTTCATGTGCATAATTTTTAAATTATACTATGCTATAGAGATGTTTGTTTTATGCCACAAATTGAAAATAAAATTTTTTTTTTAATTAAAAAGTCATTTTAGTCCCACCCATTCCTGAACAAAAATCCCTTCTACCACCTGCACAAACGTGGTCATCTAGACTAGTTCTTAAAGTTCTACATTAAGGGTACCCTGATAATTCTTCCAGCAGTATATCCACATTTGGAGAGTTCTAATTGCTGGGGTTTTTCTTTACATTAAGTGTAACTGTCTCTTGAAATATAACATCTTCAAAGACTTGAAGTAAAATATTTTCAGTCCTTACTAGTTAGAAATATATCAGGGCAGAGTTTTGCTTTACCTACTCTGACATCTCTATTTGGCAACATCATTAAACAAGGATGTTATTATAATATAATCCCCATTATTCATGTCCTCCTCCTACCTAAGATTACTTTGTATTTACAATACTTCATAAACATTTTTGAAATCTTCATATATGTATGTGTGTGTGTTGTCAAATGCCAAAATAACATAAACTTCTTTAGGTAGAAACTATTCTGTTTTCTTCTTTGTAACCCTAACACCTAGCATAGCTCCTGACACATAGAAAGTGCTTAGTAAATGATCACTGAATGAATAAATGGAAAATTATATGGAAAATAAATGGAAATTCACTTCTGAACTCCCTGGAAAACATTTAGATTTTGCTGAGCTGAACACATAATAAGTTCTTAATACATCCTTAATTTCACTATCTCTTCTGGATCTCTTACCCAGTTCAAGTATAAGATGGTCTGATAGCTCATATGGCAAGGCATCTGATAGATTAATCCATTCTTCAGAGAGATACAAGTAACCTAAGTATAGATTGTTGGATATAGTGTTCCAATTATTCCTCTTTAACAAAAAAAAAAAAGGGGGGGGGGGGAGAGACATAAAGAGATAAAGAGAGAATAAAAGAAGGAAAGAAAGAAAGAAAAAAAACAAAAGGAAGAAAAATAAAGAATAGTTTGTGAGTTATCCCAGTTCATATTAATACAGTGGACTAGACACAGGTCATGGTGAAATCATCAAAGGTTATGTCAGATTTGTCTCCCTGGGATATATTGTTGAATAAGGAAGAGATTAGAGCTTTATTGGCCAACATTTCAACCAAATGGTCAATCAACAAGGAGTCCTCAGAAACAAAATAATATTTCCATGAAGACATTAAAAGTTACTCACATGTTTCCTCTGGGCAGTCCCTGCCTGCTAAGTTACTTCTGCCTCAAGCTAATTCTTTTGAACTTAAACCTAGAAGCTTTCAGCATCTGTATCTGAGAGCAGAGACAATTGATCCAGCTAGGTTGGGGATATCTAGGTGTGTTGAAAGATAGAAGAATCCAGATCCATTTCATGTCATCACATTTTCCCTGAGTACTGGGATTAAAGGACCAAAAAAATTTTTGAATAAGAAGGGAACTCAGTGGTTACCTAGTCCAACAATTCATTTTACCAATAAGGAAATTAAACCTCAAAGAGATAAAATGACTTTCTCATAGTCATACAGGCTATACTTAAATCTTAGACTAGGCTGAGCCTAGTTCTTCTGACTATAAATCCAGTGAGTAATAGATAATAACTTGCCCCCTCATATATCACCTACACAATAATTTATAATTCTCTGATGCATTTACTTTGTAATATGGCATATTATACCTATATGTATTGGTGTATTATCCCACTATTAGACCATAAGTTCCTAGGAGTCAGATTGTATCTGAACTTTTTGTCTTCCCAATACATCAGGAGATTAACAAATGTATGTTGCATTTGTTTGCACTTTGTTCTTTCTACTATGCTGCTTTCAGTAAACATTGTGATGTCATTTGGGTCCTCTTCAAACACAAAGGACAACAACAAACCACTTCAGCCTCTATGAACTCCTGATATAAGAATAAATTTCAAAAAAAAAGCTAGAATCTTATAACTATGGAAATATTAGGCCCAACATCAGTTGACAGTATCATAATAGACCAGTAAAGAAAACACTTAAGGCATATAGGGCCTAATTACAACCCTCAAATCAGCATGCATGGGCAGCCATTTACTACACAGCATATCATCAGGGAGCTTATGGTTTAGAAGATAATATTTTCTTCTAGGATCATAAGACAATACATTTAGAGATGGAAAGGATTTTATAAACCTTCAATCCAGCCCTGTAATTATGAAGATGAGGAAACTGAGACTCAGAGAAACTAAGTGACTTGCTTGGGATCCCATATCTAGTAAATGTCTAAAGCAGGGACTCAAATTCAAGTGTTTGATTTCAATCCAGCACTCTATCCACTGTACTATTTTAGTCCTATGACAAATGCTACATAGGTTCAAGGATAAATACATAGTCTTATAGAGTTTTGACAGAATTCTGTTCCGAGTATTAAATCCTTTTCAAATAGCTATATTAAATTTTTGTTTTCTCATGTGTTATTGGGTTCACTATTAGTCTGTACAGGATAAATGTACTATATTATCAACCACTTAATCCCACATCCTAATTTTCATGTAACAGTTTGTCCAGTGCATGGGCTCAATTTTTTGTTCATTTTTAAAAAGTAATAATAGTACTGTTTAACGTTTAGCCAGACTCTGAGAACTTTATACAAGAAAATTCATATTCTTAGTATATCTAATAATATGTATAGATGTCTACATAAATAAATACAATACCATGAAACTAATGGCCAATAAAAATTTAATAAACACATACTATGTGCGAGGCACTGTGCTAAATACAAGATAGAAATAAAAAAATAATAAAAAGAGCTCTGACTTTCAGGGAACTTACATCTAATGGCAAAGTTTGAGGAGGAGAGTAGGGAAGGTCAAGGGACAATACACAAAAGGAAGATGAAGAGGAAAAGATGGGGCAAGAAGGTACCTAGCCAAGGACATGATAGAAAAATCAGAGATGTACTAGTCTGGGCAATCTTGAAGGATGTCAAGGTTCCTGAGGTTTTGATGAAGTCCCAAGCAGTGCAGTCAAGTGGCAACTCAAATAATACAGAATGAAATATGTTAATGCAGATGAACTATTTTTAAAGAAAAGAACAATAGAAATTTAAGAAGTTTCGGAATAGATCAAAAGATAATTTGACATACATTAATTTAGTTTAGGTTTTAATGACTATTGTAGATAGAAATTCTCTTTTATAAATACAGATATTTAGAAAAACTTCCTTACTCACACACACAAATAGCTAATAAAAGTCTTTAAGGATTTCTGGAATAAATTTTGGCCTTAAAAGTATTTATTTAAAAAAAAACCAGTAGGACATAAATTCTTTTTCTTGATTTGTAAATATTACAGAATCACAGAATTTGAGAGATGAAAAGGAATTCCCACTATAACTCCACGAGAGGAGAACACAACACTTTTCAAATCAAGCTATTAAAATTTAGGACAATTCTAATTGTTAAGAAGTTTTCTGAAAGCAAGCTTAAACTTGTTAAAATAGTGAAATGAAAATTACTCTATTCTTTTTTAAATTAACTCTGTGGATCTTATAATAAATAGTATTTTGCTCATGGCATAATTAGTGAATTGTGATCATGACTTGGTAATGTATATGGAAAGTTCTGACCAAAAAGCAAACAAGGATATGACTTCGATCTCTCCGGTGCATGGTTCCTTCCTTTGGAATTCCAGGTGAAGACAGGTCATGAAAACCCAACTATTCTCTTTATTAATATTTATTTATCTGTGATTTCCATTACCAAATGTCTTTTCTTTTGAATATGGATTGTTTCTTTATTTTTACTTCCATCTCCAGAACATAGAACAGTGCTAGGAACAGAGTAGGCATGTAACAAGTCTTTGGTGTTTGATGAATTGTAGGGTCTGGTGCCTTTTCTGAAGATTAGGCACTGAAAGTTTCCAGGTTTATAAGGGATGATTTCAACAGGAATAATCACTTTCCTTATTTATAACCCTCCCACTATGTTTTTCTATTTTAAAAGTTCATCAATTAGATTGAACATTTCCTTTAATTTCACATTGCCATCAATAGGTTTGCAAAATATTTTTTTCTTAACATGACTTTCAACAGCATATTCTACATATGTAATCAAATTATCATTTTATAAATATTGCTTTATCTATTACTATGCAAAATATGAGTATTTTAGTAGTTTCTTAATTATTAATATTCTCTTTAATTATATTTTAAATTCCAAATCCTCTCTCTTCTTCCTATTCCTGATCATTGAGCAGGCAAGCTATTTAATATAAGCTATATGTGTTCAGTCATGTAGAACATACTTCTATATTAGTCATATTGTAAAAGAAAACACAGACTAAAAATAAACAAAAAATAAATTGTAAAAAGAGTAAGTTTTGATTTACTTTTAAATCTCATCAGGCAGGTGTCTCCTATCCCAGGTGGATAGCATTTTTCACATTAAATTCTTTGGAATTGGCTTAGATTATTGTATTGCTGAGAATAGTTAAGTCATTCATAATTGATGATCATACAAAATTGCTGTTACTGTGGGTGATGTTCTCATTCCACTCATTTCATTTTGCAACTATTTTCTGAAATCCTCCTGAACATCATGTCTATCAACTTGTTCAGACATTTCCCAATTGATGAGCATCCTCTTAATGTCCATTTTTTTCACCAAAAAAAGAAAACCCTTGATAAGCTCCTTTTCCCTCTGGAATGTCATATTTTAAGCCTTCTAACCCTTTAATGAAGAAGCTTCTAAATTGTGTGTTTCCCTGACTGTTGACTCCATGATATTCAAATTGTTTCTTTTTGACTTCTTGCAATATTTTCTCCTTGACTTGGAAGCTCTTCAATTTGGCTTCAATATCCCTTGTTATTTTCATTTAGGGATACCTTTCAGGAGATGATTGGTGGCTTTTCTCAAAACTTTATCCCCCTCTACATCTAGAATATTAAGACAATTTTCCTTGACAATTTCTGAAAGATGATGTCTAGGCTCTTTTTTTCCCCCAAGGCTTTTATGCAGTCCAATAATTCTATAAATTATCTCTCCTCAATCTATTTTGCTTTGCTAGTAAGATATTTCATGCTTTCTTCTATTTTTCATTCTTTTGATTTTATTTTATTGTTTCTTGTTGTTTCATAAAATCATTAACTTTTACTTGCCAAATTCTAATTTTTAAGAATTTTTTAAATGAGTTTTCATATCTCTTTCCTTTTCATCCAATTATACTTTTAAAGGAATTCTTTTCTTTAGTGAATTTGTGTATATCTTTTCTAATGGCCAATTCTGTTTTTTAAAAAGTTCTTCTCTTCAGTGAGTTTTTGTATATCTTTTTTTTCCAATTTGACCAATTCTGCTTCATAAAGAATTATTTTCTTCAGTAGATTTTTGTGTTTCTTTTACCATTTAGCTAATTTTATTTTAAAGGTATTATTCTCTTTTTATTCCTTCTTCACTAAGAAGTGACTTCTTTTTCATGATTTTCTTGCATCGTTTTCATTTTTTTCTACCTCTCTTATTTGATTTAAAAATCCCTTTTGAGCTCTTCCAGGACCTGAGACTAATTCACATTTTCCTTTGAGGTTTAGAAAGTAGCTACTTTGATTTAATTGTCTTTTTCTCAGTTTGTGTTTTGATCTTCTCTGTCATCATAGTGGTTTTTGGTGACCAGGTTCTTTTTTTTTATTATTTTCTCATTTTTCTAACCTATTTCTTGACTTTTAACTTTATGTTAAAAATGATTTCTGCTCCCAAACTAAAGAGACACTGTTCAAAGCATCAAATTTTTTATGCTCTTATTTTCAGTGCTAGTTCTGGGGAGTCTGTAAGTTTTCAATTCTTCCAAAATGATATAACCTAAGGAAAGATATGTTTACTTCTCTCCTGGCTTGTGTTTTGATCTGTGAGAGGCCACAAGTACTCTTTTCTGTCCTGGACTGTGACTAGGAACCTTATTTCCTTAATATGAAAAACTCCTTCTCACCCTGAGACTGTAATTCCCTAGCCTATAAGCAATGCAACAGAACCTTTATCTAGCGCCAACGAGGGACCCTGCAGTCTTCTTCTAACCAACTGTCCCTTGCCATCTGTGATCTGAGACTTTAAAAAGTTCTTATTGCCAGTCAATTGCCCTCAAGGCCTCCTACTGGTTTGCCAAGGCATTGCTTCAGCTGAACTGGGCTCTAACTCTCACCTGGTACGATATACTTTTTCTGCTAACCATCTAAGTTGTCTTGAACTGGAGAATTATTTCACCCACAACTGTTTTGTGGGTTATGCTGCACTAAAAATTGTTTTGAGACATGATTTTCCACTTATTTAGAGGAAAATTTGGAAGAGCTCAGGGTGTTCCTTTTTACCACCATTTTGACTTCACCACTTTCCTAATTTATAACTCTTAAAATAGCTAAGTTCATTCAGGGCTCAGATCAAGTGCCACTTCCATTTTGAATGCAGGGCTTTCTATTACCTACCTAAATTACTTTTTATTTAATCTGAATGACAGCCAGTATTGTGTAATGTATAAAAAGCTGACTATAGAGTCAGGAAGACATGATTTTATATTCTGCATCTCACATTTCAGATCACTGTCTGTGGTCCTGCATATCACAACTTCTCAATCTTTTAGGCAACTTTTTAAGACTTTAAATTGTGAAGGAAATGATGAGCTGCAATGGTAGAAGAAATTTCCTCATCCAAAATTTCCCTATGCCAAAGACATTATAGATCCAATCCCTATTTCTAGTCTTTTAAAATACTTTTATTTGCTTATATTTACCTATCTGCATCATCCAATAGAATGTAAACTTCTTGAGGGCAGAAATAGTGTTAAAGTTTGCCTTTGTATCTATAGAACCTAACATGATACTTGGAAAGCAATACAGGTTTAATTATTGTTTGCTGAATTAAATGAAATAAGGGATTCTGGTGGAAAAAAGTCCCAGTAACCTAACATGACCCTTAAGAAATAGAACCTGCAAGGAGATGGGGTAAGGGGAAAGAAATAGGATCTGGGTGCCTATGGCTGTTGCCTGTGATTTCTTCAGTAATTAGATTCAAATTTCTCCAGCTGTATCTGAGGCTTTTAAAACACCTGAAAAAATTCTGTCAAGCACTTGCCAGCTTTTCTTGTAGGGCTTCAACAGCCACCTAGATGTCAGTTCACTGTGATTTTCTTGGTGACACCATTTAATCCAATTAAAATGCTGCTGTTTTCCTGCTGTGAGTTATACTTGTACCTCCCTTTGGTTACAGCTTTATAGGGTCCTGCATGCTGGGTTCCAGCCCTAGGTTAATTAATGATTTTGTTAACCTGACCTTTAGCACAAATGTTTCCATTTCACCATGCTGAGACATTTTTAAGAGTTGGAGTATTGAAACTCCATTCCCTCTTTTTCTATATATGTGGGTTTTTTGTTTTGTTTTGTAACAGCATGAGACAGGGAGGGACCTTCCGAGTATATGTGATCTGTCCTCCTTCCATATCTGCTTTCAAACTATCACCAAAAAAAGATTTGCTTTAGCCTCCAGAAAAGAAGGCTTTCTTAGTGCCCTTGGCAATTCATTCTACTTTATCCCACTCACACAGCTAGTGAATTCTTCCCAATGTCAAACCAAAATCCATCCTAATTCAATTTAAGCCAATTTTACCTTCTTCCTCATTCAGTGGACATGGAACACAGCTGTTCATAGCAGAAGTACAAAGATAAAACTGAGAAGAAGAAAAAAATAAAGGTGCACAATTATGCTTATAGACCATCTTTAAAAGTATACTTAGCTCCGTTTTTTTTTTTTTTTCCTTTGCAAGGAAAAAGACATTTGTTGTATTGCCTTTTAGAAAATGAGAAGAGACCAAGATGTTGAACTAGCTACCTTTAGAATTCTCCCTGCCGTCTACTACATATCTAGTAGAGACAAAAAACTATGGTTAATCACAACACTCTACAATCTTATAAGGCAGGCTGCTGCTGTAATCACTGGCTTGGCTCTGTGCTCCTGGAATCTCTCTAACTCTAGCAGCTGGGTCTACTAATCCCCACCTGCAGGTTTAGCGCTAATTCAGATTTAGATGCCCAGACTAGTAGTAGCCCTAGGCAGGGAGAATATAAAACATCCTATGACAGCTGCTCAGTGGCTTGGCATTGAATTAGCAGTCCTATTTGTCTCACTTCTGATTCTCCCTTTTTTTTTTTTTTTTAAATTTTAAGAGACTGACTTCCTTGTCTACAAGTCTAGTAACTAAATTATCTATTTCTAGGCTCCCTAGTGGTAGGACCCCCAAGATATGCTGCTGGACATCTAATTGTTGCTATCTAACCAACTGTTATTCTTCTGCTCACCCTAGATCTTGGCAGCATTATATGAAACAAAGATGCAAAGAGTGACAGGATCTGAATATTACTCATGGTTCTATCATTAATATTATTTCTGTTACTGTCACATAACCTCTCCAGGTCTATTTCCTATTTTGCAAAATGAAATAGTAGGACCTCTAATATCCCTTACAACTCCATATCTATGAATTTATGCCTAAATTTGGGCCTTTTGTAAACAGTATTTACACCTGACATTTCCATTCTCATTATCTTTAGACTTTGGTCCTTTAAGCTGTTCCCTAGAATAAATGAGTGATTCCTGATTTCATTCATTTAGACCTCTGACCTTTTCCCAATTTTGTATATTTGCTTGGACCTCTAGTTGATCATAAAATATTAGTTCTATAGACATAAGATATTTCAGTGGTCATATAGCCTCACCCTCTTCATTTTGCAGATAAAAAAATTGAGGTTTTGGTGATTAAGTGGTTTATCCAGGGTCACACAGGATCAGAATTGGCAGTTGAATCCAAATCCTCTGATTCTAGAAATAGCATCCTTTTCCCTGTATCACACTGATCTTCCAAACTTGGTTCCATCTTGTAAATGCACTGTATCTGGCTGCCCTTACCCTGAATACTTCCTCTTTGTCTTTGTGTCTCTGTGTCTCTGTCTCTGTCTCTCTGTCTCTCTCTTTCTCTCTCTTCAAAAGAAAAAAAGAGAATTAGCATTCAAATCAGTATGCTGATAAGATGGATCCAACAACTTAGTATTTGTAACTGACTTTTGAGAAAATCTCCCTGTGGACAGGGAGAATGGTGTGGAGCCTGATTTTGTGGAAATCCAGAAGATGTGTTTTTCAAAGAGATAGCTTTTGTTTATCTCATGAAGAAAAGGAAGCAGCCAAAAGAAAAAAAAAGAAAAAGAATAGAGGCAGAAGCAGGGGCAATGATAATGTTCATTTCAATCAAATAAGAAGTAATGGCTGCTAAGTTACAGGAATCAAGATTGGGGAAACTGAGCATTGAGATGTCCAGTATCCTGTAGGGGCACACCTGAGACCCAAATCAGTTACTTCAGCTATCTCTGCTTTCAAGAATCATAACAAGTGTCTGAGTACCAGTAATTGCTGACTTTCTTTTGGTAAGAATGGATGATGTCAGATAAAGAGTTACTTGTTTTGTCTTCTCATCTTACTGCTTAAAATAATAGATAGTCTCTTCAAAGTTTTTTTTTTTTTATTTCTGTCCTTTAAAACTATGTTTACAACTCCTCTTTTAATTAGTACCAAATCCAATTTTCTCTAAATAAAAATAAGATCAATTTTAACTGATTTTGTATTTGTGCATGTGCTGAATTGTGAATCAAGTGCTGATGAGAAAAAGGAACAGTGTTGCTATTGGTATAGAAAGAAAACAGAAATTTAACCCTTCTGTCTAAAGTACTATTGTTGCTGTTATTTTGTGGTTGTTTTAAATTTTAGATAGGGTCTATATGCTAAAAATGAGAGAATATTTTAAGGAGGAAAGTATTATACTTTTTAATAAAAATTTCAAAAGACAAAACTAATCTGGATCTAAAAGTTTTTCTACACTTGGGCTTGTGAGCCAGAATACCATTTTGCATTTGGGAATAAGGCTAGATTTCTGGCTTCCTCAGTCTTCCTTCCTCTCTCATTCCTACCTACACACAGACACCCACATGCACAGAAAGAAAAAAAATTCTGCAAGCATAAAGTCAAGAACAAGGACTAGGGAGTAGCAACTTCATGGTTACAACTTTTGACTTTATTCCTACAGAAGACTTTGTAATGAAAAAAATTCCCTTATTTTCCCAATCTGATCCTAGATTCATCTTTTATGACAGAGCTAACTTTAGAGAATGAGATAAATATAGATATATTGATATATACATATTGAAATAAATAGATCTTTAGCGTATATATGTATTTATTTGCATATTTCCTTTCCACTATGCATATAATCTCTTCATGATTAGAGACCACATTTTTGCCTTTCTCTGCATCCATGGCAGTTAGCATACTGCCTGACACAAAATAAGAGGTTAATAAGTGTTTATTACATTTATTGACTGGTTTTGGGTAAAATGGTAGGTGAGAGAGTGATAATGTGAAGGAATCATTTTGAGGTAAGAAACTGGAGAAGCAAATTTGAAAATCAAAGAATATTTTAGATCCTATTTTTGTAGCTCCCTTTCTTTCCTTTTTCTTTTTCTTTTTCTTTTTCTTTTTCTTTTTCTTTTCTTTTCTTTTTCTTTTCTTTTCTTTTCTTTTCTTTTCTTTTCTTTTCTTTTCTTTTCTTTTCTTTTCTTTCTTTTTTTTTTTTGCTCTTTAAAGAGCCCAAAACAAGTATCCAAGCTCTTTATATTTTTCATATGTAATGTGGAGTTGGAATATATGTCACCCTAAAGGTAACAGTGTGGTACAATGGATATATCAGTAGTTCTGGTCAAATGATTTGTGTTTCAGTCCTATATTTGATATTTATTAAAATGCGATTTAGGGGAAGTTCTCTCTATATTAAGACATTGAATTAGAATGCCTTTTATGTCTTTTATAACTCCAGATTTATTACCTTCCTTTTTCTTTATATTCCACAACCTCTGATCTGATAAATCTTTGCTTTATACCTAGTTAGAAAGGAGACAAAGTGTTGACCTATAACTTCATCTGTTTAGGGAACTCTCAATGTGGAAACTCCTATCATTGAGGCAGATGAGCAACTAATGTATAACTTCTGTTCTTAGAAAATTGCCTATGACACTGACAGGTTAGTTAGTAGAAAAACCAACATTAGGGGTTTTACTTAATCGTATATCTTTCTAACTTCATCTGGCTTTCAATTCACTCAATATGTTATCTATTCACCCTCACAAGACACATTTTTTTTTCTAAATCCACATGATATTTGAAACATGTACATTCTCTTCCTGGGTACCAATGGCCCTAATTAAAATGTACTGTATTTTTAAAAGTTCTATTTTGTACAAGACACATTCTAAGGATGAATCATTTCTTTTTAATGGAAGGGAAGAAAAAATTTGCTTTCAAAGTGTGTAACATTTTGTTTTGCTAAAAGAATTTTAAAAGAATGAGAATTAAAATTGAGTCATAAACACAGGATATGCCAGTTTTAATCAAACACTCCCACTAGGATGCTAAAGATATTTGGCCTTCAGTATGCTCTTTGCAACACTAAGTATTACAAAAGATTAAATACTTTAATATATTTTGAAGAATTTGGAATAAGATGAGTGAAGAATATTAATTCATCAAAATCTTTGTTTTTCTTAGGCTTCAAAAAGCTTGATATTAGGTATTTAATGGGCTTAGTCAGGAAGTTTGACATAGGCATTACTGGTAAAAATCAACAACAAAAAATGCAGATTTGAGAATAAATCTAGAAATTACATGTATGTTACAGTAAAAAGGGCATTGGATATCAAAGGAACTGGATGGTCTTAGGCAAAACATTTCCTTTTTCTTGACTTCAATTTTCTCAAATATAAAATAAGGGGGGTTGATGAGAGTCAAGATGACAGAGTAAAATACCTCATGGGGAAAACAATTGATTTACAAAATAAATCCAGGAGAGAATGTCAGAATCATAAAATTATCTAAAAGCTATAATCACAAGGATGATTTAAAAAAAGTTATCAAGGAAAACTGCTCTTATATCCTGGAATAAGTAGGCAAAATAGACATTGCAAGAGTACACTATTCCCCTCAAGGAAAGAAATCCCAAAATAAAAACTCCAAGGATTATTGTAGCCAACTTTCAGAACTATCAGGTCAAGGAATAAATATTATAAATGGCCAGAAATAAACAAATGAAATATTAATGACTCAATATGTATATTTTATACTTTGGATCTCAATAACTGTCTTCAAAACTAATATTCTAGCTTTACATTAGTCTTCAAACTTAACAAAATACACAATAAGTTTTAATAAAAGGTAGCCTTATCACATCCAAATATATACATATATAATACATCAAAATATGGACTTCATTAGAACAAATGAATAGTAAAATAATTAAGAATCTGTCATTTTTCTTCATATACTGGCTTCTATGCTGAAGCTTATAAACAATCCTATTTGATTCTTATCCTTAACAAACGTTCCACTTAGCCTTCTTCCCTTCAATCATTCTTCCAAAATATATCATCTGATAGACAGTCAAACTAATTGAGAACTTACCCCAGAAGATTTGTGCATATAGATTCTCTCCATAGATATTTACACAGTAGACATAAGAGCATCTTATTATGAAAATAGTTTTGACCTGGTAGGTACTCTGAAAGAGTCTTAGATATTTCTAAGGATCTGCTGACCCAACTTTGAGATCCACTGACTAAAGAATTCAAGAAAAATGAGAGAGTGTGAGGTTATTCAAAAACAGCATTCTCAAATCACACCAAATAATAATAAATAAATAGCCTCAAAATGAAAGAAAAAAAAAACCCACAACCTAACTCAGCAATAACAAGCATAAAAGTGAAAGAATACACTACAAGAAAATAATACTAAATATAAAGTAATTTTTTTTAAATAATAGGAACAATTCACTAGTTCACATTCTTGAGTGTTCCTATTACTTTTATTGTTCTTCAGCTGAATGAATACTGCAATTTTAGGAATCTGACTTTTGAAGTTAATATGACTACACTTTCCAGGTGAGAGAAGAGTTTATCTCAATTCAGGTTGAGATCTTATCTCTCAAGACCCACTGATTTTCTTTGTACTGGATGAAAATAGTACCATGATCCTTATAGTTATTACAATTCTAGTAACCTGACGTTTGGAATTAATAATTTTGAAGGGAGAACTATAATATTAGGGTGAGTTGAATCCCATAAATCAGATCAATTCTTCTGAATAGAAGTAAAAGGAGTGGATATGAAGAAGTGTAGAACCTGAAGTACCAAAATTTGAAGGAAGAAAACCTGAAATATAGTAATAATTAAAAAAAATTAATAAAGGGACAGGAGGAAACAAAACACCCAGTAAAATGTCTTAAACAGTGTGTAGAAGAGACATAACTGCAAAGTAGTTTTAGAGCATCTAACAACAACAATTTTGTAGGGGATACGGCTCTGCTACTCTTTTATGATCAGGATCTAAGAATCAGGCAAGAGATTTTTTTTTTTTTAAGTATACTGCAGACAGGATGGTGGAATCCAGAGGAATCGGACCAAAAAAAAAGGTAAAGAATACAATCAATTACATTGGCCGGGCAAAGCCTCCCCTCAGAAGTGTTTCAACTGTCTATCCTTACCTTTTAAAGGAAACAGATTTCATCCAACCATGAGAGTTTTAGAAAACAAGTAATAGGCAGAAAACAAGTAATCTGAATGAAGGGCATAATAGCATTGGACTTTCAGCAAGTAAAAGATTGGTGGCAAGCAAAATTTCAACAAGGAAAAAAAGCAGAAGAGTGATTAAAACAAAAATTAATGAGAGAGGAAAGATATGTGTGTATGTGTGAAATAACGGAAAAACCAAAGACAAATCTGAGAAAAGTAAGCTTATTATAATTTTTAAAAACCCTGTAAAATAATGTAAGCAACTATGGTAACCTTTAAAATAGTTCAGAAAAGCAATCAAAGAAATAAATTAAAATTGCAAAGAAAGAAGAGCAAAATTTTAGAAGAGCTGAATTTTGGATTCTTCCTAAGGGGGAAAAAACCCCAGCAAATATATCCAAAGACTAGTATATTTGCAACCAAAGAGATATTCTTTTAATAATTTTTTTCTCTAGAAATCATGATAAAATTAGAACACAAAAGCACAGACACATAAGGGGGAAATTAAGCTATTTTTAAAACTCAAAAGAACACATAGACTTTACAAAACAAGAATATTAAACAAGAGGGATATCTAGGTGGTACACTTAGATAGAATACTGCCCTGGAATCAGGAAGACCTGTATTCAAATCTGTTCTAAGAACTTAGTGGTGTGACCCTGGGCAAGTCATTTAACCATAATTGCTTCCCAAAAAAATTAAAAGAAAAAATATATAAGGAAATAGTCTAAGTATTATAGATCTTCCTGAAAAACATCATAGAATAAAAACTTGAAAGTCATGTTTCCCAAAATCAAATAGAATAATTTTCCATATATATTTCAAAAAGAAGGCAAATACCAAACCAAGAGAATCTATAGAAGACCAATAGTAAGAAACACAAATATAAAAAAACCAAGTAATATTGTGGTCAGATTTCATAATTGCCATATCAAAGAACTAATTTTGCAGTAAAAAAAAAAAATAAAAACTCTTAAATTTCCAGAGAACTAAAGAAAATAACAGAGGACATTCCATGATTACAAAAAAGTCAAAGGAAAAATGGAATATAGTACTCCAAAATACAAAAAGCATCAACTGGAACACAAAATAAATAAATGGCCATTTAATAAGTTTCAGGTACTAGAGATACAAATGTTCAAATGAAGTACATAAGACTTATGTTTCAGAACATATAGTTTCAGAAAATCAAACTAAACAAATCATTACCAATTGTGGTAGAGAGTAGATTTCAGCAGGGAGAAATCTAAGGCTAGATGGATTTACAAGTGAATTCTAATATACTTAAGGACTAATTAATGCCTGTGTTATAAAATTATTCTCAAAAATAAGAACAAAAGACACTCTACAAGACTGTTTTTATGATATAACCCTGGAACAGATACCTAAAGAAGGGAAAAACAAAGCAAGAAAGAAAACAATAGATCAATTTCCCTAGTTAATATTGATACAAAATTTTAAAATACAATCTTGAAAATACAAATACAAATACACACACACACACACACACACACACACACACATAGAGAGAGAGAGAGAGAGAGAAAATAATTAATTATAACAAGTAAGTTTTCCTGGTGTTATATATAGAGGGCTCACAATTAAGAAACAGCATAATTGATCATATAAATAATTAAAATTAAAACACTTTAAAAGATGCAGCTAAAATCATTTTGTAAAAGCTCTGAGGACCCAGGCATGTAAATGCCCTTGATTATGATAAATATATATATATATATATATATATATCTAAAACTATGAATTAGTAATGTTTGTAATAGATAGTAATAGCATTCCTAATACAAAGGGGATAAAGCAAAGATGACTATCCTCCCCAATATTATCTGATATAGTTCTAAAAATACTTTCTATAGCAATAAAACAACAAATCAAAATGAAATGGATAAACATCACAGACAAAAAGGCAAAATGACCCCAATTTCCAAATTCTATGAGAGCATGTCCGCTTCTAGAAAAACCCTAGAGAATTAGTGAAGAAACTAAATGAGACACCTATAAGTTCAGCAAAGTAAAAGTATACAAAATAAATATGCAATTTTTAACAGCAAGATTTATAAAAGAAATTCCATTCAAAAACAGCTTAAAGTAAGGGCAGTTAGATGGCATAGTACATAGAAAGTCATAGCTGAGGTCTGGAGGAACCAAATACAAATCTAGCTTCAGACTCTTACTAACTGTGAGAGCCAGGGCAAATTGCTTAACCTTAATTGCCCCAAAAAATATACCCTTAAAACATATAAAGTATATGGATATAAAACTATGAAAATAAATATGATATATAAATATATAGGAAACACCTTTGAAAGAAATATAAACAAATAATTTTTAAAATAGTCACTATATATGTTTAGATCATGTCAATATAATAAAAAATTTAGACTACTTTCCAATTTACAAATTTAATTCTATACTAATCAAACTACCAAGAGAGTACTTTATAAAATTGGGAGAGGGTGGCAGAAGATATCATCTTATTTAGAGCAAAATATCTGGAATTTCAAGGGAAATAAAGAGAAAAGTGCAAATGAAAAAGCCATATAAGATATCCAACAACAGTATTAAAACATCAGATTTCAAAACTATTTGATACTGATTAAACAAGCAGAATAGTAAACCACAGGCTCAGAATAGCTAAGAAAGAAATGAAAACAATAACCAAGTGCTTAATAGTATAAATTGCTGTTAGAAGGATGCCTTTATCTGATGAGAACTTCTGGAAAAATTGAAAAGCACTTTGGCAGAAATTAAATTTTTATCAGTAACTTAAACCATATATTATAACAAGCTCAAAATGGATCTATATCCTGTATATAAAAAAGTAACAGCATTAAAAAATGTTAGAAGACAAAGAGACTTTATAATATTTACAATTATAGTTAGATGGGGAATTTTAATCTAAAAAGTCATGAAAAAGACCACTTTGGTCACATAAATATTAAAAATCTTTGAATGAATAAAATCAATTAAGCCAGAATTAGAAGAGAAACAATAGAATGGTGAAGTGCATCAAATATTCAAAATAAACGTCTAATATACAAAACATATAGGGAATTGCCACAAATCTTTGACATATAAATAGATTTGAATGATTTTGAAAGAATTATAAATTACTACAAGAAAATCCACTCTAAATCACTAATAATAAGATAAATGTTGATTAAAACAACTATGTGCTTTTAGTTTGTACCATATAAACCAACTAGAACAAGTATAAATCTTTCTACATAGCAATAATTTGAAGACTTAAAGACTTCATATTTTTCACTATCTTGGTCATTAACTATTTCCATTTCTTCAATCACTATTTATATGCCCTAATTTCTAGTCTTCATATAGTCCTTATTACCCTCTTCTGGACACATTCAAGTTTATAATTATACTATCAAATTAGTGGACCTACTAGTTCATATGTGCAGAATATAGAGGGATTGTTACCTCCCACATACTTTTTAATTAGAGGTATTATTGGATCTGCATTAGAAAATAGATTAAATTCTTTAAAATTAGTGATATTGCATACTCACAATATCTTTAAGTTATTGTTATTAAATCATATTATCATTATTTTGGCAACAACTAAAAATTCATTGTACTTAATGTTTTTCAATTTTTTCTCACAATAAATAATAAAGGAAGGTATTATCATCTCTATTTTATAATTGAGGGCATTGAGTCTCACTTCCTTTTCTGATAAAGTTATTAACTTCCATGAACATTTTAAACCTAAATTTGAGCAATGAATTTAATTCAAATATCCTGGTGAACAAGATGGGAAAAGACAAGGATTTTATTACCAAGCCTTAGATGGATTTAGAAGCAGTTGGCCAACCAGATCCAAAGAGAAATGTATAACTTAATAACAACTTGGAGGTGGGGAGGACATTCTATTGTAAGGTAAAAGAACTCTGATTTTGGCCTTAATCCAACTTAACACTTTTGTCAATGACTTGTATAAAGACATAAATGACAAGCATAATAAATCTGAATGTGACCCAAACTTTATCTAGCTTTTCCTTCTCTCTTTTATCCCACTTTAATTTTCCACAACCCTTTATGCTGGCAAATTCCTAAAAAAACACACCAGTCCTGAACCTATTTTGTTCTTCTCTTAAATATCCCATGTAAAGTGAGCCAGAAAAAAAAAAGTGAAAAGTCAATCAATTGGACCTGCAACCACTTCTTTCAGCAGCCACAATACAGTGAAAGCATATTCAATGTGCTGTCTGGTTTTCACTTTCATTCTATTCTGTCTCAGTACCACAATGCTAAACTTTGTCCCCATAACATTCTTCTCACTATACTTCAACAAACAATTGCAAGGAGACAAATTTCAGCTCAATATAAAGAAAATCTACCTAATAATTAGTGCTAACTCAAATGGTATAGGCTACCCTTGAAGGTCTCTATATATGGAGCTCTTCAAAAAAAGCTGAATGCCTGCTGGTTGGGGATATTGTTAGCTTATGTTTTGTGGAAGATATGAACTAGGAACCCTTTAAAGTCCCTTCTAACTTTTGTATTATTTTATTCTGGATACAAAAGATGATAAATCTGAACAATACTATATATGGAAATCCTTTTCTAAAGTCCTACTTACACATAGTATTTTAAAATGGAAGTAATCATGGTTATACCAATGGAAACTAAACTCTATAAGTTTCTACAAAGATAGAAAGAATTTGAGAACTATTCAGTAACTAATTGTGTTTCTCAAGGATACAATACCAATTAAGTTCCAAAAAATTCATTATCAGGAATTTGAGTTTTCAAGGGTAAAGGCTATCTTTTGATTCTCTTTGTGTCTCCCCTGCTTAGCACAGTATTGACACATAGTATGTGCTTAATAAATGCTTTTTGATTGATTGATGGGGTTTTTTGATCATGACAATGAAAACTAACTACCAAGATGTGAAATGACCGTGATCTGAATCAGAAGGTAGAGTTTCCACATTGAAGAAATCATAGCTCTTTTAAGTTAACAAAATATATACAACCAAGATGGCTTAACATAAAAACATTTTTCTTGTAAAAATTTTTCTGGCCTAAATTGTCTGTGTGAATTGATTTGCTTATGTAAATAGTTCTTAGTCAAACCTATTTACTATTTAATAAAATGCAAATAAATGTTTCAATACATCAATTTTCTCTAAAATTCTTTTTCTATTTATGATCCATGAAATTCTAGAGCTGGGTAATATTCCAATCCAAAAGTGATTGAATTTTAGCAGATACATTAATTGGTATCTGCTCTTATCACCATACATCACCAAAATGTTATACTGATTTGGGGTTAAGAAGTATAGAAAATAATGCAGATCTAATTGATCTTCAAAGATTTAAAGCCTTCTTCATAGAATAAAGCTTCAATTATATACACTATACAGAAGTCTTTGTAGCCTCCTGTTTAAGTGTAGAAAGTGTTATCAGTTGCTACACATTTTTCAGACCAGTGGAATAAATTGTTCCCACTTAACAGGGAGATGTAGGAATGTTCAGAATCCTTTCTTACCTCAAAACCAAGGGTGCAAATCAAGCAAAACAAAGGAAAATCTGTAGTCATTCTTGTCTAGGATCATTAGTCCAAATTGGAAATGAAAGAAAACAGATTGAAATTAGGGTTATTAAGCAAAACTATATATGGCTGTGCATAATGGAAAGAAACAGTCAATTATATACAGTCAACACTTAAATATGCACCCTAATAATAAAAGGGGAGCATGGTACAAACAATACAAATAAAGAAATAATCTGAAATAACTTTGGACTGTATGCATTGATAGGGTACAGTTTGAAAGTTTGAAAATGCATCCAATCCCTGAAGATACAATAAATGATGGGCATGAAAGGCAGAATAGAAATCTACAATCTGGAATTAAATATGAATGAAGTCAGTCTGGTTTCAAACATTATTATAGATACTTTACAAATTTGATAATTCGTGGCCCATATAATTAAGAATGTATTTGAAAAATAATATTAAAATAGTTCACATTTTTCCTGATTTGTAAATAAGTCACTCTTTTGATCCTTTGCTACTGTGTCAAGTACTGTTTCTCTAGGACTGATAATTGTTTGTGGCAAGTAAAAACACTTGGTTTTCCTGTCGGGAACGTAACTCTGTCAATTTTTTCTAATAATATTTACCCACAGAAGATGCTATGGTTAAGAAGAAGAAGGGAAATGCCAATCAGTTAATGATGTTAGTAACATTTTTTATCAGAGTTTGTGTGAGAAGTTGAAACTGATATCCAAAATGAGGCTTCAGATTCCAGTGATTTATGTTATCATCATGGACAATCAAGAGTTGGCTATACACTTGGAGGAAATTTTTAAACTTGGATAATGTGTTAATTAGCTGAATATTGTCCAAAAAAATGCTTCAAACAGAGATGTTTGAGGGAGAATTTCTTTTTAAAATTTTCTCAAGTTTCTCCTCACACTGTAATTTTTATATAGTTTCTATAGTTGGTGATATACCCTAAATCCCACTTTAAAAACATCAGCAGCAAATATATTCCTTTCAATAACCATTTACTCTTTTTTGTTTCATGACTATGCTATATTGCTAATTTTTCTATTATCCATGCATTCAGCTTCAACTATAGCATATGCATAAACATGGCTGTTTGTTTTCATAATGAGATACTAACTTTGGTAATCATTTAAAAATCCAATTAAATGGTAAACAAAAGAACGCCCATTCATTATTGTTTTAGCATTTCACTGCACTGATGAAGAATATATAGCCCTGCAGGAAGCATGGGGCTATCATTTACTTCCATCTCCCCCCCAAATAAAACATGTAATATATAGTGACTATAATATCTCTGCTTCTTTTAAGCCATTTGAGTAATACTGAATTGTTAGGCAGATTTTTTTTTTCCCAGGCTCCCTTTTTTTAGTTGCATTCCAAAGGTGCAAAAATAATCCTGTCACAACAGAAGAGAAGAGCTTATAAAGATGCTTTAAAAGCCTTTATCACCAGGAAACAGTGCACAGTGTATTGTATAATATGGTGTCTTAAAATACTTCTGCTTACCTCCTCATTGATGCTGCTACAATATTTACATAACACTGCTAACTAATTCTTCATTATGTAGGTTATTTATCCTTTTTCTGGGAGTCTGCCTTCCCAGCACATCTAATATTAGCAAATTGAGGTATTTTTTTTTTTAATTTCTGCCTATCGTTCAGTAGCTTGTGTGTGTGTGTGTGTGTGTGTGTGTGTGTGTGTGTGTGTGGTGTATACCTTCATGTGTGTTTCTATAGTTCTTATTCTACAATGGCCTATACAAGATGCTTGTTTATTATTCCTCAAAGGTGAAAGGTAGAAGAATAGGAGGAGGTCTCTTGTAGGACAGTGTCTTGGCCAGCCATCATGAGAAGTTGTTTATATCTTCAGGATGGACTGTTTCAGAATGAATAAAGAAGTAGAGGGTGGAGGGAGAGAGAAGAAGGAGAGAGGAAAAAATAAAATCAAAGAAACGGTTTTAGTTCTAGAACGGTTGTCTTGGGAGTAAAAAGTAAAAGTTAAATCCTATATTTTAGAAAGTGCTTCAGCAAGAAGACATTTTTAGTACAATGTAAGATATTTCAGAGGCTAAGAAAAAATTATTTGAAGCACTAAATATTTCAGGGACTCTCTGGGTGGAATACATTTTTAAACCCTGGGCTAAATGGGTTTTGCTCACATTTCATGAAGTAGAGTTAATTCAAATCTGAAGAAATAACACTTTGGGGTAATCAAGTAGTTCTTGCTGGTAAACAAGCATAAAGTATACTTTGCTATACCTGGTTTGGAATCTGAAGGTCAATGCAGTCAAACAGGTTAGGGTCTTTGGATCCCTTCACAAACCTTGCAGGCTCTGTTAAGCCTGTTTTCCCATTAATCTTCTGAATATGTCTGCTGGTATAACAAACTGCCTCAGGCTTGGATTCACATAGCTTTCCAATGTACTTATCAGGTCCACTTCACAAATAAGCCAGCTTGTCAAGAAGTAAGCAACAATGCCTTGGCTCATACCCACACCCTGATCTGTTCAAGCTTAAATGCCTCACTTCTCAAACATATCTTAGTTCTTACAGCTTGGGAAAAAAGAAGTCTGGAGGTCACTTCCAAGTTGGATGCTCCAGCATAGTTGCCAATAATTCCCTAAGCAACTTGAAAACCAGATTTTTCATTTATAGGACTGCCAAGCTACCATGGCTACTTTGAGACTTGCTGGGGAGTTCAGGAGAGAAGAGGAGAAGAGATGGTGAAGAAAGAAACACCAACAACTTTTTCTTATAACTTAGCATTTTAAATGTTTACAATTCTATAAACCTTTAAGTTTTTCTTTATGCACAAACCCTTCCACACACATATAGATGAAATGCCAATGTACTTTTTTCTATTATAAAACAAAACCATGAAATCATGGACTTGAATTGTCAAATCATTCCCTGGTTATTTCAAAATAATAATAATTAAAAAACAAAAACACCACTAAATGCAAGTTTGTCCTCCTAATGCAGCTAAATATTAAATCTATGAACCAGTTGTGAAAATGTTTATGTTGATTATACCAGATCTTATTCTACTTCTTTTAAAGATATATCATGTTTTGTTTAACTATTATTGAATGATAAAAGCATATAAAAGATACATGCTTATATCTGCTTTGCAGAAACTGTTATAGTTCAAGTAACATCTTTTATGAAGATGAAAAAAGGGAGACATGAAGTTATAGTAACAATAAAATAATAACAATAATAAAATATATTAATGATAGATAATATTTATCTATAAGAGAAGTAAGTTCTAATATTAGTTTTGCAGATGAGGAAACTGAATCTGAAAAGTTAAATAACTTTCCCAGGGTTACATTGCGAGTAAGTATCTGAGTTAAGAATAAAACTCAAGTTTTCCTCACTCCAAATCCAGAACTCTGTTCACTATTTTAGCAATTAGAAAGCAATCAAAATATGATGCAAAGACTCCAGGATGAATTAGTTCATTTTCAAGATAAGTGGAAGTTGCTGCCCATCAAAAATATTTTATATTGTTATGATATTTTTCAAATTGCTTTGAAATTTCAAATTTCAAAATGCTTTTCAAATTCAATTTTTCAAATTGAATAAAAATTGTCTCCAGTTATTGTATGTAAGTATATATTGTTCCATTTTGAGATGTGCATGGTTTTAAAAGCTTTATACACTAATTTTAAACTCACACGGAGAACATATAACATTGACTAAAGAGATTTAATGAATTTGACATTGACAACACTTATAATAAAGTATTTCCTTAATGCTGTATTAGCTCTGATACATCATTTTAAGAAATACATTAATAACTGAAATACTGATGATAACTAACAGGTTAGCAGCATAGTAGTTTCATGCACATTTTGCCTTCTAATGTCTTTAAGTTATGGAATATGTAAAATGAATTCTCTAGTCTCAATAAAGTCCCAAGTGGACATTTGTTATCCATATCTAATGAATAAACAATTTAGCATCAAATTTGTTACCTAGATTCACAATAGAATAGTTGTAGAAAGGAAGTAACATATTTTTAGGTTGAGTTTTTTTTTTTTCTTCTTCTCAGCTAAAGATACAAATGTATTCCCATCTGTCAATTTTCTGAGTAAGTAGTTACTTATTTACTAGTTACAAAATATGACAATAGTCATATTTTAAAAAATAAATTATATATGTATTTATAAATGCATGTATATATGTATGTATGTATGTATGTGTGCATGCATGTGCCATTGGATTTCTCCCTCCTCAATATAGATGGCCCTATTCAAATTTAAGTCTTGGATTTGTAAGGTCCCAAAATTTATTGATGGAAAGATAGTCAATATCATCTTTTTCAACTGAATCGTTTTACATTACAGAGTTATAGAATAATAAAAATACAGTTAAAGATACCTCAGAGACCATCTAATTCCAAATACACTTGAATAAGAATCTTCTCCATGATATTCCCAACAAATTGTTATCTAGCTTTTGCTCAAAGATCTCTGAGGGTTTTTTTTTTTTAACTTACAGAGAAATCTCTGTTAGATAGTTCTAATTTTTGGAAATTCTATCATTCTACAAATTGAACTCATTGCTCTTAGTTCTGCTCACTAAAGCTAAGAAATGGTTTGTAAACATGGACAGATATTTCTGACATTCAAAAGAAGCTAGCATTTTTATAGTATTTTAAATTGCAAAGTACTATAAATGTTATCTCATTTTATCTTCACAACCTTGAGAAGTAGGTATTTTTATTATTTCATTTTATAGATGCAAACACGGAGGTAGACAAAGGTTGAGTAACTTGACCAGGATCAAATAATTAGTAAATGTCTGAGTCAGAATTTGAACTCATATTTTTCTGACTCTGTAACCAAAGTTCTATTCACTACCTAAATGCCACTTAACCTCACAATTCCACATTTTCAAGGTTATGGCATTTTCTTTGGCATAGATTTATAGAAACAGAATTCTATAGCTAAAAGTTATCTTAATGATCATCTAATTCTATCTTATTTTACAGATATCAAAACTATGACTTAAAGAAGTTTAGAATGTAGAATTTGTGGTTGCCATAATCAGGACCAAATACAAATATTTGGATTATAGAAACTTAAAATCATAACTGAAAATTACTTCAGAGCCCAACTGCTCCAATGGGATATCTACTTCAATATCTTCAGATTATACATAAGGAAGTAATAAACTAAATACTTTGGGCAATGTTACTGAAATAATAAGTGGTAGAATTTCAACTCAGGATCTTTGATTGCATAATTCAGATGGCACTCAGGAAGCAGAGGCAAATATGTGCTACTGTCCTTATTTTAAGTCCATAATAAGATTCTGCCCCAAAATCTCACTTAAAGAGTTAAAATTTTGCTTCTTCCAGTATATGAAGTGGAATGGCACCATAGAAAGGGACACCTTCTTCCAAAGTCTAATTTATTCATTTTGCTTATATAGGAATTTAGATTCAGCAAGAGGTTTGTGTTCTATGTTGGTCCAAATAAAGTAAACATAAGGAAATATTGCATACAAAGTGAACACTAGCAATATTAACCTATATGGAAATGGAGTGAAAGAGGAAAATCTATTTCAGGGCAACAGAATCATAGAACTGGACCACAGATATCATCTAATACAACTTTCTACCCTACTAAAGAAATACCATCTTTAGTAGGTCCCATTCATTGGTTATCCTTCATTTTCTAAAAGGACCAATGACATCACAGGTGATGTCTTAGCTTGAGTGTTAACTGCATTTAAGTGAGACAGTTACACGAAGTTGACAGTTTCATTCTTTCTTCCAGAGTATCAAAATCAAACGAAAGAACAAAAGTCAAGATAACTAAAAATGACCCAGAATGCATTAGATGACTCTGATGGTTTCAATGTTTAACCAAGTTCTAAGCACTCCACAGCACTTTCTTCAACTGTTTTTATTGTAATATTGTTCTCATGCCTATTTCAATAAATTGCTCTCATTTATTCATTTCAGCAGAGTAATTCTTCAGAAACTTGGGCTAGAAATCACCCTAATTCACCAGCAGATTTGAGGTCTGTCAGTTACCTCAACCTGATTTACTCCATCTGCTGAGATTGTTTTACCCAGGCACAGCCACTGTATACACTATAGCTTCTTGGAGTCATAGGTGTAGCAGCTCTAACAGGACTAATAGATCCATATGTGCATTTAAACTTCTTGCAACAGGTAGTCACTATTTTGAAGGGTACCTCATACTTTACTACTGAATACTTCCAATTGTAAGGAAATATTCCCTTGTAATACTGTGGATCTGTGGTTTCACCAATTGAACAAGCATCAACCAGTGCAGATCAAAATAATAAGAATCCCTTCTGTATATATTCCATCAATTTCAAATTCTTAAGTATCATTGCTAAATTCTATTACATATGAGTCACTAAAGATGGTAATTCCATTAGAATTACTGATGAAAAATTTTGTACCATAGGAAGCCTGAAAGATCTGTTTTATTTTATGGCTATATGTTGCCCTTTAAATTTAATTTACAAATGATCTTTGAATGAATTGGCTAAAGGGTTTTTCTTGTCAAATTCTCTTGAAGACTAATTTTCCTTTGAATTTCTCCTTTTTAGGTTACTTTACTAATAATTTTTGTCATTTTTTATGATTTTCTTTGTTAAGATTTTAGGCTAAGCTTTCACTTAGTATGGCAAGAAAAAACTATTTTGGCTTCATTGTAAAGACTCTTTCATAGCAATTAAGTTTGCTTAGTAAATCACTATTATTGGAAACAAAACAGTTGCCTAATAATAGAAGGATAGGAGAAGAACTAAATACATTTTGGGACATTAATGAAATTCTTGTGGTTTAAGAAATGATGTGTCTGATGTATATAAAGAAGCATGGAAAGATCTATAATGTAGTGTGAAGTAAGCAAAGCCAAGAAAACTGTGAATAGTACTTACAACAATGCAAATGTTGGGGAGAATCACCAAAAAAAAAAAAAAAATCAAAAGTAAATGTTACAAAATAGTAAAGATCAAGTAGGATTTGAATGAGAAGTCACTCCCATCCTACTATTTTGTTGAGGTAGGAAATCCAAAGGTATTATGCAATACCTTTTGCATTTGTACATTTTCATACTTTTTTCCAATGTATCAAAAACTTGTGCTTTCCAACCTCTAAAAAAATACGTTTGCTATATGAGATAACTCTCAAGGCAGGGGCAAGGTTGGGAAATACATGGGATACTATGGCAAAGTAAGAAATAGAAACTATCAATAAAAAAAATTTTTAAGAAATCATCATAAAGTCTCTTAACATCTACACAATTGTATTTTCAGAGAATTCCTTACAATATGTGTATATGTGTGTATATATATATGTATATATATATATATATTTTTGTGTGTGTGTATGTATATATGTATCCACTTAAAATACTTATATTTTAATAAAACTATTATTTATTTCATTAATATGGTTATTTCTTTTACCAGTGCAAACTAGAACTCAATCTCTGCTTCCCTATATAACTGAGGCCCAGAGGGGTTAAAAGATTTAAATTATTTACTCCAAATCACTCTTTGATAGCAAGCAAGTTCTTTTGGACTAATTCCTTTCTTTAATTTTTAATTTTAAAAATATTCCACATCCTGAAATTATTAGTTCCAGAAGTCTTGTGCCATTTTGGTAAAGATGGAACATATCTTTCATAAAACTTTCAAAGCAGTTTCATATACATTCCCTTTTTTTAACTTTCACAATAACTCTTGGATGTAGGCAGTATAATTATTATTATCCCCATTTTATAGATAAGAAGACTTAAGTTCAGATGGCAAGAGAGAAACACTAGAGATTTTGAACAGGAAGAGCCAAAAGATCTGTGCATTAAGAGATACTATCATTAGCCATACAAAGGAATGGCTTGAAGAATAGAAAGAGTTGAAACAGGAAAACCTGTTACACAGCTAACAAAATGTAAATTGTATTAAGATTTTATATTAAATTGATGATAGGGGAATCTGAAAGATGAGTAGATATGGCCAGAAGAGTGCCTTATGTATTATAGGCACTTGTATAATTTTAATTTTAATTAAAATGTTGAAAAGTTAGGGCTTAATAAATGATCAAATATGAGAGGTGAGGGAAAGGAGAGAAGAAAAAATTCCTTTGATTGGGTAAACAATGAATGGTGGAACTATTGAAATAAGAAAAAGAGTGAGTTTAGGAAAGGGATTTGATTTTTCTTGGACATAGTGAATTTGAGGTGATGATGAAATATTTTGCAGACAATTTCTAAAAGAAAGAGATGTTCACATTAAATATTATAGTGTCCAAAATGACTAAGAAAAGACCATGGGCTAGCCCACATAAACAAAAGCTTTTAGGGGTGCCTAGAATAATTTTTAAGAGCTTAAAGGGGTCCTGAGATGAAAAAGTTTGGAAACTTCTAGTCAAAACTAATATACACACCAAGTATGCATCAAAAGGACATAATGTGCTGGTTTAAATAAGAGATTGAATGATTAAGAATTCTTATTGTTGAAAAATAGGTTCAACCACTGTGAATAAGAGTGGAAGTGATTATAAAGAGATTCTGATTAGGCTAAAGCATTATTTAAGGTTGTCAAGAATTTGGATCAAAGAATATCCTGATAAAATTCTAATCCTAACAAATGAACAATATGAAGTCCAGAGGAAATATGAGAAAGGAAGGGGAGACACAGACAAAAAAGGAAAGGAATTGAAACAAGGGAATATTTCAATGGCAAAACTAGTGAAAAAAATATGAAGCTTCATTTCTATAAGCAGCAGCAGAGAAGAAAAAAAGGGGAGAAAGAAAGGAAAGGGGTGAATACATCAAAATTATGTGATTATCTACTTCTTCTACAGGATAATTATTCTTCTGCCTGTTAGTCCCAGTCTAAGCTGTCAGAGTAATCAGCAATACTGTTAGTGGATTCCTAGGCTAGACTAGTATTTACAAAATGGATTAGGGAGCTGGAAGAAAAGACTGGGTCTCTTCTCTTCAGTAATACAGTACTCCCAGGAAACAGGGAACCAACTAGATAGTAATAATATTAACAATATTTATAAAGTACTTAAAAGTTTGTAAATCATGTTGTCTCCTTTGGTCCTAACAACAACCCTGTTAGACATGTATTCTTTGTAATCCCCATTTTACAGATGGGTTTGTATGACTTGCCTAATGTCACACTGCTAATAAATATTTGAGATAGGTTTTAAACTGAGGTTTTCTTGACTGCCCTACCCACTATACCACTTGGAGACCTCTATCAAAACTCAGCTCAAATTGTACTTTCTATAGGAGCTCTTTCCACCATCCTCACCCATTTACTACTAGTATCTTTTCTCTGAGATTCTTTTTATTTATACTGAATCGATATTGCTCCTAGATGTGTTAGGATTCTTACAAGGTGCCAAATCAGTGGAATTAATGAGATAATGATTCTCTAATTTACATGTATTTAGTACTTACTATAATTCCACAAGATTCATACCTTTAAGAGAGCATATATAAGGAGTAGCTCTCATGGCCAAAGGACACAAGCCTGAAACTCTTGAGGGAGGAGACAGATTCATTCCATCTACCACCTTTGTGCTGGCTGGAGACTGAAGCAGAAAACTTTGGACTCTGGGAGATTCACAAGCCAGAGAAGGTAGCTTAAGCTCCTGGAACCAAGACTATAGAAGGTCTCTAAGAAACACTAGTAGAGCCCCAAGTGAAGAATTTAAGACTTTGATGGAGACAATAAAGGATTTGGACTTTAACTCCTGGCTGCATTTAGGTATTTATTGAAATGAAACAAAAGCTGCCTCCAGAAGCCCCCCAAGAAACCTGTTCCCAGAGAACATTATATTTTAGAGAAAAACATTACATAGATGTAAATTCTTGTAGGTTGCCTTCCTCATTAAAATAAAAGTTCCTCAAAAGGAGGGATGGTAGGTTTACCCTTCTTTGTATCCTCAGCACTTATCTAGAACACTCTAAGTGCTTAAAAAATACCTGTTGCTTGATTGGTTGATTAATTGAAGTGTTAGCTTGGCAATTGATGAAAGGAAAGGACAAGAAAAAAGACCCATGAATAGAATAATAAATTTGCTTTACTTGATGTCCACAAGGAAAATGTGGGTACAGAAGATCTTTATTACATCTAGAAGGGAAGGAATAAAGTCTTGTCCAGGTATACAGTTAAATGTACACACTAAGAGAAAATAGTTCACCTCAAGGATTTGAATCCATTTAACTTTATGCACATCTTTGTGTGATTTTCAAGATCTGACACTTCTTCTTCAGTAAAATTAAGAAATATTCTTGTGTGGTAGATGGAAAGCTAAACTCAGAAAAAAAAAAGACCTGGATTCAAGTCCTGTTTCAGACACACACTCTCCGACACAAATTGTTGTGTTACTCTGAACAAGTCATTTAACCTCACATAAATAGCCTAGGCAACTCTCTAAGATTACAAAGTAAAAAGCTAGGATTTGTTTTGGAAATTTTTTTGCATTGATTGAAGATGTTTTCTCATTAGAAGTTCCCTTTACCAATTAAATCACATCTTTTATTTTTAAAAATTCAAACTATATATATACATTATCTATCAGATTTGTCCACACATATCCCAAGCCATAGACTCATTGGGGTTTTATAACAGAGGTCTTGCCCAGTAATTAACTAGAAAAAACAAATGAAATATCATTATTTAATTATTCTAAATTGTTCTGTGGTTGGATTGATACATTGCATACTATCATCACCAAGAATTTGGTTCAGTTCAGTTTGATGGACATTTGTTAAATATCTACTATATGCTAGGCATTGGGATTGCAAAGATCAAATAATCAAATAAATACATGAATAAGTAAATATATAAATAAATGAATAAATGAATGAGTCAATGAATTAATAAAGAAAAAATAACAGAGTGAATGATTAAATGAATTATTAGATTGGATAAATGGAGATATGAATGATAAATAAATAAACAAATGAAGTAACAAATAGATAATTGATAGGAAGATAGAGATAGAATAAATAAATAAATAGCAGTTCCTGTTCTCAAGTAATTTACATTAGAATGAGGGAATACAATAATTGTCATAAAAGGATTTGATTTGAGAAGAAAGAGAACCTAAAAGTTAGTTATCTGAGAAGATTTCAAAGAGAAGATTACAGTTGTCTTGTGGCAAATAAGATATCTGAAAAGAAAATGGAGTCCAGTTATGGGGGCTAGCTTTTTTTTTTTTCTTATGAAGAAGATTGGAATTATAATAGTAAATTTGGGGAAGAATTAGTAATCTAGTTTAGATGCATATAGAGTACATAAATGGAAATATTGTGAATTAAAGCTGGAAAGGTCAGTTAAAGCCATATTTGGAGGGCTTTACACACTGGCCAAGGAATTTGTATTTTATACAAGAAGAAATTTTTTTTTGTTGCTGTTGTTGTTGTTGAGTCTTTTTAGTCATGTCTGATTTTTCAAGACCCTTTTTGAGGTGTTTTCCTGACAAAGATAATAGTGTGATTTTCCATTTCCTTCTTCAACTCATTTTACAGAGAAAGACATTGAGACAAGCAGAGTTAAATGCCTTCCCCAAGACCATACAGATACTTAATGTGTGAGGACAGATTTAAACTCAAAAAGATGAGTCTTCCTGATTCCAATCCCACTTCCCTATCCACTGTACCATCTAGCTGCTGCCAAGAAACCATAGGAAACAATTAAAATTTTTTAAGGAGGGGAGAGATTTAAACAGATCTGTACTTTAAAAGTTGACTGTATGAGTCACAATATTCATGTTCTTTTTAGTGTCCAAGTCTATAAGCTATATTAGAATAATGTTTTCAGAGTTATCATAGATGCTACTATAAAATTATAGAATGGATAGGAGCAACATGATCAATTTGTTAGAAAAAATTAGGAAGATATATTTTTCCCCATGACTCTGCCCAAAGCCTGTGACCAGATAGAGTCGATAGTGTTTATTGAATCCTAGAGTGGGCTGGAACCATTTTGACATGATTGCTGAGAGTATAAACAGTTGTTAAAGTTTCAGTGTGAGTTACCTCAGAAATTGGTAAACAATACAAATCAGGACTTGATTTATTATTTTGTTAATGATCTAACTTTAAGAAAGTAATGAAGAAAATGCCAATAATTGAGAATGAGCATAAAGGTCTTATATGCATTTTTTTTTACTGAGAGCCAATTATATGAGGATATAATTCTTGTAACAGAAACTTCCTCCTGATATAAGTGATTTGGGCACACTCATTTCTCTGGCTCTTTAATTTATCATACTCGTTGCATATGAGCATATGTGATTTTAAACCTAGAAATTGACAACCATCTCCATTCTTTAATTTCTTTTAAAGTCTTTCAACTGGAGAGCTCCAGATATGATTGCCCTCCGGATTTATCATGGTAGATACCCAATCTACCTAGCATCTAATCACACCTGCATAAAGAATGAATGGGAAAGAAGCATTGAAATCAGGATACCAACTAGGAAACTATTATAACAAGATAAAAGATGATGAGAGCCTAAAGTAAAATGGTAGAAATGGGAAGTGATATTTCAAAGGTAGAATTGAGAGAAACTGACAATTGTTTTTGGATGTGAAAGAGGTAAGGAAAAAAGAAAAGTCAAAGAGGACATTGAGATCTTGAGCTTAAGCAACAGGGAGGATGATGGTGATGTCAATAGCAGTTGAGAAGTTAGGAGTAGGAAGAACATGAAAAATTCAGTTTGAAACTGGAATATTATATAGTAATTCATGTATTATCTCTTTCACTTAACTTTGAGCTCCCTGAGAAGAAGGACTAGTTTTTTGCTTTTCTTTATGTCTTTGATCTTATTTCAGTCCAGGTATATAGTAGGTGCTTAATTGATTGCTCTAACTTGAACTAGACTAGCATACTAGGTTCCCAAGAGAGAAAAGTGCTTTTGCTCTTTGAGGTTTCATATATAACCCTGAAAGTTTGGGGTATTATTGCATGTTGTTTGTGAGTACCCATCTGATATATTCCCTCATATCAATCAACCAGTTAAAATCAAAAGCTTTTTTAAGAGTGTTTTTTTTTTTGTTTGTTTGTTTTTTTACCAGTAATATGTAGCAAGAACAATAGTTACAAAATAATTTTCCCAAACAGGAAGTATATTCTGTCTTGCCATTTTCCCCTCAAAATATACATTCACTTAAGATCAGGTGAACTCTTTCCTAAACAATTTCATATCTATTTTGTACCTATTCTGCATGCATATATACATGGTGTCTTTCCCAATAGGATGAATAACAGCAGAGACTGTTTCATCTTTACCTTTATGTTCTCAACATGTACCACAACAGTTGGAATACTGGAATTATATTTTTATAAATATGTTTAAGGGAATGATTGATAAATTTATTATTGTAATCCAAAACAATCACACAATCTCAGGAAAATCTGAATTCATTGAGGGCTACAAGTTCATTGAAGGTCATTAATTAAAAATCTTAAGAGGCCACAGAGGTGAGGGAGCTTTTCTATAATGTTCAGATTAGCAATCTGGAGGATCTTGGGACCAGCTTTGATCTTAGTGGAGGAGTGCCGGAAGCAGAAGAGCCATCAGGGGGGATGGTCAAAGATGAAATGTCTCATTTCCAGTCCTCTCAACCCTCATATACCTTAGTACAATTACATCACTAGAGCACATTGAGCATGTGTCAACTGTAGAACTATTACATTACCAAATTCAGTACTAAATATATGTAAACTAGAGAACCATTATCTTATCACTGAGTTAATGCCTTGTTGTAAGTATCCTTGTTTCAAATATACTTCTTCAGAGTTCCAGCCCTTACATTTCCTGCTTTCTTTTGTTTTAAAACACAGGGGGTCACGTCCTCCCTGACTCTCAGGAAGAGAGTTAATGCTAGGTACTGAAAATGCAAATCTTTTCATATCATCCTTATCTAGAGGAATAGAATAGAAATCCTTAATGTCTATAACCCAAAGAGGCCATTCTCTAGGCAATGGAGTAGGAGATGGAAATCCAGGCTAAAGAATTCTCATAGTTTCCATTTGTTCATTTATTTTTCTCAAATCAGTCAACATCCTTCATTTTCCAGATTTCTTTTTTGCAACAAATACAGGGGAATTCCAAGGACTTAGAGAAGGTTGTAAGTGTCCTTGGTCAATTTGCTCTTGTACTATATCTAATAAGGCCTGAATTTTTCACTTGTTAAGGGCTACTGTTCTAATCCCCTGGGTGTATCAGTTTTCCATTGAATGGGAACAGGTGAGAGTGAAGGCAGGCCTTCAAAATCAGCTCTGCTTAAAAAGCCAAAGTACTCATTTGTAATCCTAACTGTTATGTCTCTTTCCCATAGATTGATGGGGATTTTTTCCACTACAAAAGGAGTAAAAACTCCTATTTAACCTTCAAATATCCATCTCAAAGGGGACTAATTTCAGTCTCTATGGATCCTCTGATGCCAGACATATTAGTATCTGCCTTAATCTTTGGCCAATGACTGGGCCAATTGGAACCTCTAATGACTGTACAATCTGCACCTGTGTCTACCAACCCTTTCAATGGTATGCCATTTACATAGATAGTGAGCATAGGTCAGCTGTAATAGCTACAATCCAAAATATTCCTGGCTTCTGTTGTTGAAAGTCAAAATCTGAGCAAATATCATCAAATTGCCTATTAAGAGTCTGTATCAGTAAATCTGATGCTACTACTTCTCATGGGTGATAAGTCACACATTATCTACCTGTATTGGTGACTAGAATATTAGCTACACATTGCCAGTTTCCCAAATCCGTGTATGGATAGATACTGTTTTGTAAGCACTCTCAAAAGGTGAAATGGTCAAGCCTGCTGTGCCTTGAGGCAAAGGATCCATAGGCTGGATAGGGATGGATTTCACCTCTCCAGGGATATCCCAGTAGTCCCAGCTACATACAATTCTATTCTCCCCAATTGTAATCCCATTCACCCATCAGGTTGCTTCTTGGCTGAGTACTGAACGTCTAAAAACTGAGTGTAACATCGGCTGCCATCATGTCCCAACTGTTTTTTGCTTGGGTCCCTGAAGCTAGGCTCCACTTCCCATTTTACTGAGTCAGTCTACATTCTGATGCTCAATGGAAGCGTCTGTTGCATTTTGGACATGGGTTTTGGGTCTTGTTCTCCCACCCTGTATTCTATGCCAACATTGAGCCTTCAGAAGCCCTACTTTACCACATTGAAAGCATTGATGAATCTCTCTGGAAGTTCCTTGCCAAAAGGGACCCTGTATTCCCATGTTCATCATAGCCTGAGTATAAAAGGTATTTGTACCCACTGTGGCACAGTTCCTTATGATCTCATCTAAAAGAGCATCCTTGTGTAATCCTAGTATAATTTTTCTACAAATTTCATTAGCCTTTTCTCTATCAAGTTGTCTTATCATAATTTCTGTTGCTGCATTTTCATCAATAGCTCGTATGACAGCTATCTGCAGATGTCCCACAAAATCAGCAAAGGGTTCATTTGGTCCTTGTGCTATTTTTGAGAAGCCTTCCGCTTTATCTTGTTTTCCTGCAAGGGTGCCCCATGCTTTAATAGCAACTGAAGCAATTAGCTCATATGCGGATACAGGTTAATTAATCCGCTCTAAAGTCTCTGCATAAGAACTTAAACCTGCTATTTGATCAAAGGTGACTGGTATGTTAACTCCTTTATATAGATTTCCAATCATTAGGGGTTAAAATTTTATAAGTTAAATTCCCTAATACCATCTTAACATAAGATGATATAGACCCATAAAGAGTGCAAGCCTTTTTCAGATCTTTGATAGTTTCCAAATTAAAAAGAGTATATTTTCTTCTTTCTTGACCTGAAGAATCAAACTCTTCAATAATAGGGTATGCTTTTATTCTTAAATTGGATGTATCCTGTCCTTCATCTGTAGTTTTAAATAATGCCTTGTGTAATAGTGTCATAGGGGATGGACAAAGCTGCTGTATGGGTGGTGCTGATGGTGTCACTGCCCCTCCCACTCCTCCTCCTCCCTCCACCCACAAAGACAAAATTGAGGGAGGAGGGTCATGAGATGGGGAACACACTAAGGGGTCCTGTTGAGAAGCACCACAATCCTTAATTTCATCAGCACTGTACTTAACTCCTTTCTTGTCAAATTCTTCATGCTTTTTAGATGCTTTGGCAGTACAATCCCCCTCTTGCTTTTTCTCCTTTTTCCTTACTTTAAAACTTGTGGGATTCCTTAATTCCGCAATTATATTATGTTCTATATATAGAATGTTTCCTTAGGAATTGAATTAGGATCATTATCTTTGTAATATTCAAATAGTTTCTCTCCCACTAGTTTCCACTTATCTGGCTCTAATTTTCCTTCCTTAGAGAATGAAGAATACATGAACTCTAATATTTCTAAGAGTCCAATGATCTGCTCCCAAGGTATCAACAAATCTTGTTTCTTTATTAACCTAACTATGCTTGCTACACACTTCCCTTGCAGTGGGGAAGGTTCTTTTCTTAGTATTTTCCCCATTTCAACTGAAAAATGAAAGTTAATAATTTACGCACTCTATTTCTGGGTCACAGGGACTTCTCCACTGAAATTACGATCATGTCAGTCAAACTGCTGGGTGTAGGTCCTTAAGTCCAGAACCTTAAAATGTAGTGTGCTCCTTTCAGTGCCTCACTGTGGTGAGCTTTTTCTTCTCAAAGCGCAGCCAGGTGATCAAAGTTCAGATCTTTTATTATCTCCAATATAGCCCGGTTAGCTTAGAGGCCTATCTCTCTGCTTGGTTCCAAGAGCTCTCTCCGAATGTCTTTAAATCCAAAGGTCTGGTCCTTCAGCCTCTGCCTCTGCTTTCTTCAGCCTCCAGCCAGCTCCAGTCTTCATGTCATTCCGGTGAAATCTCAACTTGTAGCGTCTTCCTCTCAAGAACCCTCCGACTGGCCCATTGGCCTATTTATGCTCCTTCCAGAGAGAGGGATTATGGGTAGTTCTACTTAGTACCTTGTTTCAGGTTCTGCCCAAAACATCTTCTTGTAAGATTAGATCAACTCTAATTACTTAGCAGTTAGTAAGGATTCCAACACCCCACCTTGGGCACCAAAATGTAATGTCTAGACTAGCTCTCTGGAGGATCTCTAGACTAGCCTTTATTTTAGTGGAGGAGTGAGCCACCAGAATGATGGTTCATTTCCAATCCTCTCAGCTCTTATATACCTTAGTACAATTATATCACTACAGCACCCTGAGAATGAATCAATTGTAGAACCATTACATCACTATACTAAAGACTAAGTATATGCAAACTAGAGAACCATTATCTCATCACTTAATTAACACCTTGTTGTAAGAATCCTTGTTTTTCAAGTATACTTCTTCAGAGTTCCAGTCCTCTACACTCTTCTGTCATTTTCTTCCAGACATTTAGCAGTAAATGCTTTTTAAAATTAGTATCTTTTGTGGTAAAATCAACCAACATGGCACTTGGCATATTCAGATTGGATTGAAGTAAAGGAGAAGCTACTTCAAGATTAAAGTTATTTTATGGGTCTTATGAGACTATAGTTTAGGAGCCCTAAAAGTTATATATCTCCTTATCAATCAGCCAGAAGATAAAATTAGCTCTTGATAAAAAACATGCTAAAATGGTATAGTGAAAACAATATTTACAAAGCATTTGCTCCATAAAACTAAGACACACTTTCCCACAAGTACACATAGTATCTATGAGAAGAGTGGGTATATATTTAAAGTACAAAAGTGGTAAAGCACAAATATATGGAACATTGGTCAACATTATATATTCCTCCAGATGTTCCTTGAAATTGCTTCCACCACAAATGACTGTCTCTCTGTATTCATGTCTGCCTGGAGATTATGTTTCTACTCCCTCAACTGTACTTAAGACTTAGTAAAAGCAGGCTTCTTATTGTTGGATGGTGTGTCTCTTTTGGATTTAGTAGCTTCTTTGTAATATGCCATGGAAAATGAAAGGAAAAAAAGAAAATGTATTCCATCCCAAGAATTTGGTAGTCATTCAGTAACATTACTCCTTTTTTTTTTTGACAAGACAGAAAAGCATCAGCACAGGGTACAGTTTGTTACCATTTTCTTGATATAGCAACACTTCATCAAGTGTAATCACACCCAGGGACTAGACTAAATGTAGTGGAAGAGTGGAATGAAAACTGAATTTAACAAGTCTCAGCTGCCCCCCGCCCATGTACACACACACACACACACACACACACACACACACACTCTTAACCATGATATGTACATAAAAATCTTAAGTAAAAAACATAGTGAGGGAGGAGAGTTAACTATTTATTATTTATTTATTTTAATAAGCTTTTTAATTTAAATTTGAGTTCCAAATTCTCTCCTATCCCAACCCTTCCTACCCAAGCAATATGGAAGCATGCAAAACATTTCCATATTAATCATATCGCATAAAAAGCAAGAAAAATAAAGAAAATGAGAAAACTAAATTTTAAATTGCATTCAGTTCATCTGTCATGTACATGGATAAATATGAAATCCAGAAATATCTTGATTTCAGAAATATTCCAAGCTGAAAAGCATTTTTTTAGCATGAATTCTTTGAATTTTTTTTATCATTCTATTGATCACAGCAGCTATGTCTTTCAGATTTTATCATCATTAAAATATTACTGTTGTTATGAAGAATGATCTGGCTAATTATGCTCACTTCACTTTGCATCAGTTCATGTAGGTTTTCCTTACAGTACTCCCCTCATCATGTGTAGGACTCCCACCCCAATGATATGCTAAAATTTATTCAGCCATTCCTCAATTGATGGCATCCCCTCAATTTCTATTTTTTTTTCTATCACAAAAAAAATTGCTACAAATATTTTTACACATTAGGTCCTTTTCCTTTTTCTTTAATTTCTTTGGGATACTGATCTATAGGTACTTCTGGGTCAAAGGGTATGTACAGTTTTGTAGTCCTTTGGGCATAGTTCCAAATTGTTCTCTAGAATCATTGAACCAGTTCACAATTCCACTAAACAGTTTATTAGTGTGCTGAATGTCCCTTACCCCATTAAGGATTTGTCATTTCTGATGTAAGATGATACCTCAGAATTGTTTTAATATTTCTCCAATCAATTTTGAGCTAGAAATTTTTTTTCAAGATACTATAGATAGCTTTGATGTCATATTCTGAAAACTCCTGTTCCTATCCCTTGACAATTATCATTTGAGGAATGCAACTTATTTTTTTAATATATAAATTTAACTCAGTTCCCTATATAGTTGAGAAAAGAGGCCTTTAACAAACTTGTTATAATTTTTTTTTTATATATCACTTCATTGTTTATATCTTATACATATGAGGTACAAGAGGAAGAACTGACAGAGAAATTATGTGGAGAAGCAGGGCTGGTAATTCTGAAACCCTATTTCATTGGCAATGGGGTAAAGAGAGAAAAATACACATATCTATATATCCAAATAGATAGATAGATGATAGATAGATTGATAGATATAGATATAAAATACTTCTAAATTCAGAAGTAAATAAGAGGCATAAGATGGGGCAGAGAATTAGGGGGGGATTTTTAGAGGGAGTTCTACTCACATTAGATCTGGGTTAAAGAGAGAATAGCATATACATTTAGAAAAGAATAAAATTTTTCTAAATTTATAAAGAAACAAGAGGATGAGGGAATAGAATAACTGAGTAGATATAGAAGGTGTATAGATTAATGAAGATGAGATAAATAAAAACTATATATATATATTTGGAAAGGTATACAAGTTTTCTAATTTCTAATAGAAACAAGAGGGCAAAGGGAAAGAGTGGAGGAGAGGATAAAGATAGGGATGGAGGGAGAACTAGGTTAAGTAATAGGAAAGTAAATAGTAGGAAGAAGTAAAGAAAAGGCGTCAGGAGGGATATGAAATAAGAAATACACACAAGCATAATAACAAAGATCAGGAGTACAATCTATTAGGTCAAAACAAAAAACAAAAAGCAAAGGTACTAATCATGATCTCAGAAAATAAATTTACTCAAAAGAGAAAAATAAGGAAACTACATTATATGTTAGTCATTTTAATCGATATTATTTTGAACTATTTAAAATAACTAAGTCACATGAAAAGAAATAGTTATCGTGTAGGAAATGATGAGTTAGTGGATTTAGAAAAATATAGAAGAATTTGGACTTATGAAGGAAGATGTTGTCCACCTTCAGAAAAACAGAAAACAAGCATACAGATATATATGAATTCATATATATCTGTGTGTATATATACATACGTACATATGTATATCGTATGTATATACATATAAATATATCCACACTTACTTATATCTTTCTTGGCAAAGAACAAAAGAAAACTTACAAGGAAATAAAGAAAACATGGACAGTTCTGAATACAATGTGTAGTATTTATTATATGGACTTTCTTGAAATGGAAATATTTTATTTCATATTTTGAATTCTCTTATGTTTTGCTATGTACATGGCAATTTATTCTTTTTCTATTTTCAATTTAAGTTTCAAATAAATAAATAATTTTTAAAAGATCCTCAAGGTTATTTTTTCATTTTTATATCAAAATTTCTAATTTTAAATATATAAATCATAGATTGATATATATGTATATGTATAATTATAAATATTGCTAAATATTATTTTCTCAATTTTATGCTGTTAATTACTAGATGTATCCTCTATTATTTTCCTTACAGTCATACCTATTTTCGTCTGTATTATCTGGCTACCTAATTTTACCTACGTATTTTTTCCCCTCACCTTCAATTTTCATTTTAAAATTTTCATTATCAAGAATCAGGAATAAACAAACATATCTGATTTATGCCCTTAGTAATTTGAACTATCTTTACATTTCCTAGTATTATAAGCTTTATGGAGTAGGAGGAATATGTCTCTTTTTGTTTGTCTTTACTATTTGTTTGTTTGTTTGTTTATTTATTTATTAATCACTCTCTCCCACTGCCCCTCCAAAAAAAAATTTTTTTTTAAATGAAAAACAAAACAGAAATCTTCATAATGAACCTGTATATTTTAGGATATAAATTCTCACATTATTCATGTCTAAAGTATGTATCGTTGTAGATCTTAGATTCATCACTTTTCTGATGGGAGGTGGGTCACATGATCCTTCTTCAGTCCTCTGGATTTATCATTGCATAAATATGAGGTCTTTCAAAATCTTTTTTTTCCCTCTCCATATTCTTGCCATTGCATAAATTATTGTTCTGGTTCTTCTCATTTTAATCTATATCAGTTTATTTTTCTCAAGATCTAGTAAAGTGCTCCATAAAATATATTCAATAAATATATGTTAATGAAAGAATGATTAATGTAGCCTTGGCCCCTTTTTAACTAGTTTCTAAGCGTCCAGCTGTGATTTATCCAAGTTTTAGATAATTGGTTGAATTTGCCATTATTAAAAGACTAATATCTGAAGCCTTACCTAAAGAGATATACTTGGAATAGAACTACCTATCAGTAAGTCAATAATTACTAGTGAAAGTTTATCTCTTTCTCATATATCTAAAAGTAAGAAAATGCCAGTTTTACATGATATAAATTCACAGTAATTATTCTTCATAGCTCATTTTACAAAAATGGATTTTTGATTGTTGCATCTAAAAAATATCAGCATTTGAAAGTAGATACCCATGAATTTTCTAAATCAGGGACTTTTGCTTTAAAATTTCCATTTTGTAGAATCCTTCTTATAATCTTAATTCCATGACTAATATTCCATGTTAGACAAAACTTTAATAGCCACTAATATTTTGTGATAGTCTTTAACATTTACTCAAAAAAAAATGCACAAGAATTTCTCCATTTGAAAATGTCAAAGAATCACTGAGAAATCATTTCCCATCAGATCTTTGCCACAGAAAACTCACTACTCAGCATAAGTGAAGTGTGAATTCAGCAGTGCTCAAAAGGAAATGGTTTTAGGGGCACAGAAGTTAATCTATTTTTCTAAAAGTTCACTATAAACAATGATCTACAAGCCAAGCTGTTAGTAGCTCTAAATTAACTTGAATATATCTATAAGAACAAACTTTAAGAAAAAGACCTTGGTTCTTCTCTTGGAAAAGGTTATACTACCAACATAGTATAAAGTAGGTCCTTTGTAAGCCTCCAAATGTAAATACAAAAACTACTATTACAATATTGGGTAGAGCCCATGAAGTCCTTGGAATAAAGTATCAATGTTTCTTAAACCAAAAAGGCCATTTTTTTAATGGTGGAAAGCTAGAAAGTTGTCACAAAAAGAATTGAGTTTTACAAAGAAACATTTAAGGAAAAGATATAGTAAGAACCAAAATGCCACACTATCCTGCCAAGCTGGAGGAAGGAAGGGGAATAACATTCACCTCTGTGAACACCCATAGTTTCTAGGAAGAGTGAATGAAATCAAAGAAATTGCTATTTTTTTTTTTAATGTATTGGTAAGATATGCTGATTTTTCCCTTTTTGTCCTTAGATTTGCTGTATCTTAAATGAGATGGTTCTGGGGCGGGGGAGGGAGTGTAGGTGGAAAGAGGAGAAAGAGAAGTAGCAGGGAAAACTTTGATGATGCTTTTAAAAGAGCATCAACATTTATTAAAAAGATGTTACTACAAAACAATTACATATCAGTTCTAGATGCTGGCATAACTGATGGTTACTCTCTTTTTTACAGAAAATGGTGTCTCAGTTGCTAAGCCAATTCATGAAGATGGATCAAGCAGGAAGCTTCTCGAGAACAGAGCTTTACCAAACTTGGCTACTAAAGTCACTAGTTCTAGTTGCTGAGGATTTGTTTTGATTGCGCTCCTCCCCTTTCAAAACTCAAAGCTAAAATCAGAAAATAAAAACAACAGAAGTATTTTTAAAACAGAGATTGCATAAAAGTAAAATATTAGCAAAGAAGTTAGAGAAACATATTCATGGATACATACTGCTGATGGGAGAGAGGGACCAAAGCAGAGAGATAAAATAGTTCTTGCTTTGCTTAACAGGGAAAAGAGAGAAAGATAATTAATTTTTTGAGCTTTTTATCTACAAATTTATTTCTGGCTCAACAGAGGTTTACCATCATCTTGGAGTAAGCCAGTAGGGAATAGTCAATAACCATTAAGTACTTCTCATGTGTCAAACATTGTGCTAAGTACTTGGGATCCAAAAAGTAGCAAAAGACTGAATTTGACTGCAAAGATTTTATAATCTACTATCAAAGGATATCTTTGGATTTTCTAAGAGGGGAAGGAAAGGACTTCTTCACTCATATCCTGAGGCAAGATCAGCAAACCTGAATGTGAAATTGGCAGCAGGCAGCACATATCAAACATACTCTAAAGACCAAGCCATCATTTGACAAGGGCTCCATAATAAATAATAATAAAATAAATAATTTATTAGTTGATTTGGTGGGGGGAAATAGGGAAAACTTAATAATTCACTCAATAATTTAATATATATATATATATATCCAAATTTCTTTAAATAATGACAACAAATTTTAGAGCATTAGAACACCCCCAAAGATGGAGTAGAACATTTTCCAGTCAAAGGTAACTTAGGTCAACAGAAAAGGTCTGTGACACCAGAGTGGGAGTCCAGAGCAGTCCTAGTGCAGACCATGAGGGCAGCCCTAGCCAAGTCCCAGCTGGACCCCAGTATCAGCTGGGACTTCTGAACCAGCAGCTTGAAGCTCTGGACTTCTCAGTCCAGGACACCAGAGAAGACTTGACAGATCAACGGAGAGGGTGTGTAAGAACAGGGTGAGAGTTTAGTGTGCAGTCCCAGTGCAAGCTATGTCAGTATAGCCAGGATCCCAACCCAGAGCCAGCAAAACAGAATTCTGTTGCTTTAGCGCACTATATCTTGCAGCTGTAGTGGGGTGGGGACTCTCTTAACAACTCTAGGGGGAAAAGGAGTGTTTATGATTAGGTTCTTAGAAGGATCTCTGAAAACAGCTGCACAAAACCCCTTCTGGGTTGTCCCAAGCTTGGGACAATGCAACCTTCACCTTGGAAATAGAGTCCTACTATAACAAAAAATTAAAAGCCAAATAATAGGCTAGGAAAATGAGCAGACAATAACAAAAAAGAAAAAGAAAACACTGAAAGTAATTATAGGGACAAGGAAAATCAAAACACAAACTCAGATGATGACAAAGTCAAAGCTCCTTCATCAAAGCCTCCAAGAAAAATAAAAATTGGGCTCATACCATGGAAGAGTTCAAAAAGGACTTTGAAAATCAAGTAAAAGAAATAGAGGAGAAATTAGGGGAAAAAATACAAAAAGCTAATGCAGAGAAGAATGGCTTAAAAAGCAAAAGTGGCCAACTGGGAAAGGAAGCACAAAAATTCATTGAGGAAAATAATTCCTTAAAAAATAGAATTGAGCAAATGGAAGCTAAAGACTTTATAAGAAATCAAGAGCCAATAAAGCAAAACAAAAAAAATGAAAAAATAGAAAAAATGAGAAATATCCCATTGGAAACAACTGACCTGAAAAATAGATTCAAGAGAGATAATTTAAAAATTATTAATCTACCTGAAAGACATGATAAAAAAAAGATCTGAAATATTATCTTTCAAGAAATTATCAAGGAAAATAGAAAGTAAAAGAATACCCTAATCACTTCCTGAAAGATATCCCAAAATGAAAATTCCAGAATTCCCAGGTCAAGAAGAAAATATGGCAGATAGAAACAATTCAAATATAGTATAGCCAGTCATGATAACACAAGATTTAGCAGCTTTTACATTAAAGGACTAGAGAGCTTAGAATATGATATTGCAGAGAGCAATAGAGACAGAATTACAATAAAAAATCACCTACCCAGCAAAACTGAGTATAATCCTTCAGAGGAAAAGATGGTCATTCAATGAAATAGAAGATTTTCAAGCATTCATGATGAAAAAATCAGAGTTGAATGGAAAATTCAATTTTCAAATACAGAACTCTGGAGAAGCTTAAGGAGGTAATCAAGAAAGTGATGTCATAAGGTGCTTAATAAGTTTTATCTGTTTACATTCCTATGTAGGAGAATGATACTTGTAATTCATTAGAACTTTCTCATTATTATGACACTTGAAAGAGGACAATGGGTGTGTGAGTTAAATATGAAGGGATAATCTTTTTTTTTTTTTAAGGATGAAATTAAGGGGTGAGAGAGGAATGTACTACAAAGTTGCTTGGGACAAAGGAATAAGGAAACAATCCACACCATATCTGAATGCATTTGTCCAGGAAATACAATGAGAATGAAGATTTATCAAACAAGTTGTATACACTAGTTATTTACATATCCATCACCATCACCCCTTTCAAAAGCTTACAGACAATTTATGTGAAGGGAAACTAAATTGAACTTCATTTAAATAAAGTTATAAAATGTCAAAAAAAATTAACAGCAGTACATTTTTGTAGTAATAAGAAAGTGCAAACAGTAGACATCCATCAATTAGGGAATAACTGAATGAATTATGGAATAGAATTTACTGGAATATCATTACATTATAAGAAATGATAAAAATAGATTGAGAAATCTTTGGAAAATTGAATGAATTGATGGAAGGTGTAAAGTGAATGAATAAGGGAGAATTATTTACAAAGCAACTAAAATAAAGCAAAAAAAGCAATTTTGAATATTTAAATGACCTGATCAATGCAATGACCAATAATGACTCCAGAAGACTGATATTGACTCATATATGCCATCTCTTGGCAGAGAAATTATGGACCAGAAGTGCAAATGAGACATTTTCAGACAACATCAATTTATGATTTTATTTTGTTATTATATTTGTTTGCTGCAACAAAGGGCTGATATTTGAAAGAAAGCAATGTCATAAGGGAATTAGTAAGTTTTCATAGTGATGAAAAAAAAATCAACATTAAACAAATGCATGGAAGAGGGTAGAAAGAAGACCAGACAGGGATAAAGACAAACAGGACTTTTCTTAATATGTTAAATTAAAATACATGTAAAATCTATGTATAATAATTCAATATCCTATACAATCCTTTCTTTTCTTGCTTTTTATATATTAAAGAACTCATCTTTTTAAAAATTCATGACAAAAAAGGAAAAAATGACACATAAACTACTTCTGACAATATCCAGTGCTTCACACTCATATTATTCCACTTCTAGAAAGATAGATGTAAAGCTCAAGTTATTATATTTTCTTGAAGAACAAACTTGCTCACTATAATTACATGGCATGCAGTTTGAGTGCCCTTCTCTCCAATCTCCTTTTTTGCAGATGAAGAAACTACACACATATTCCCCCCAATAGAATTTTAATTCCGTGGGGACATGAAATACAGCATTTTTGTTTTGTATCTTCTTTTAATCACAGAGCATACTCTCTGATACATAATAGATGCTTGATAAATGTTTATTCATTTATATATATATATATATATATATATAATCATAGAACAAAATAGGGGGAAAATCTTTAAAATTTCTCTAAGATGATTAAAATATCTAAAATGGTATAGATATTCTTATGACAGAAGGTAAAAGAATTGGTTGGAATTATGTAGACCTATGGATATATAGAGAAATTGTATGGTACCTTGGCTAGTGAACTGACCTTAAAGCTCTAAACTTAAAGCCAGGAAGGCTTGTATCCATGTTTTGTACATGCTACTTTTGACCCTTTGAGCAAGTTACTCAACCTCTAAATGCCCACAGTAAGGTGAGATAAAGAGGAGTTATAACTATTCCTAATATGAAGGAATTTTTACATAGAAGATTCTCTCCATCTATATAATTAAAGATTCTCATCTTCACACTCATTTCCTCTAAGAAATGTTTATACAGCAGACATGAAACTATATTGAAGTTGTATTAAACTTCTCAGTAAAGTAAAGCTATGTTTTAGGGAGCTAGTGAAGAAATACTCATCAGATTCAAAAATAGCATCCTCAGGAATGTCTCATTTTTTTGGTTATGAAATTCAGCTTTATGGAGTTTGAGAAATTAAATTTTGATTCATATTTCAAATGGAATCTTTTGCCATGAATAAAAAGTCAGCTTCTTTCCATTGCTGTGTTTTTATGACCCTACTTAATACAATGGGAACATGGAATTCAATTAATAAAGGAACAGTTACTAAGCTCTTACTACAAGCCAAGCTCTGTATTAAGCAATTCATATACAAATGGAAGCAATTCTTACTCTCAAGGATTTCAAAATTGAAGGAAGAAAACAAATACATAAGTTTATGTGAAGCTGGAGATAAATATAAAGACACAAACAGAAAACATAGATACAAATAAACATAAATAGCATGGAGACAAAGTATAGAATAGTTGAGCATAAAATAGTTTGGGAAGGGGGGTGCTGGTAGTGGAAAGAGATCAGATGAAACTGTACAGAAAGTGGTGTTTGGAATACATGTTGAAGGAAGAAAGGAAGTTGATGAGGAAGTAAAGCATTCCAGAAGCTGGGTATACCAATGCAAAGATACAGATGGTATATAGTGTGTAGAGGAGAAAATGTTTGTCCAACTGGAACACAGTGTGGAAGGGGAATAGAATTCAATGAGGCTAGTAAATAGTGGCACTAGCAGGTCCTTTTCAGCTGTTTCTTACAATTTAAGTCTCACAAAATTCCTAACTTCTAGGACCAGTGATCTCTGATTTTCTAATGCTAAGTAGGGAGTTTGGCTCCCTCCACTGTAAGATCAAGCTGAAACATGTAAGCAGATAGAAACTTATTAGAGAGAGAGGAAAGATAAATTAGTAGAGAAACAAATCAACGGGCTGAAAGAGCCTGAAAGCTGACATGTATCATAGCTGAAAACATTGGCAGATTTCCAAAAGTATTTTGGCAGAAGATATTCAAGTTTAGATGAGCAAACTTTGAGAGAAGGGGGAAGTAAGTTAGCTAGAGAAAAAGCAAAAACAAAAGAGGCAAGAAGGGGAAAAAATAAGAGAATCGGGGTTGAATTAAAGAGGAGACATCCATAGGCTCTTGTTTTAATTAGAAAGAGACAAGAAAGGTTTTTCAGTCACTGAACATTTTCTAAAAATGAACAGCCATCCAGACTAAGCAGTGGCCCTGGAGGTTTCTCTGATTCAGCATATTGTGGTTCAATCAACCACAAACAAGAAAATTGATAAATATAATTTTACCTTCCTTGACCCTGGCCAAGAAACATTTACAAACTAAGGACCATATCCTACTATTGATCCATTCATGGAAGTCCCATTGACGGAGGAAAGGAACTTGAAAACCTTAGCAGAAAATTCCTTATCTTCAAAATGCATAATGGTGCAATACCAAATCAATATTTTTAGATTTGCTTTTTAAGATAGAGATGAATTTGCTTTCATTCGTATTAAATTTTTTTATTAAGTGAGTTACAAAACTATGAGAAAATTGATATGGAGTTTCTGAGATAATTGGCAAGAATTTATAATAGAAAACAGCAGTTAATTATGATTGAAATAACCTAGCAATATACAAAGAGAAAGCTAAGTGAAGCTTCATGGAGAACCATGTGGAAAATGACCTTAGAGTCCCTATGTATTGACGTTCTTTTTCTTTCTATAAAAGTTGTTTGCTTATCTAGATGACTAATCTCTGTTTTGGTAGCAACAGCAGCAAAAACTGAAAACAGAAAGTTCTAACTAAAAACTAACTTGATTATCTGTGTGACAAAAAGATACAAGTCATATGAATAAATGATAAAGTATGTACTAATGTCTTACAAAGTAGGTAACTCACTGGATAGAATGCCAAACCTAGAGTCAAGAAGATTAATCTTCCTGAGTTCAAATCTAGTCTCAGACATTAGCTAAGCAAGTCACTTAATCTTGTGTGCCTCAGTTTCCTCATCTGGAAAAGGAAATAGCTGACCATTCCAGTAGCTTTGACAAGAAAACCCCAAATAAAGTTATGAAGAGTTGGACATGACTGAAGTAAAACAAAAAATCTTACTATGTGTCAAGCATTACAATAGAATCTTTATCAGCCAACACTCTTTAAAAAAAAATGCTGCATAAAATCAGATCATTGTGCTTAAAGGTAGTGAGTGTCATGCTATTGATCACAGAATCACATTTCAAAACTAAAAAGCACCTATGAGATAATCTGGTCCAACCCACACATGTATTCCCTCTCCTTGACAAAGTCAGTCAGTCAGTGGAAAGGATTCTAATGGGAATCAACTCACTATTTCTAGAGATAGTACATGACTTCTCATTCTGATTTCTAGGATCAAGCAGATGTTTGTCTATATGGACAGAAATTTATAAACAAGTCAGATGATGTCACTTCCCTATTCAAGTAGGATCAATGGATTTCTCTTGCTTTTAAAAATGAGTTTTTAATGTCCTTCATAATCTACCTTCAGCCTAACTTTTCCAGGTTTATAAAACATAAATTTTCTTCACATACATTAACTCATGCTCCCTTTCTTCCTCCCTCCTACCTCTCTACCTCACTTCTCACTATCTCTCTCGTTCTCTCTCCCTCCCTCCCTCTCGGTCTGTCTGTCTGTCTGTCTGTCTCTCTCTCTCTCTCTCTCATTCTCTTGGGGGGAGGGTGTCTAATGTAGATCACAGAGAAATGTAGCTCATAGACATGTCAGGAATCTTATCTATCCTTGTCTAAGGGACTTCAATTCCTGCCTAGAAAAGAGCAAAAGATTGGGGCCACAAAATTGGTTCTACTTTCCTTAGAAAAAGGTTACCTTATTTGAATTAAATCTCTATGCCTTTCTCTTAAATATCTTTTATCTAACATAAATAATTCCATCCTTAGATTCAAGTTGCTTTCCAGGCTAATGTCTTTTAAAGGGAATAGAATACTCCAAGCTTCATTTATTCCTATAAAATGCTATTTATACAAAAGACCATCACAAGTCATGAATAATAATTAAAACCATTTATCTAAGCAAAAGCAAAGAGAAACAAAAGAAGTTATAGAGCATAAATTATACTAAGAAATACACAGAGTGAAGAAGGTGTCCCAAAGTTAAATAGTTTAAAAGATAGAATCCTGGGTCTGGAGTGAGGAGATACCGAGTTCAAATCCTGCCTCAGATATTTACTAGCTATATGATTTCGGAAAGTCTTGTCTTAGGTACTTCACTTATGTCTTAGGTATTTCAACTGTAAAATGAGGACCATAATAGTACCAGCCTCACAAAGTTTTTGTGAGGATCAAATAAGATAGTATCTGTAAAGTATTTAGCACAGTGACTGGCATAGAATAAATACTTAATCAATGTTCCCTCAACAGACTCACAGAAAGAAAAGTTCCCCAAAGTCTCCATGGAAGCAACACATCTAGATATTACTTCCTTTACATGTTGGCTACTTTTCCAAAATATTTTTCTTCTCTCCATGAACTTCTCCCTGAAGAGCCTGGAACCACATGTCTATGAAGTCACATCTTCTCTGAAGTTATATATCTCTTCTCTCCCAAGTTCTGGAGTCAAATCTATCCATCATGCAGGTATGATGTGCCAATAATTATTTTCTTCACCAGTAAAGATAATCATATGCATATTCAATAGGCCAAACCTCCAGTTTATACCTATATACAATATTCCATCTCTTATCTCTGTACCTTTGCACAGAATTTCTCCATTCCTATAAATTATTCCTTCCTTATCTTTCTCAGCCTTAGAATCCTTTCTTTTCAAAGCTTTCTTCAAATGCTACCTCTTATGGAAAGCCTATCCTGATCTTTTCCATGGCCAGTGTCCTTCCCTCAAAAATTACTTGATATGTTTTGTATTTAATTGTCTCTCTATATGTTTATTTTCCACCAGTAGAATGTAAGCTTCCTGAGGATTTAGACTATTGTAATTTGTAAACTCTGGAGAAGTATACTTGAAACAAGAATATTTAACTCAGTGGAACTGATGAGATAATGGTTCTCTAGTTTACATATACTTAGTATTTAGTGTGATGGTGATGTAATGGTTCTCTAGTTCATACATATTTAGTGTGCTGCAATGATGTAATTGTAATAGAGTATTTAAGAGCTGAGAAGGACTGGAAATGAAACATTCCATCTTTGACCAGCCTTGTGGTGGCTCTCCTGCCTTCATCACTTCTCCACTAAGATCAAGGACATGGGCTGATCCCAAGAACCTCCAGAAAGCTAGACCAAACATTACAGTAATTTTGCCCTTTTTTATCATAAGTATTTAGCACAGTAATATATGTTATATCCTGGGTATTAATCAATGCTTGTTAAATAAATAAACATAACTTCACAATTTCACATTGCTAATTTTTGCAATTATATATGATACATTTTTAGGCATAGATTGCAAATTCTTATGAGGACTTGAATATACTAAAAATATACTAAAAAATAAATACTTAATTTTGAAAATTTTAAAGCCTTCCATACTTCAAAGACTCCATGAAGAGTACAGGTTGAAATTCACCCATATATTATTATTTGTTGAACTTTTTTTTATCCATGTCTTTCTTCTCATGAATTTCCCAGCTGTTTATCTAATGTGCTGGAAGTTAGAGAAATGACACAAAATTATAAGCATATTTGAGAGAAATCAGTTATTTTTCCCTAAAATGAAATAAATTTTGGAACCAGAAAATCATAAAGCAACATCATGTGATATAAGATGAATGCACAATATAGTGCTAAAAGTCCTAAGAGGTTTTGGAATCAAAAGACCTGGTTCTACTACTTAGTCCCTGTGTGATAGGCAGATCAATTAACCTTCATAAACTTCATGATTTCCATCTGTGAAATGAGGAAAGAAGGACTAAATAACTTCAACTGTCTCTTCTAGCATTGAAAACTCTAGTCAATTTATTTATCAGTCCAAAAGCCTTTATAAAGTTCTCAATAGGTACTTCCAAGCCTTGGGGATACCAACAAAGGAAAAAGAAGGGGAAATTCCCTCAAGAAGTTCACATTCTAATGGGGGAAAACAATAACAATTACATACAAAATGTATATTTCATTCAGAGAAGGAACCAGGAAAAATGTTCAATGGATGGTAGGATGTGAGATCAGTCTTTGAGGAAACCAAGAAGAAGAGAGAGCATTCCTGACATTAGAGATAGCCAAAGAACAGGCATGGAGTCAAGAGATGAGTGGTAATCTTGTTGGAAGAATGACAAGAAGATCCATACTAGTATATTTTAGACATAGAGGCATTTCAGGGCTGAGGATAAAGCTCATCCAGTTAACTCTTCTATCCTCCCTCTACCATCATTCCATGGCTGGAAGAGTTTCCTTCTTAGGCCAAGAGCTTAAAACTTTACTACTATCACCCCTGCCTCCTTTCCCCACTAATTTTTCTTCTATATGACACTGAGCTTCATAAAGCATCTTTTGCAGCTGTGAACAGCAGTCTTAGAACTATTTCTAAGTGGGAAGCAAAATCTGAGTCATAGAACCAAAAAAAAAAAAAGCAAACTCTTCAAGAAGGGGGCGTATCAGGGATATCCTTGTACTACCCCCATTGGCAAGCTACTGAAGCTTAGAAATAAGGGGGAGGAAAGACTTGATGAGATCTCTAGCTCTAAAGTACTCTAGGGAGTGATTTAGGAGGGAACACAGAGCTTGAAAACAGAAGGAATTAATTTTCCTCAACTCTTAGAATTAGAACTACAACCAGTGAAGACTGATAGAAAAGCTTTTGCCTTGCTTTTTTCTGCTGTAGAGAAGATCAAAAAGCCCTAAGCTGTATCTGGGGAACTAAAAATGTGATTAAAAGCCATCTTCAAGTTTTATCCAAGTCACATTGGGGTGGGGGAGAATGTGAAGATAGAGAAAGTTCAATCCATATTCAGACCTTGTAGAAATCTCAGATCTCATGGATAAGTAGCTTTCCCTGAACCTCATCAGCACATGTCATCAGAGTCTACTGTGTAATATGTTCTTGGTTTCTAGAACAGTAAATCAATTCAATTTACACATCAGGAGAAACACTGAGGTAGAATATACACACAACTTGTTCTCCTGGATACCTTCCCACAAGGTCAGGGAACCAGCCAAACATGGGGGGGAGAAGGGGAGCAGATATAAAGAGAAAAGGCATATAACTAAATGCCACAAACCACAAGAAGTATGCTGATTTTATGCAACCAGAATCATTCTCCCTCTCTTTAAATAATCTATAACTCTGTATATCAACAGCCTGCTAAGAGGATAGTGTTTTTCCATCAAAAGCAGTTAAAGCTTTCTCTGTGTGTATATGTGTGTGTGTATAGACGCATATAATATATTCACATTTTCACACTAGTTCTCTTTTAGTATTGACAAAGAATTGGGGTGGGAGTTCTCATCAATTAGCAAAATAAATTGCAATATCTGAATGTGACAGAATAATATTGTATTGTAAGAAAGACCTGTTCTCAAGAACCTTTCAATCTGATAAAGTGGCAACATACAAACCAATAATTTAAAGTAAGCTATAAATAAGCAGGATAACTTAAAAATAATTAATAGAGAGGAACCCTGGAATTGAGAGATTGGGGAAGGCTTCCAGTAAAAAGTAAGATATTAGTTCAGATTTGAAGGAAGCTGGAAAAGTCAGTAGTAGGGACAGAAAAAAGAGCATTTTAAGCATAGAGGACAGCCAAAGAGAAAGCTAAAAACAAAAGATGGAATATCTTATTGGTGGATTAGCCAAGGGACTGCTGTCACTAGTTCAAAGGGTACCTGCCAGGAAATAAGGCTCAAGAAGAAAATAAAGGTTGCAGGGGGTTAGGTTATAAAGGATCTTGAATACCAAACAGCATTTTGCATTTGATCCTGGGGGCAATAAATAATTATTGGAAGCTCTCCCTCAAACCCCTCCAAATACTCTAAATAATAAGTGAATAATTTTAGAGCATCAGAATAATTTTCCAGCCAAAAGTGGCTTGGAAGGTCGGCAAAAGAGGTATATGGCATCATAGTGGGTTCACATCACAATCACAGCACAGGTTAACAGTCTATGCCAGCATAACCTAGGGCCCAGGAAACCAAGAGCAGACAGTGGGGCATCTGAATCAGCATCAGTGGGAATAACCCCTAAACCTCTCAGCATATCGATACCCGAGCCACTTGGAAAGACAGGATTGGTGCAGTAGGGCATGAGGAAAGTCCCAGAAAACTAGAACCAGGCTGAATCTACAGCAACTATGATAGCAACAGCAATAGTGACTATGGTAATGATAGCAGCAGTTTCCAGAGATCACAACCCAGAACAACTGGTCAGAGGGAGACTGCAGGGCACTGTAGCAAGGCAGTCTTTCATGACACTATGGCAGGACTCTGTTGCTTTGCCCATACTCAGATTTGGGTAGAAGTGCTCATTTGCAGTACAAGTCCCACCAAGAATCTCTAAAAATACCTAAACAAAGCCCCTGAAGCCTAAGGACATTAACAAAAAGTTAAAAGCCAAATAATGGACTAGGAAAATGAGAAAACAACAGAAAAAGATTTTGACAACAGAAAATTACTATGGTGACAAGGAAGATCAAAATACATACAGAATACAGAATATAGAAGATAATAAATTCAAAGCTTCCAATAAAAAAAAGAATTTGTCTCAAGCCATAGAAGAGCTTAAAAGGGATTTCGAAAATCAAGTAAGAGAAATAAGGGGAAAATTGGAGAAAAAAATTAGAATAAAGCAAAAAATTTTTTTAAAAAGGAGAAGAATGCCTTAAAAAGCAAATAACTCATAATAACTTGCTCATTTTTATGGCAGTTAAAAAGAGTTTATATAAACATAGGGCACAAATGTGAGTTAAATATGAAGGGATAATATCTAAAAATGAAATAAAATCAAGGTGTGAGAGGAATATACAGGAGAGAAAGGAAAAGAGAGAGGTGGGATGGTATAAGTTATATGCCGTAAAAAAGGTAAGAAAAAGCTCATATAAGAAAGTGGGGAAAAGAAAACAGGAGGGAGAGTGAGTGAACCTTATTCTCATCAGAATTGACTCAAAAAGAAAATAACACACACATTCAATATGGGTATACAAATCTATCTTGTTCTGCAGGAGAGTAAAAACAAGAGTGGAATATGAGAAAGGAAGAGAATAAGAATATTGGAGGAAGGCCTGGTCAGAAGCAAAACACTTTTGAAAAGGGACATGGTGAAGGGAAAAGGAGAATAGAAAAAACAGAGGAGAAATAAAATTAGAAATAATTACGAAAAGAATTTTGAAACAAGGTTCTCTGGTGAAGGCCTCATTTGTCAAATGTATATAGAGCTATGTCAAACTTATAAAAAAATAAGTCATTCCCCAATTAATAAATGATTAGAAAATATGATTTATGCCTTAAGAACTATAAAATCATGCCAATACCACCATGAAGCATAAATCCAAAAGAGATTTTTTTTTAAAAAAAGAAAAGAACCTATATGTACAAAAAATTTATAGCAGCTCTTTTCTCATGGAAAAGAATTGGAAATTGAGGGGATGCCATCAACTGGGGAATGGCTAAATAAATTGTAGTATGTTGTTATGATGGAATGTTATTGTTCTATAAGAAATGATGAGCAGGATGCTATCGGGAAAACTTGGAAAGTCTTTAATGAGCTCAAGCAAAGTGAAATGGGCTATGTTCAACGTAATAATAAAGTTGTGGGATGATCAGCTGTGAATGACTTTGCTTTTCTCAGCAATACAATGATCCAAGACTACTATCAAGGACTTAAGATGAAAAATGCTGTTCACACCTAGAAAACATTTTGTGTCTGAATACAAATTGAAGCATACTTTAATTTTTTTTTTTCCTGAGGGTTTTTGGTGGGGTGTGGGAGAGCTATGTTTTCTTTTGCCACATGACTTTTATGGAAATTTTTTGCAAACTTTACATTTGTCTTCTCAATTGGTGGGGAGAAGAAATAGAGGGGAAGAGAGAAAATATGGATCTAAAAGTTTTAAAAAACAGTGTAAAATTGTTTTCAGGTAAATGGGAAAAATTAAAATATTATATCAAAAAATATAGCACAGACCTGAAAGATAAACAATATATGATAGTGATGCATAACTTTAAATATCTATCTATCTCATGGAAATCTCTGACAAAAGCAGAATTACTAATAAATATTTTACTTGACATAAAAATAGTATTTCATATCTTCCCAATTACGTTGTCTTTTTTCCAATTCAAAAAACATTGTTATTTAAAGTAAATTATATCCCTCTATAACATTGTAAACAATCCGATATATTATTTGTATGCAATTAGGTCAAATATTTCCATATTAGTAATTTTGTACAAGAAGACTAAAAAAAAAAGAAAAAATTAACAATGCAAAAAAATAGAATGCTTCACTCTGTATTCAATAAATATCAGTTCTTTCTCTGGATGTGAATAGAATGTTTAGAATTGTCTTGGATCATTGTATTGCTGTGAATGAATAGCTAACACATTCGCAGTTCTTCATTGAATAATATAGCATTTACTACGTACATTTTTCTGGTTCTGTTCACTTAATTATTTATCAGTTCATGTAAATTTTTCCAGGTTTTCTGGCAATCACCCTGATTGTCATTGTCATTTATTCTAGCACAAGAATATTCCATTATAATCATATGCCACAGCTCATTTAGCCCTTCTCCAGTTGATGGGCATCCCTTTAATTTTCAAGTCTAAGGCACCACAAAAAGAGTTGCTGTAAATATTTTTGTACAAATAGGTCCTTTCCCCCTTTTGTTGCATTCTTCGGGATATAGACCTAGTAGTAGTATTGCTGGATCAAAGAATATACAGAGTTTTATAGGGCATACTTCCAAATTGTTCTCCAGAATGATTGGGTTAGTTCACAATTTCATCAACAATGCATAAGTGTCTCAGATACTTTCAACATTCAACATCTTCCCTTTTTTTGGATCATCATAGGCACTCTGATAGACATAAGATAGTGTTAGAGTTCAAATGTTGGAGTTTGTTCTTCTCAAAGCACAGCCGGTTTAGAGGCTTGGAGCCCTTCGGATGTCTCCAAATCCAAAGGTTCTGGTCCTTCAGCCTCTGCCTCTGCTTTCTTCAGCCTCCAGCCAGCTCCAACTCTTCATGCCATTCTGGTGAAAATCCCGACTTGTAGCGTCTTCCTCTGAAGAACTCTCCGACTGGCCCATTGGCCTATTTATGCTCCTTCCAGAGAGAGGGATTATGGGTAATTCTACTTAGTACCTTGTTTCAGGTTCTGCCCAAAACATCTTCTTGTAAGATTAGATCAACTCTAATTACTTAGCAGTTAGTAAGGATTCCAACAAGATAGTACCACAGAGTTGTTTTAATTTGCAGGTTTCTGATCAATAATGATTAAGGAGATTTTTTTTTTGTATTTGAATATAGCTAGCTTTCATTTCTTTGTCTGAAAACTGCCAGTTCATAGATTTGACTCTTTTAAAAAAAAAATTTCAATCTATATTCAGACAAAATTAGCTTCTTCTAGGATTCTTCTAGGATTTTTCATCATAAATCCTTCAGAGCAGTCATGGATCCTTCTACTGCTAAGAATAGAAATAGAAAATCATTTATAGTTGATTATGCTAAAACATTGCTATTACTTTGTGTGCAGTACATTTAACTTTGAATTCATGGAGGACTTTACAGGATTGTAAAGTTTGTTTGTTTGTTTTTTCTGAGAGCATCCTGCAAATTATTTCCATTAGAACCAGAGTATTTATATGATGATCAATTCTGATGAACCTGGACATCTTCAGCAACGAGATGAACCAAATCAGTTCCAATGGAGCAGTAATGTACTGAACCAACTACAACCAGCAAAAGAAGTCTGGCAGATGACTAAGAACAATTGCATTGAATTCCCAATCCCTATATGTTTGCCTGCCTGCATTTTGGATTTCCTTCACAGGCTAATTGTACAATATTTCAGAGTCCGATTCTTTTTGCACAGCAAAATAATGGTTTGGTCATGTATACTTATTTTGTATTTAATTTATACTTTAATATATTTAACATCTACTGGTCATCCTGCCATCTAAGGGAGGGGCAATTGTCAATGCTGTAAAATTACACATGCATATAACTTGTAAATAAAAAGCTATTAAAAAGGAAAAAAAAAAAAGAACAAGAGTATTCCATGACAATCACATAACACAATTTATTCAGTATTTCCCCAATTGATAATCATCCCCTAAATTTTTAATTTTCTGGCCTGAGAAGAGAGCTACAAATATTTTTGTACAAATAGGTCAGGTTCCTTTTTTAAAATCTCTTTTGGTATTCATGTTCTAGTAATGATATTGTTAGGTCAAAGGGTCTGCATGACTTTATAGTCCTTTGGGCATATATCATATCTTTTAATCATTTATCAATTTTTGCATTTATAAAAAATAAATTTCACTTGATTGCCTCTGTGTTTGAGAAATAAGACTTTATCAGAGAAATTATTTCAAAATTATTTTTACAATTACTATTAATTGTATTCCCCCACTTTATTCTGTCTCTCCTTTCACCCCATCCCTCCTCAAAAATCTTTTACTATTGATCCCTCCCTCCCCCAATATGCCCTCTCTTTTATCACCCTCCCCTCCTTTATTGTATTCCATTCCCCTCTTATTTTCCTGCAGGGTAAGAGAGATTTCTATACCCATATTGATTATGTATGCTATTTTCTCTTTGAGCCAATTCTGATGGGAGTAAACTTTAATCAATCCTTCTCCTTCTCCTCTTCCTCTCCACTGTAAAAGCTTTTTCTTGCCTCCTTTTTATGGCAAATAATTTGCACTCTTCTGTTTCTCCTTTCCCCTTTTTCCCCAGTACATTTCTTTTACCTGTTAATTTCATCGTTTTTAGATATTAATCCTTTATATTCAACTCACACCTCTGCCCTCTGTCTATATATATACTTTTTCAGCTGTCATAATAATGAGAAAATTCTAATGAGTTACAAGTACCATCTTCTCATATAGGAATGTAAACATAAACTTTATAAAACTTTTCTGATTGGAGAATTTCAGGAAGAAAAAAAAAACCTATCAATGCAAAGTAGTTGGGGCTGTGTGTATATGTGTGTACATTTGAATGGCTTTGGGGATACAGATAAAATGATTTAACCAGAGTTAGAGATTGGGCATGAAGCCAAGTCTTTCTGTTGCCAAAGGTGACTCTCTATCCATTATGCTATATAAAAACATTCCCCAAAACTTATTCATTGATGTAATAAATATGACCCTTAAATCTCACATAAATCTATTTCTTGGCATTGCTAACTACTACTAATAGCTAGCTGTTATGTATTATTTTAAAGTTTGTAAAGTACTTTATAAATATTATTATGTTTTATTTTTACTCCTAAAATGTTGTATTTTTTTCTTTGACCCAAGGTATAGATTCTCCAATTTTCTCTTTATTGTTACTACTAAGTGACGGGGATGCATCAAAGGAAAAAAGGCCACATTCCAGTTATTCCCTCTTCAATAATAATAATTATCTTTGGGTGCTTTTTATCTCCACCCACATCATTCCAGTATAGAAGACAAGACTAAAAGTCTGACATTTGCCTTTTAATACTGAACTACTTGTGAGTGAAAGATTTATTTTATAACAAAGGCCACAATAAATGTCCACTATTTGAACTTGCTATTTCTCCATGGACCAAAAGGAACATTTTTCAAATTCTGATAGATTGTATTTGGACTATGTCCAAAATTCTTTGCCAAGTAAAAACTGGCCGAGTTTAAAGCCCAGCTGTTCAGTCATACAAACACTAATCGAGAACCAAAAACTTCTCTGAAGGCTAGGATTAGGTAATTGTCAAGCTATTATTTCATCTATAACACATAATTCAAGATTTATTTAAACATCAGAACCATTTTCTTAATAGAATTCCATTAGATTTGAGATACTTGAGAGTAAGAATATGTTGAAGTCAGTTCAATACATCTCAGCTCGCACTGTGAGTGCCTCCTATATTCAAAGTATTCTTCTAGGTCCTGGGAACACAAAGACAAAAATGAAATAGTCTCTGCCATCAAGAGTGTTATATTATACTGAGGTATAAAACACATAGAGAGCAAGGATAGGCATAGATAAGGATGTTTTCAAACAAAATTATTTTAAGAAAACCTGAGGAAGAAAAAAGCATTATACTAAACTAAGAAGAAGAAGGAAAGACTCCGTGAGAGAAATTGACATCTGGGTTGAGCCTTGCAGGAAGATAAAAATTTTAAAAGGCAGAGAAAAGGTAATACATTCCAGGAATGAATGACGGATTCCAGTATATACTTTATTCTTTCTTTTGAGACTTGAATTTGTCAGCATTTTTGAAACTGGTGTTGACAGAAGGCTAAATTAAGGAGCAAGATTTTAAATTACTAATTAGAAACATATCAAAATGTTTGTCCTATTCTAATGAACAATTACATAAAAAGATAATTTGCCATAGAACAATTTTACCAACGAAAACTTGAGTAAACATTAGAAGCATAGATAACCCAAAACCGGGATTGGGTTGACTTCTTAGAGTTTTTCTCTTTCTTCTGGAATCTCTCCATAGGAAAAAACATCTAGAACTCATGAGTTTTGCATATGTAGATTATAGCCTTGTAGTTTGTCTCCCTGCCTCTCCTACTCCAAGACATCCTCAAAGACTTTATCAAATTGATCTTCCTGAGGATTCTGGGAAGATTGCAGGAGTAGGTTGGTAAATTTCAAGATTTCCAGATTTTCTCCATAAAGAGAACAAATTTGTTCTCAGGGCAAACATAGACTGGTGAAAAATCAAGAAGATTTGGGGAAGAACAGGACTACTTCTGGTACAACCCTAGAATATCTGAAGAAGACAAAACTGAGGATGAAGCCCTATGAAGAGCAAACATGCCCTGGTTAGCTTGGTATAAACATCAAGTAGGGAGCCTTGATTCTATCTGGGTGTGACTGGAGCCTCAACAAGAAGCACAAAAACTTTCACTTTTCAGATGTGGAGTTGGGGTCTGAGTCCAGGAAGAATGAGGACTTTACCTGATTGGAAATTCAGGCCCAACTGTGCTGCAGACACATGGCCCTGGGTGAGAAAGAACCAATACACTCCTGAGTGCAAAGGCAGTACAGCATGGATATTACTGGCTGTAGACACTTGCTGGAAGGTGGAACTCTTGGTTTGGGGTTCTAGTTAGAGAGGAAAGTTAAAGTGAAGCTAAAGGCACCATCCCTCCACCCCATGATTAGAGATACTTACACTAATACCTCTTATTTTAAAAAAATGAAACCTACCATAGAAACTTACTATGGGAACAGGGAAGACTGGGGTTTATCTTCAGAGGAGGATACTGAAGTAAAAAGAGTTTCTTCTATCCCAAAGAGAAATGTGAAATGGCCCCCTGCCCAGAGAAAATTTATAGAAGAATACAAAAAAGCATTCAAAAATCAAGTGAGAGACACATAAAGAAAAACTAAGGAAAAAAATTAAAACCATCCAAGAAAAACAAGAAAATAATAAAAAAAAAATCAACCAATTGAAAAAAAAAGAGGTACAGGATCCCCAAAGATGAAAATCACTCTTTGACAATTAGAATTGGGCAACAAGAAGCCATTGAAGCTATAAGAGACCAAGAATTAGCAAGATTAGCAAGATAGATTATAAAGAATGGGAAAAAAAGAATAGAATGTGAAATCTTAAAAGAAAAATGACAGATATGGAGAACAAATCAAGAAGAGAAAATAATAGAATAATAGGACTGCCAGAAAGTTGTGACCAATTAAAAAAAAAAGAACCTTGACACAATAATGCAAGAAATAATCAAAGAGAATTGTCCTGGAGTAATAGAATATGTAGGAAAAGTAGAAATAGAAAAAATCCACCAATCACCACCTCCACATAATCTTTTGTGGAAAAGACACAGGAATATTATTGCCAAATTTAAAAACTCCTAGATCAAAAAGAAAATTTTTCAAGAGGCAAGGAAAAAACCAATTCAAATATGCTATATCTATAATTAAAATTGTATAGGACTTTTTAGCAGTCACAATAAAAGACCATCAATCCTGGAATCATATCTACCAACAATCAAAAAAAAAAAAACTAGTAGTGTGGCCAAAAATATCATATTCAACAAAATTATCTATGAATTTGAATAAGAAAAAAATGGACATTCAATGAACTTGCAGATTCTCAGTACTTTGTATCCCAAATACCCGAACTTAATAGAAAATTTAACATATAAGAGCTAATATAAAAGATCAATTTCAAGGAATTCAACATGGACAAATTGTTTATGCTTTTCTTACATGGCAAATGTATACCACATGTTTAAAATTGATATTAACTATATGGAAGTTCAAAAGAAAGATTGGGGTAGAGTTAAGGTAAAAAATAATAAATAAGTGATACAAACACCTTCTACAAAAAGCTTTTCTTCATCCTCCTTAAGTTTAAGATTAGATCCATTTATCCAGTATATATCTCATATACATAGTTTTTTCTATATGACCTCCTTCCATTAGTTTGTGAAATCCTTAAGGGCATGATCTGTTGATGGTTTTCATTGTATTCTCAGCACTAACACTATACCTGACCTATTTGTTCAATTGTTTTTTAATCTTGTCCAATTCTCCATGACCTCGCTGGGGGTCTTCTTGGCAAAGAAACTGGAGTGTTTTGCCATTTCCTTCTCTAGCTCATTCTACAATGAGGACAAACAGGGGGAAGTGACTTGCCTAGGGTTACATAGCTAGTACATGTCCAAGGATGGATTTGAACTTAGAAAGATGAATCTTCCTGGCTCCAGGCCCAGTACTCTATTCACTTTATCATCTCACTGCCCATACCTAGCACATAATAGGCACTTAGTATATGCTCCTTGATTTGACTTGAAGAACCTCTGTCCTATACCAGTTGTCCTATACCTACTATAAATAACCTTTCCCCTCCCGTATTGTAATTTTTTTCCTTTTTAGAAATGAAGCTTTTGTTTTCCCAAGAGCCTTCCCCCCAACTGCAGTGACCCATTGGACCCTCCATTATAACAAAGAAAAATAAATTTTTTCCCATTCTCCATAATAGAAAAGAGTAATTAAATTTAAGTTTTCTTGGGGGAGTTAGGTCACTACAATTAACAAAATTTAATGGTCTTTTTTTTTAAGTTACATTAGTGTGCATCATATTCTGGTAGTTTTATATTAGTTCACACAAAGTTTCTCATATTTCTCTGAATTCCTTATAGTTGTTGATATTCTATCATGCTAATATACAAAACATTCATTTTTTTTCCCCTCATTTTTAGGTACCATTAACATGCTGCCATTGATATTGTGGCATATATAAGCCTTTCTGTCTATCATCTCTTTAAAATCCCTTAATGATTGCTGAACTCAGTAGTAGGTCAGAAGATCAACAATTCAATAACTTTTATTGCAAAATTTAAAATCATTTTCCAAAATGATTAGAAAGATTCATAGCTACAACAGTGTATCAATTTGTCTGTCCTTGAGTAGTCCTTCCTACATTGACCAATTACATTTTTAAATTGTTTTTGACATTTGAAAAAGGTGTGTGAGGCAAAATGCCAAAGTTGTTTGTACCTATTTTTTTAATGAATCAGAGCATCTTTTCATATGGTTATTAATAGTTTATAATTTTTGCTTTTATTCTTTTGAAATATTTTTATTCATAAGTTTCAATCTTTGAGAAATGGATTTGAATTATTTTTTTTTTTAGAATCATCTTTCCTAGGACTGACATAGTAGAGACTGATATTCCATAAATATTGTTATATGAGATCATGTGATAATTTCTATTGATGCTCATATGTTACTGAATCATAGAACACCAGGATTTCAGAAGGACTAAATTTGCAGGAAACTACAAGGAAATGGAAATACATATGGGTAAGTGTCTGGTAGGAGACTTCCAAGATTGAATTGTACAGGAAAATTGGTTTAAAAGAAAAAGGGGAGGGGAGCTATCATTATGGAGATAGATATAGATATGTGTGTGTGCATAAAGGGAGGGCAAACATCATCATGGAGGTAAATATAGATATGTATGTGTATCTGTGAGTATAGATAGATACAGATATAAATATAAATATCATAAAAGGAGGTGAGCTAAATATGTAATAAGAATGGTGGAGAAAGACCCAGTATTGCATTGATACATTTAAGATATTAAAACAAATAGAAATAGATCTCCAGCACACATGGGTCCTCTATAGAGGATTTTTGGAAAAGCAGGGACCATGAACAACAACAACAAAACAAAATATAAAGGATTCTGATTAGTACAATACTCCATTGTGATTCCAGAAGTCTAGTGAAGACATATACTACTAGCCTCCAGATAATGAGTTGAATGATTCAAGGAACCAAATGAGACATATTTTCGGATATGGCCAAAAGAGAAATTTGTTTTACATGACTTTCCATATGTGATACAAAGATTATTTTTTTTATTTGGAGAAAAAGGATTTTAAGAGAAGAGAGAAGATTAACCATAATTATTAAAATGAGAAAAAAAAGAAAAGAAAATCAAGTCAGGAATGTCATTGAAGCATTTTTAAATGTACAGAAAAAAATAAAAGAAACACCAATAGAAAACACAAGTAATACAAATAATTTTTAAATGGTATATTAAATACTGAAGCTGTGCAAAAATTCATGTCCTTTCAAAGATCTTATTTGACAGAATTTTGTTGTTTTTCAGTTGTATCAGACTCTTCATTTAGGAGTTTTTTTCAACAATTTTATTAACATGATACCAAATGCTAGTTTTTACCCAACCACTACCGAACTACAGTAATTGTTCTGGTTAAAGAAATGTTTTTCAGTTATTTCTGTCATGTCTGATACTTTGTGACTCCATTTGGGGTTTTCTTGGCAAAGACACTAGAGTGGTTTGCCATTTTCTTCTCCAGTTCATTTTACAGATGAGGAATTGAGTCAAATAGGATTAAGTGACTTGCCTAGGGTCCCATAGCTTCTAAGTACCAGAGGCTGGATTTAAACTTGGATTTGGTAGAACAGTGTTTGTTAAAATTATCAAGAATAAGGCATGTTCTGATCCTTGGGCTTCTTAACCTATTTGACATAGACAATATCTGTGAAGGTCAAGGGGAAGTGACTGAAATACAATGTGGAAAAATCAGTCTCATGTTGACTTGCTATCTAGATATAGGTCTTAACAGCATTACCACTAGAAATATAGTCTTTGAAGATCCATAAAGGAGCTGTGGACAGTAAGTTTTTTAAAATTCTTCACAGTATCAAACACTTACTTTATGATTATGATTAAAAAATAAATTTAATGTTGAAGTACATCATAAATATATCATGGACTCAAATGTGGATTATATGCACTATCTAATGAAAGATGAAGATCTTCTAAAAATAATTTTCACAGTACACAAAAACAATACAATTTCCAACATGATGGATATGTATAAGAAAGTTCATACTAATATATGAGAGAATTAAGTCTGTGAAAATAAACTTAAGATGGAAATTAAAATGAAAAGGTGAAAATATCTCAAAATGTTCAAATAGTTCAGAAGAAGGCAAACTTCCTTAGATATTTTTAATATTCTATGAAGATTTATAAACTAAGAAGATAAACTTATTGAATTGGTTAAAAATAGAGAAAGAAAAGAAAGTTATTATAAATATTTTAGAACATATAGGATTGTTTTTCCCTCTATTATCCTACTCACATTGGGAAACAAACCCAATTTGCTGGATCAAAAGTTATATACAATTTTATAACTTTGGGGGCAAAATTCTAGATTGATCTTCAAAATGGTTAAATGAGTTATTCTTTCAACAATGTATTACTGTCCTTATTTTTCCACATCCCCTCCCACATTTGTCATTTTAGCCAATCTGATACCTGAGATATCTCAAAGCTGTTTTAATTTGCATTTCTCTTATCAATAATAATTATAGTTTTGATTTCTTCATTGAAAAACTACCTCTTTATCCTTTGACCACTTATGAATAGGAAATGACTATATTTTTATATATTTCACAAAATTCTCTATGTATTTGAGATATAGGACTTTTAAGTGAGAAACTGTCTATAATTACACACACACAAATTTCTGCTTCCTTTCTAATCTTGGCTACATTGGTTTTATTTGTACTTTTTTTTTTACCTTTGTAATAAAAATTATCCATTTTATATCTTACAATGTTCTCTATAACTTGTTCATCCATAAATCCTCCTCCTAAATATATAAGTATGATAGGTGATATGTTCTTTATCTTTCTAATTTTCTTATGATATTTGCCTTTATATCTAGTTCATGTATCAGTTTTTAAATTATCTTGTAAGATATTAATCTATATACAATTTCTGCCTGAGTGCTTTCTAATTTTCCACAATTTTTATCAAATATTATATTCTTATCCCAAAAGCTTAAATCTTTACATTTGTCATATACAAGGCTACTATAGGCATGTACCTAATACATGTACATATAATACATAATACTATGTATCATATGTCTACTCTGTTCCACTGATCCACTTTTCTATTTCTTAGCTACCACGAGATTGTGTTGATAATCACTGCTTTGTAATAAACTGCTGAATATCCTTCCTTTACATTTTTCATTAGTTCCTTTAATATTCTTGATAGTTCATTCTTCTAAATGAATTTTATTTTTATTTTTTTCTAGCTGAATAACATTTCTGGTTATTTAATTGGGATTGCATTGAATATTAGGTAAAAATCATTGTTTTTATTATAGTGGTTCTGCCCACCCATGATCATTGAATATTTCCCCAATTATTTAAAACTAGCTTTATTTGAATAAAAAATCATTTTATAGTTATGCTCATGTACTTACTAAGTTTGTCTTTTTAGGTATACTTCAAGGCATTTTGTATAGTCTACAGTTACATTAAAAGGGATATCTCTTCTTTCAGAGTTTTGTTTTTGACACATAGAAAAGCTGATGATTTGTGTGGGTTTGTTTTATACCCTGAAACTTTATTAAAATTATTGTTTCAACTAAATTTTTAGTTGAATCTCCAGAAATTTCCAAGTATATCATCTACAAGAGATAGTTTTGCTATCTTATTTCCCATTCTGATTCCTTCAACTTTTTTCTTCTCTTTTTGCTATTGCTAGCATTTCTATTATATTATTGAATAATGTTGGTGATAATGGACATCCTTGTTTTATTCCTGATTTACTTGAGAAGGTCTCTAGACTATTAGAAATAATACTTGCTCATGGTTTTAGGTAGATGTTTCTTATCATTGTTAGAGGAAAAAACTTTTACTTATGTATTCAAATATTTTTAATAGAAACAAATATTATATTTTGTCAGAATCTTTCTGCATCTATTGATATATTCACATGATTTTATTACTTTTATTATTGATACAACCAATTATGCTAATAATTTTCTTTAGGTTAAAACACCCTATATTCCTAGTACAAATCTCACTTTGATCATCATATGATCTGGCTAATATTTTATTTAAAATTTTTGCACTCATATTCATTAGTAAAATCTATGTATTATTTCTTTGTTTTTACTTTTCTTGGTTCAGATATCAGCACCTATTCGTTTTATTAAAAGAGTTTGGTAGGACTCCTTTACCCATTGTTACAAATAATTTATTTAATATTGGAATTATTTTATCTTTACTGGTGAAATTCACTTGTAAATCCATATGGTTCTTATGTTTTTTCCTCCTTAGGAAACTCATTTATGGTTTATTCAATTTCTTTTTCTAAAACAGATCTATTTAAATATTCGATTCCCTCTTTTAATTTAAGCAATTTAGTGGGGAGGATCCTGGGAAGATGGCCGAGTAGGTTGATAAATTCCAAGCTCTCCAGAGGTCCCCCACATGTAGAACAAATTTGTGCCTCAGGACAAACATAGACTGGTGAAAACCAAGAAGACTTGGGGAAGAACAGGGGACCTCCTGATGCAAGATCTGAAGAAAGTACAGCGCGAACACCTCTGGGCTAGCTCATCAGAAACACCAAGTGAGATCCCCCAGGCCAGTTGGTTATGTCTGGAGCCTGTGGCAGGAACCACAGAGACTTTCATCTCTCAAACTGTGGAGTGCAGATTTGAGTCCAGGAAGACTGAGTGAACATTGGCTGATTAGGAATGCCAGGCCCAGGTATGCTGCTGAGATGCTGCCCTGGGCAAGAAGAAATGGGCACCTGGTGATTGCAGAAATAGTGGGGCAGGGGTGCTGCTGGCTATGGACACCTGCAGGAGAGTGGAGATCTTGGTTTAGGGTTCCTGGTCAGAGGGGAGAGCTAAAGGGAAGTTTGAGACACCATCCCCCACCCCACAATTAGAGATCCTTATTTTTTTTTTTTAAAAAATGAACAGGCAAAAAAAAGAACCCCAATTGAAATGGGAATTTCAATCCCATTGAAATATATTATGGGAAAAGAGAAGACCAAGATTCATCTTAAGAGGAGGACACTTTAGTAAAAAAAAAAAAAAATGCTTCTACTCCAAAGTATAATGTGAAATGCTTCCTGACCAGAGACAAATTTATAGAACTCAAAGAAGAATTCAAAAATCAAATGAGAGACATTGAGGGAAAACTAAAGAAAAAAGTAAAACCATACAAGAAAAATAAGAAAATGACTAAAAATATCAACCAATTGAAAAAGGAGATATAGAGTCTCAAAGATGAAAATAATTCTTTGAAAATTAGAATTAGACCAGAGGAAATCAGTGAAGCTATGAAAGACCAAGAAATAACACAACAGTCACCAGTCAGTAAAGCAGAATGCTAGGTCAATTCAGTTCTATTCAGCAATAATTAGCTATTTATGTGCAGAACACAATTAGGCAGCATGAAAAATGCAAAAATGTCCCAGCCTTCCAATAGCTTACAGAATAGTACAAAGTCAATATAACCATATAGTATTATAGAATATAGCATTACAAGTACATTACAGAGATTCAAAATAAAAGTGTTATGTGAGGTTTAAGGATTCGGGCAAGGTCTGAGAGGAGATCAAAGAAATCTTCCTGAGAAGAAATGACTTTGTAGTTAGTTTTTAAAGAACGATATTCTTGGTATAAAGAACAACATTAGCAAATGTATAGAAGCAGAAAAGAGTAAGGTTTGATTAAGAGAAACAAAATAGTAGTTTGCTTAGAAAATAGATTTAGTGTTTTGAGAAGAATAATAGGAAATATATCTGGAAAGTTCAGTTAAATAGCATTTATTAAATGCTTACTTTTGGTAATACCATAAAAAAGGCTGAAAAAATAATCCTTATTCTCAAGGAACTCATAGTATAATGGGTTAGGAGGATGCCTGATTATGCAAGAGAGAATGTCAGCCCAAGCCACATGAATTTTATTCTATAGACCACACTGAAGCACCAGACATTTATGAGCAGAAGGACATTCCCAAATCCATATGTAATAAAGGTTATTCTGAAAATGATATGAATGGTGGATTGGAGGAAAGGGAGAAAGAGTAGAGGTAGAAGACCTATTAAGAGGTTATTACAATAATCAAGCAGAATGATAAATAAGGCTTGTATTCATGCAATGACAAAGGTTATAGAGAAAAGAAAATAGGTATCAGATATGTATTTGAGATAGAGTCAGTAATATCTGTTATCTGATTGGATATGAAAGATGAAGAGGAATGAAGGGTTAAAGATAACTCTATGATTTTGAAAATAGGAGACTGGATAAATGATGGCTCCAGGAACAGGAATGGTGAATTTAAAAGGAAGAGCAGATTCAGAGAGAAAGAAAGTGAGTTTGGCTTGGACATATAGCATTGAAGGTGATGGCAGGATACATAGGTGGTAATATCCCATAGATAGATGTCTGGGACTATATAAGAGAGATCAGTACTATAAAGATAGTTGTCATTGGAATAAAAGTGATATCTGAAGCATTGGGAATAAATTAAGGGTGAGGAATGTTCAAATATTTTTGGAGTAGAAAAAATATAGTAAGAATATTTTATGTCAAAATTGGTTAAACATTTTAAGGACAAAGTGATTTCTTAAAAAAAAATTTTTTTTTAACATTTAAACATTTCATAGCTACCATATGACTCACTTATATGTTATAATATATGTCTCTCTCTATATATATATGTTAAATATATAATATATATGTAAACTTGATGCTGGCATCATGTAAATATCAAAGAAATCTGTATACTATATTTTAAAACCAATTTACATAACATGTGTAAACAAATAAGCTTTGAACTAAATTTCAATTAACTTTTTAATATTAATATTAAATTGACATTAACTCTAATTTATGCAACCACTTATCAAGAAAGCTTCCATTTACTTTGTGGGTTAAAGCACATTTGCCCTTTTAGAATGCACAAAAGAATTATAAAAGGGAAAATATGAAATATTATTACTGTTTGCTCATAACAACAGGTGAATCTCATTTTCACATTTTCATTCAGTGATATTTGTGATTATGTAAATTATCTTGAATACATTTTAAAACATCTTTATGTATTTAAAGATATAAACCTTTGAAATATTTTAAAACTTCTCAGATGATTTTTTCTAAACTGAAAGTTTGCATAGATGCAACTCTTCTGAATGTCACTTAAGAAAAAACATTGAGGAATCAATACAAAGAAATTTGAACATTTGATTACAACACAGTAATTTGAATTATAATACTAATAATAAATAGCTAAGATTTATATAGCACTTACTATGTGACAGGCACTATACTAAGTGCCCTACAAATTTGATTCTCCATTGTATACATGATGTTATCTGTGTGCACTTATGATATTTTTGTAATCTATCTACACCCTCCCCCCCCATATAGACTGATTCAATGATTTGACCATTGAATTTTACCATTATAAGCATCTAATCAGCACATATTTTTTATCCACCTTATTTTTCAACATCATTCACACTGATATAGATCTTCTTTAGAAATATTTTATAGAGATAAAACAGATGATGTTTAAGTTAGCAGTTAATATAAACAAGAGGTTACACTTTTTAGTGATAATCCAAGGATAATATAGTGATAATACAGATAATCTTTTATGTTCTTTTAGAATCATTTTTAAATATTTTGATAATGAGTTTCTGAATATTTCCAGCTCAGATTTCCCATGAGTGAATTTGGCCACGACATCTACTTTTTTGGTGAGATTTTTACTTTGTCACATAGTGTATTAGATATTCAAGTGATAGAGCTCAAAATTAGTTACAAAACCATTCATGAAACTAGATCAATATAAAATGACAGCAAATATATTACATTTCACATGTATTTGTCGTTTTAGTTTTTTATACAAAAGTTTCTAGAGCCATCAGATCTAACATATTTCCATCTGATAACAACAATTTGCATTTAGGCTTGTTAAAGAACTTCACAATGTCTCATCCTGGGAGATAGGTGCATTAAATATTATAATATATATCATTTTATAGAAGAGAAAACTAAGGCAGAAGTTAGGAGATTTGCCCAGGGTCATATAGATAAGTAAGTATCTGAGGTTTGATATGAACTTAAATTTTTCTGAGTTTGGTTCTATTACTCTATCTGTGATACCTAGCTGTCTCAAGACTTGATTTCTCCAGGACTGCCCTTCTCCTCCAGCTACCTTTTCACTATTTCTTATAAAGTGATTCTTAAGAGAGTCAGAGACAAAGATAGAGTCTGAGAAAGAGACAGAAAGACAAAGAAAACTTGTTAAGCAGGAACTTTGTGCCAGACCTTGGGATAAGTACTGAAATACAAATACAAACAAATAAACAAAAAAACAAAAAAACAAAAAACAGCAACAACAACAACAACAAAAAAAAAAACAGTCTCTGCTTTTAAAAAGTTTACTTTCTAGTAGGAAAAAAATATAAAACAGAGTCCTGAAAAGTGGGAAGAGGAGGAACAGGAAAGTATTTATTTAAGGGTAAGGTTGAGAGGTAGTCTGAGGCATTATAGATTATCTATGGGTTTGAAGAGATAGTGGTTGGTATGAATGCAACTAAAATAGAGATTTGGAAGGAACATATCAAACAAAGGAAAAGGTCAGGGGCTAGATACTTTGCCAACATGAAAAGAAATCTAGGATGGCAGTAAAGAGGCCTCCTGAGTTGAGAAAGGTGTCATGGTCTAATCTGGGTTTGAAAGATGAAGACTGTCATGGGGACTTATTTAAAGTATTTTAAATACTTTTGGCAGATTTTCCTTAATCTAGGAAATACTATGAAAGTGTTTTCAGTAGTTTGGTGTGTGAATTTGAGTTTACAGATGTCAAAAATCTATATAATTGCTATCATTTTTATCTTTTCCATTAGACTAAATGGCTCAGTATCATCACTCACCATCAAGCAAGCAATGCTCTAGATTAACAATGCTTTAATCACTAACTCAAGAATCTCCATTTGCTGTGAGTTGAGTTGTTTTTAGCAATGATATTGAATAGCAATTTCATGCTTTAATACAGAACATGATAAGTTTTTTTGGTGCAAGGCACTTTGAAAACATTCATCTCCAAGAAAATAAGTATTATCACTGTCATTTCACAGATCAGAAAATGTAAACAGAGAGGGAAAGTGATTTGCCCAATGTCCCAGGAGCATCAGAAGCAGAATTAGAACACTAGCAAATTTATCCCCTAGGGTATAATGAGACTATGAGACCATACTCCTCTCTAGTGGTTATGCAAATCACTCACAAAATCTGATTCTGATTCCATTAAGGGAGAGTTTAGCAATGTAATTACTTTCTTTAGCATCTTTTAAAAATCTATAAATAAATGACAGGGATGGCAACAGTATTATTTCCAAAAGTTTCAACAACATGAAAGATTTTGTGTGTATATGACAAAGAATCAAAGTTTTAACCTTGATGTTACCTGATACTTTAACTGTTTTCTTCCTTCCAGATTCCCAAAATAAACTCATGTCATATTTAATTAGTCAATGCATAATAATTAAAATGCATGTTTGACATGTTAGTATTTTAATAAGATTATTTTAAATGTTCCTTGCACAAATACTCCTCTATAGGTGAGATTTTACATTATGCTGATGATAAGAAATTGAAAATTTTAACTTGCTTTGCCCTTGGAAGAAATAACTAGTTAATCATTTAAATCACTCTGAAGCTAACCACCTAAGTGGAGAGGTACTTTAGCTTAAATGGTCTAGAAGTGCTACTTTTAAAAAAGCACACTGATATTCTCATCATCAATGTTAAATGATACAACAAAATAATTCTGGTAATTTTCTCACACTCAAAGATCTCTCCTAAATTCATCATAAGAGAGCAAGAATAAAAAATATAAAGGATGACAAAATGATTGTATATACGTGGCTGATTCTTGTTCTTCCTTTAAGACAGTCATCTGCATCCTACTTCCCAAATATCTTTTCAAATTGAAAATAACTATGATGGTCCAATTTTTCAGCACAACAAAGTTCCATTTTGTTTATTTCTCATTTTTTTTCTCCACTATCCCACTTTTTATTTCTATTGCTTGTTTCCCCATATGATTCTTTCTTATTTCTTTTCAACTCCTTCTGAAAAACTCCTTTTTTCTCGTTATCTTTCTGTTAGTAAATCTTTTTGACTCTCCTTGCTCCCAGTACCACATCTCAAACACCATTCTCTAATCTTCTCTTTTGTTTTATCTCTAAAAATGAGGTGGTTTTTCTCCTTTTTAACTCTTCTACTTATGTCTTTGAATATCTCCCATCCCTTCCAGGAGTTTTCCCCTTCCAACATTCCCTCTATTTAATTTTCTTTTTATGTTTTGTTTTAGTTTTACTAATATCTTTAATTTTATATCTTCTTAATTTTCCAGGCTTTTCTTCCTATCCACCACATCTCTCCCTTCTTTATAAAAAACATAAAAGAAAAGAGGGGGAGAAGAACAGTTTAAGAAAACTAAACAATCAATTCTGACAGTAAAATTGGATGCTCCCCAACCTCTGCAAAGGGTAGGATGCATATTCTTATAGCTCTTCCTCAGGACCCATTATAATAATAATGTAGAATTCAGTTTTTATTTTGTTTCCATTTACAGTATTCTAGTCACCCTACATTTTATTTTCCTGAATTCTCTTACTTCATTTTTCATTGCTTCCTATATCTTATCAATTCTTCCTCTATTTTTCACATCCATCATCTTTTATAGTACAATAATTAATTGATTTCACACATAACCAACAGTTAGTTTAATTATTCCCCAGTTGAAAATTATCTACTTTGCTTCTAGGGCATTTTATTTTGTTTTGTTTTTCACTACTATAAAAAGTGCTGCTATAAGTATTTTGCTACATATAGGACCTTTAAAAAAAGGCATTGGTTATCTTAAAGTACATGTCTAGAAGTTGGATCTTTGAATCAAAGAGTAGATATATTTTCATCACCCTCTCAACATAATTCCAAATTGCTTTCCAGAATAGTTGGCTTTTTTCTTAGTTTTCAGCTTCTCATCCATTTCTCTGTTACCTATAAATAAGCATGGATTTCCCATGCTTTAAAAAACCTTCACTTGATCCTATATCTTTTCTTGTTTTCATAACCAAACTCTGAAAGAATTGTTGACCTTCCATGCTTCTACTTCCTCATTTCTTATTTTTCAACCTCTTTTCATTTGGCCTCTATACTACCACTTAGCTGAAACTGCTCTCTGCAAAGTTACAAATGATTTCTTTATTGCAAAATCCATTAATTTTTTTTTCAGTCATCATCTTTCTTGACTTCTCTGAAGCATTTGACACTATTGACCATTCTTTTCTTTTTCATACTCCCTTGGATATTCTCCTGTTTTACTTGCCTGCTCCTTTTCAGTCTCCTTTGAAGGATTATCATATGGTTTCTATTTCTATGCATAGAAGGGTTTCCCATGGGTTTGTTTTATGCCTTCTCTTCTCTCTTTATACCTCTCACTTGGCAATCTCATCGGTTCTACTAGGTCCAGCTATTATTTCTATTCTAATACCTTTCACACCTATATGTTTATAGAATTGATTTAATCAAATCGTCATATAAAAAATAAAACTGAAGATCAGAAAGATTAAGTATTTTGCCTAAGGTCTTGCAGAAGTAAATGGAAGATGTAGAATTTGAACTCAGTTCCTTTCATTCCAGATCTAGCAGCACACTATGTCCTGAATGGGGCAGGTAGGTGGAGTCATAAGTACATACAGTGTCAGATCTGGAATCAGGAAGACTCATGTTCCTGATTCAAATCTGGCCTCAGACATATGTGACCCTGAGCAAGTCACTTAACTTTATTTCTCTCAGCTTGTTTATCTATAAAATAAGCTGGAGAATAAAATGGCAAAACACTTTGGTATCCTTGCCAAGAAAACCCTAAATGGAGCCTGAAGAGTAGGGCATGATTGAAAAGAATGAAGAAAAACAACAAAATCTACAGAACTATCAAGTGGAATGACTTGATAAAATCTGTGCATTTAAAAGCTATTACTACAGTGTACATTTACCAGACATCTCCAGCTTCATTATCTCTTGCAATGTCATACTTAATAGCTAAAATCTTCTGGTTATTTGAATGGAAATGAGAACAGTGGAAGATCTTGTTTCATCCCCATTTAATTTCTCACTTGGTAACACTAGATTGAGATTGTGATTTTCTATTAAAATAGGCACAAGACAATTCATAACTATAGAGGCTAAAGAGGATGATTTACTTAGTAGGGCTTTGAAAATTTGCCAAAATGATTCCTAGCAAAAAATTGGACATGGACAGTAACTGAATTATGTACAAGCTTCTAGTTGCAAGCCTAATTCATTGATTTTCTCTTTCTCTATTTTATGCAAGTAGGCCTCTAAAGATGTAAAATTTCCCCTTATTAATGCTTTGGTTGCATCCCACACATTTTGGTATGCTGTCTCATTATTGTCATTCTCTTGGGTGAAGTTATTAATTATGTCTATGATTTGCTGTTTCACCCATTCATTCCTTAGGATGAGATTAGTTAATTTCCAATTACTTTTTGGTCTATTTTCCCCTGTTTTTTTATTGAATGTAATTTTTATTGCGTTGTGATCTGAAAAGAATGCATTTACTATTTCTAGCTTTCTGCATTTTATTTTAAGGTCTTTACTGTCCTAACACAAACAATTTTTATATAGGTATAGGTTCCCTGAACTGCCAAGAAGAAAGTGTATTCCTTTCCATCTCCATTTAGTTTTCTCCAAAGATCTATCATACCTAACTTTTCTAATGTTCTATTTACTTCTTTAACTAACCTTAGGCAAAATACTTAATCTTTCTGATCCTCAGTTTTATTTTTTATATGACGATTTGATTAAATGAATTCTATAAACATATAGGTTTGAAAGGTATTAGAATAGAAATAATAGCTGGACCTAGTAGAACCGATGAGATTGCCAAGTGAGAGGTATAAAGAGAGAAGAGAAGGCATAAAACAAACCCATGGGGAACCCATCTAGTATATGGGCATTGCATTGATAAGAATCATATAATTAAACTTGGGACTTAGTTTGAACAGAAGTAGGTATGGCTTCTGGAACTTATCCTCTATTAGTCTCCTTGCTTTCATGGAAGGAGCTAAAGTCTTATAACTGTGCTACTACTTTTCCTTTCTTACTTTAACTTCTTTCTTATTTATTTTATGGTTTGATATAATCATCTAGTTCTGAGAATGCAAGGTTGAGATCTCCCACTATTATAGTTTTGCTGTCTATTTCTTCTTGCAGCTCTCTTAACTTCTCCTTTGGGAATTTAGATGTTATATCACTTGGTGCACATGTGTTTAGTATTGATATTGCTTCATTATCTATGCTACCCTTTAGCAAGTGCCCTTCCTTATCTCTTTTAATTAGATCAAATTTTGCTTTTGAGATCAGGATGGCTGCCCCTGCTTTTTTTACTTCACCTGAAGCATAACAGATTCTGCTCCAACTTTTTACCTTTACTCTGTATGTATTGCCTTGCTCCAAGTGTGTTTCATGTAAACAACATATTGTAGGATTCTGACTTTTAATCCAGTCTGCTATCCACTCTGCTTTATCGGGGAGTTTATTCCATTCATAGTTATAATTAAAATGACTAATTCTGTATTTTCTGCCATCTTGTTAACTCCAGATTATGCTTTTTCACTTTCCTTTCCCTCTTACCCCCCTCCCCAATATTAAATTTGTGAGTACCATTTGCCTCATGCAGCCCTCCCTCTTTAAGATCCCTCCCTTCCCCTTCGAGTCCCTCCCCTTTTATTAAATCTTTCCATTACGATTTGTGTATTCCCTTCTATTTAGCCTACCCCTTCCTTTTTTGCTTTTTCCCCTCCCACTTTTCAATGAGGTGGGAGAAGTTTCTCTGTAAACCGAATATGTCTAATATTTTCTCTTTGAGTCAATTCTGATGAGAGTAAGATACACACTGTGTTCTTTCCCCTCCCTTGTTTCCCTCAGATATAATAGGTTTCCTCTGACTCTTCATGAGATCTAGTACTTCTAGTAGAAAAAATTTCCCTTTTTCTGGTACAATTTCCTTTCCACCTCTAGATCCTTTTTTGATATTATAACAGTAAAACTAAATTATACAGGTAGTTTTTAATGTATACCCAAAACAGAAATACAGTTCTCAAGAGTTATTTTTTACCTTTTTATGCTTCTCTTGAGTACTATATTTGGAGGTCAAACTTTTTGTTTAGCTCTGATTTTTTCATCAGAAATAAGTGGAATTCACCTATTTCATTGAATGTCCATCTTCTTCCCTGGAAGAAAATGCTCAGTTTGGCTGGGTAAGTTATTCTTGGCTGCATATCAAGTTTCTTTGCCTTTCGGAATATCATATTCCAGGCCTTTTGATTCTTTGATGTGGATGTGGATGATTGTGGCTACTCTGTATTTGATTTTTTTTTCTGACTGCTTGCAGCATTTTTTCCTTGATCTGATAGTTCTGGAATTTAGTCACAGTATTTCTTGGAGTTTTAATTTTGGGATCTCTTTCAGTAGGCAATTGATGAATTCTTTAAATGGTTATTTTCCATTCTGATTCTATAACATCTGGGCAGTTTTCTTTGGTGATTTCCTGAAAAATAGTGTCCACACTCTTTTTTTTATCATGATTTTCAGAGAGTCCAATAATTCTTAGATTATCTCTCCTAGATTTATTTTCCAAGTCTGTTGTTTTCCCAAGTTGGTATTTAAATTTTTTTTCTATTTTTTCATTTCTTTTTGGTTTTGCTTGACTGATTCTTGGTGTCTCCTCAAGTCATTCATTTCCATTTGTTCAATTGTAATTTTTAATGAATTATTTTCTTCATTTACTTTTTTATTTCTTTTTGTAACTGTCCAATTGAGTTTTTAAATGAGTTGCTTTGTTCTATGGAATTTTTTTCCATTTCACCAATTTTATTTTTTATGGAATTATTTTCTTTTTCCAGTTCACAAGTTTTGTTTTTCAGGGAGTTGTTTTCTTTTCCCACTCTATCTTTAAATGAATGGGATGACTTATCCAGACTCTCTTGAAAAGCTTCCCTTTTCTTTCCCCAATTTTCTTCTAGCTCTCTTGTAAGAGCCTTTTTAATTTCTTCTATGAGAGCCTTGTGTGATGGGGACCAGGTTATATCACCACTTGGGGCTTCATCTGGACAATCTGCTTTTAGTCTCCTCCAAGTTTAAAATCTGCTCTCTTTCACTATAGAAGCTATCTATATTTAGAGCCCGCTTTGCCTTTTTACTTATTTTAACAACAACAACAACAAAATGCTGCAGTCTGCTTATGAGGTAGTGGGGTACATACAACAGGAAGTGGAAGTGGAAGGCAGTGGCTGTGCTGGGATCAGTCTCTGCACTGAGATCGTGATGAGTCCCTCCCGGTGCTGGGTGAGTGTGGCCAGGTCCTGAGAGAGACTGTAATGTTTGGGGTTATAGTCTTTACTCCCTCTGTTTATAGCTTCTCTGCTGATCTACTGACTTGCTGCCAGGACAGAAAAGTGAACACTGATAGAGTTCCCTCCCTCGCCCCCCCTGCAGATTTTCTGCTGCCTGAGATCACTCCCCACACCCCCTCCAGTCTGCTCAATTTGAGCTGCCTTCTGTGCTCTCACTATCTATCGGCCTGCGTCTGTGCCTGGCCTAGCCCCATTTCATCCCTTCCCGCAAGCAAAAACAGACCTTTTCTGGTGAGTTTCCAGGTTATCTTCTGTTGGTAATGTATTATACTCCAAATATTTGTGGGTTTTGATAGTCAAGCACTAATCACGAGGCTGAGTTTCAAAAAATTAGTTTGAGGGTAGAGGAGAGCTCAGAAAGACATGTTTGTCCTCTCTCTGCCATCTTGCTTCACCTTATTTGTGGACTTTTAAGGGAGCTGGAGGCCAGTTGGCTCTATGCCTCCTTTTTCTTGCCTTGCCATTATGAAGGGAATAGGGTTTACTACCTCTCCTCTATCACTGCTAAACTTTTAAAGGAGTTAAAGCCCAATGACTGGCTACCTTTGCTCTCTGGCTACAAAGGGAACATGGGGTTAATCACTGTACCTCTGTGTTTCTTACTTTTAAAAGCCTAGGAAAGTTCTGGGCCTTCCTTTTGAGCTTGCTTGTTGAACTGGAACTGAGATGAATAGAAAAGGACTGATAGATATCTGTAATGCTTTTTTCCTCTCTCCCTCATTGCCTCCATAAAAAGGGATGTATTGGAGCAAATTCATATAGTAGGAAGTCAATTGTAAACCTTTCAGTGTAAGTGTTTACAACATGACAATCAACAAGTACTATAAACCAAATTGGCATTATTGTTTTATTGATTTGTAGACTTAAGAAAGTGATGGAGAAAATATTAATAATCAGCAAATGTGACAAATTTTAAATGATGCCATATTTATAGTATTTTTTTCCAGAGAGTCATTTGTTTAACACATGTGACCCAGGAAGGGCCACTTGAGGGCAGATCAAAAATATCCAAATGTGCCTAGTTGAAGTATTCCATTGTAATCCTCTTTATAAAAATAATCTCATCATTTACATGTTTGGGAATATTGTGAAGGATTGTAATTGTGTCATAGAAAATTCTTTATCAGTATATATTTTGTATTAATACCAACTTTACAGAATTGTTGCAAGAATTTAATGAGATAAGACATGTGTTCTGAAAATGTTAAAATGCTATATTAGTATTAGATATTTTGTTTATAATTGTTAGGCCAATGATCCCCGGTGGAGCAAGTGCTAGATAGTTCAAATTATATAAAGTTTGTTGTCTCATTAAGGCTTCCTCTATGTTCTCTATACAATTCTATATGCTTCCCATATTCTATATAAACTGTATTCTAGTTGTTCTCATTAAATTTTTTCTATAGAGTAAGATTGTATAGCTATGTTGTGGTTTCAGTCATGCTTGTATTCAAAGACCAAGGCCAAAAAGATACCAGAACTCCTGGTGCTCTGATAGATTTAGAGATACAGAAGAGTAAACAGCTATTGAATGTTAAGGATTCCTTCTTTTTTCCCTCTTTTGTCACCCACCTTTCTACATGTTAACACCAGAGATTTGACTTCTTGGATAAGAATGAAATCATGTACTAGAACAGTGGCTGTAGGAATAAAGAAGGGACAATAGAATCTTGTAGAGATGTAATTAGAAGTAGGAATTAAAGATAACCAAGTTTCAAACAGAAGGAAACTAGATAAATGATAGTAGCAATAAGAGATATAAGGAAGCTAAACAAAAGAGTGGGCTTGAGAGGAAATAAAAGCTCAGTTTTGAGCATATTGAGCAATATGTCAAAGGGGCATTCCATAGGTAGTTGAAGATGCGTATTTAGAGGTCAGAATTGGAGATAATAGTAAATTATGGAAGTGAATGAAATAATCAAGGGAAAGAACATAGAAGAGGAAGAAGATGAGGATTGAACATTGGAAAATAATAATTCAAAGGGATCAGGAAGATGGAGAAACAGAGAAAGAGTGGGGAAGGTCTTCAATTATCCAGCTATTTTCTCAACTTTTCCCTTTACAATCTAGATATGGGTTTAATTACATAAATTTCATTGTTATTATTATTCAGTCATTCAGTACTGTCTGTTTATGACTTGACCCATATTGTCCATGGAGTTTTCTAGACAAAGATATTGGAGTGATTTGTCATTTCCTTATCCAGTGAATTAAGAGGAACAGAGTGTAACTTGTTCAAATGTCTGAAGTCAGATTTGAACTCAAATCTTCCTCACTCCAGACTCAATGTTTTATATACTAAGCCATCTAATTTTATCAACATAAATTTACCCCTTCTCTATCTTACATTTTAAGTTAAACAAAAAGAATTAGCACATAGAAACTTCAATTTAAAATATTTATAATTTTAATATAATTATTAGTAACATTTACTTATTCTAAGATGTAGCCTGGGTGAACTTAAACTAAACCACTAATATTTTAATTTGCTACAACTAATTGCTACCAAAATGATTTTGAATTATCTTAAAAGAATAAGGATACCAGAAATACATGTTTAAAGAAGATAAGAACAAGGAAAGTCACTTTGGGAAATATGGCATATATTAGCAGAATCATCCATGAATTCTTTATGGTCTGTGACAGAGATATGATAAATGGACCTCCTGCTTTTGTTTCACAATGCCAATGCTTTGGATTGACTGCTGTTAGATCCCTGTAATCCTCAGTCCTGGGATCTTGTCCAACATGTTTGCCCCACTTGGTAGGGCTACTTATAAGTGTTTAACATAGAAATAAACTCTTTAATGTTTCCAACAAAGAGATTGGGTTCCTTATCATTCATACTTAGATTTTTTTTTAAAGGAAAACTAACACTGGAAAAAAGCTGTGTAGCTTAATAGCTTTGACCCCAAAGACTTTTGAAAAATTAGCCAATGAAGTGCTTTACCTGATGTCATCCTGTAATTGGCAAAATGCCCTGGCAAAGATATTGAGATATATCCTTTTAGAGAAGAAGAGTGTCAAGTTGGAAAGCATTGTCATCTGAATGCCAATTATTAATCAAATACACATGATTTGCCTGTTACATATAACTCTTGAGTTGGTAACAAACACACTCCTCAGTTATACTTCCCTATAAGTTCTAACTAATCAAATAAAATCAGGATTTTTAAACCCATAAAAGGAATAGTATATAGGAAATATACTCAATTACTTTCCTATCTTTTTCATCCCTAAATACATGTTCTTATATTGTTCTGTCATGAAAATATAAAATGTTGGCCATCTTGTGGCCAATATTTTCTAAATATAGATAGGCTGATTCTTGGTAGATAGAAATATACCTTGTCCCTGGACCTGTATTCAAAATTTTTCCAATTTTGTAGGATTTGCAAGAGTCTGAATGCCTCTGGTATAACATGATAATCTATGTTGTAATAAGGTACAGGACAAGTAGAACTCCACTCCTAACTAACATAGGAGTGAATGGAACTTTGCCCCAGAGGGCCATTATCTTGAGAAAGTAAGCACTTATTCCTGGAAGGAATTACTACCCAACATCCTACCTTTAACTCTTCTCTAGGTTCTTGATGTCACATGTTAAAATGAGCCTTATCTACTAGTCTTAAAGGCCCACTGCTATGGTGGCTTTGTTCTAGTACTTTCCTTTCCTTACAAACACTGTGAGAGAGAGAGAGCTAGAAAATAGTCTTATTCTTTCTGATTTCTACATCTGAGTTAAAGTATCTTCTTTATTGCTACCCCCACTCCAATTGTTATTGCATCAGGTGAAAAAAATTTAATTATAAGTAGAAGATAGAAAATATGAAGTGAAATTATAAATTTATGGCTTAAGTTGTTAAGTAAGTGAAGCTCAGCAAATTAATGGAATTGCTCCTTTTGTTTTGTTTTGTTTTGATTTTGAAGAGAACAAACACCATTTTGAGGTCAGGGTACTGTGTGCTTGGCTATGGTTAATCAGTCCAATATGAGTTTAGAATTAAGGTAGAAGCAGTTCAATTTTCTGGTATGGCACAGATAGACTGGCCAAGTTTTACAGGCATACAACAGTGAAGTCAGCATGATGATTCTATACACCTTCAGTTTGGTATGCAAACTATTGCCTCTTCTCTCCCACACTTTCTTTTGAAGCCTCCCCCTCTGAGCTAGTTCTGGTAATGAGTGCATCAATCTCATCATATGTGTATATATCCCTGAAAAGTACTGCCAAAGTAAGTAAACTTATCCACAGCATTCAACATTTCCCCATTTATTGTGACCAACTGTTCCACGTATGGATGATTCAGTGCTGGCTGATAGAGGATTGTTGTTTTCTTTTTGTTAATTGTCAGGTCAAAATTAACCCATGAAATAGTATCTCAGCATCAAAGGCTTCATTGAGTGCACAATCATCTGACAACAGAGTCACATACCATCTCTTCTTTCTCTTTGGTCTTGCTTATAGCCTTTTCAAACTAAATAGTGTTGGTAGCTGACCTTGATTTCATTGTTATTCTCTTAAAGGTATCAGAAACCATCATGGAAAATATCATACTAAAAACATGTGAATAAGCACACAGCCCTGTTTCACTTTATTGGTGATTAGGAATGCTTGAAAGCATGGTCCTTCATCCAGAATCCATGTGAATCTACCATTATGAAACTGGTATATAATATTTTTTAATAACTTTTTATTGCTAGAACCCATGCCAGGGTAATTTTTTTTACAACATTATCCCTTGCACTCACTTCTGTTCCAATTTTTCCCTTCCCTCCCTCCACCCTCTCCCCCAGATGGCAAGCAGTCCTTTACATGTTAAATAGGTTACAATATATCCTAGATACAATATATGTGTGCAGAACCGAACAGTTCTCTTGTTCACAGGGAGAATTGAATTCAGAAGGTATAAATAAGCCGGGAAGAAAAACAAAAATGCAAGCAGTTTATATTCATTACCCAGTGTTCTTTCTTTGGGTGTAGCTGCTTCTGTCCATCCTTGATCAATTGAAACTGAATTAGCTCTCTTTATTGAACAGATCCACTTCCATCAGAATACATCCTCAAACAGTATCGTTGTTGAGGTTTATAATGATCTCCTGGTTCTGCTTATTTCACTTAGCATCAGTTCATGTAAGTCTCGCCAGTCCTCTCTGTATTCATCCTGTTGGTCATTCTTTACAGAACAATAATATTCCATAACGTTCAGGTACATAATATTGATGAACTTCTTTGGTCAACCAAATTTCTCCATGAACTTCCACAAGCCTTCACAACTGACAAAATCAAAAGCTTTGGTTTGGTCAACAAACATTTTGTATACAATTCTGTTTTGCTCCTGTCATTTCTCTGGGAATTGAACACCAAATACCATGTCAACCATTCCTTAGCCCTTTCTGAAGCCATACTTACTGTTGGGCAAGTGATTATTTTCCAGCTGAAGAATCAACTTGTTAAGAAAAATTGACAGAATCTTACTAGCAATGACTAAGAGTTGTGACTGTGATTATCACAGGAGAGCCTGCTTTCTTTTCCTTTGTAGAGCTAGACATCGTAGGCAGTTTTGATGTTCTGAGCTATTACTTATTCTCGCCCATATAATCTGAAAGATTTCAGTCAGCTTCTGTATGAGCAGTGAATCTCTTGAGTTGGAGATCTCTGCTGGGATTGAATCAGTGCCAGACACTTTTTCACTCAAGAAAAGCTTGCTGACATTACATACCCTTTCTTCAATTGAAAGTTCAGCTATAGAGGGAATGATTAAAACCTAAGGCATACAGTTAGTGGTTTCAGTATTGGTTGATGATGATCTGTTGAGAACATTGTCCTAATCACTGATCAACGTGGCTCCAGTAGCTCTAAGTAATTGAGATGTACTAGAAGTTTTTGACTCATAATTAGTCTTCAGAGAATTGAAGAAGTGCTTTGGATTATTGCTATAGGCATAAAATTGAATCACATCTTTATCTTACTGAACCAAGAATTCTGCTTCTCTTTAAGCTTCTCTTGCACTTTACTTTTTTATTTAATTTTTTTTATTTCCCCCCAGTTATATTTAAAACACTTTTTAACATTTGCTTTTAAAACGTTTGAGTTCCAGATTCTCTCCCTTATTTCCACTCCTAGCCTTCATTTAAAAAAGCACATGTCAGATTATGCAAAACATTTCTCTAAAAGTTATATTGTGAAAGAAAACATAGATATCTCCCAAAAACACCCTCAAGAAAAATAAATTTTAAAAAGAGAGGGGGAAGGAGGGTGGGAGGGAAGAAGAGAGAAAGAAGGGGTTCTTTAATTGTATTCAGAAACAATCAATTCTTTCTCTAGGTATGGAGAGGATTTTTCATCATAAGTCCTTTAGAGTAATCGTAGATTATTAGTTATATTGCTAAGAATAGCAACTCATTCACAACTGATCATCCCAGAGCATTGCTGTTACTTTGTATACAGTATATTTCACTTTGCTTGAGTTCACAGAGGACTTTTCAGGTTTTTTTGAGAGCATCCTACTCATCATTTCCCACAGAACAAAAATATTCCATTGTAATCACATATCACAATTTATTCAACCATTCCCCAATTGATGGACATCTTCTCTGTCTCCAAGATTTTGCCCTGAGAAGAGAGTTTGCACTTTTTTTTACATAGGAGCACCATTTTTATTATTATCAAAAATATCTAAAACCAAAAGCACACATCTACACAATACATTGGAACCTGTCTCAGTAAAGGAATGATGCCTACCCTATGATATAAGTGTGAAAACACCAACAATACAATAGGACAAGAGAAAGAAATCAAAGAATTAAAGATAAGCAAAGAGAAGAGAAAAGTATTCCAATCTACTGAAAATATAACTCACTTAGAAATTCCAAGTACTCAGCAAAGATACTAAATGAGAGAATTAATAGTTTCAGCAAAGTTACAGGCAATCAACAAAACCTTAAATGTCAATAACATTTTTATTTGATAATAACAAAATCCAAGAAACAAAGATAAAAAAGGAAATCTAATTCCATATAATTACAGAATACATAAAATATTTGAGCATCAATTACCAAAGCATACAAAATATTTGTATAGATTCAATTGCAAAGTGCTCCTTTTTTTAATAATAGATTTTTTTTCAAAATACATGCAAAAACAGTTGTTAACATTCAACCTTGCAATTTATGTTCCAATTTTTTTCTTTCCCCCATCCCTTTCCTATACAAGTAATCTAATATATATTAAATATGTGCAATTCTATATATATTTCAATATTTATTATGCTATACAAGAAAAATCACAGCAAAAAGCAAAAAAATGAGAAAAAAGCAAGCAAACATCAACAAAAAAGGTGAAAATATTATGTTTTGATTCTTGCAGTTTACTCTCAATGGAATTAAGCACTGCCTTCTTGGAGACCAACAAGCTGTCTTTCTGGTTAACGCTACTGAGTTTTCATTTTTCCTTTAGCAGCTTCTGTATTTCCCCATCATTTTCATCAATATGTATAGTCTAAAGTTCATATGGTTTAAGTAGTAAGTAGATTTATCAAAATAGCAATTTTTAAATTTGAAATTAAAATATTTTTAAAATCTAATTTTTAAAAATGGCTGGACAAATAATTTACATATCAAGAATGGAATAGCTAATAAGAAATAACATGTTATTACATTTACAAATAAATTAATGGGCAACAAAAGAATCCTATGCAAGCTAAAAGCTAATTTACTTCACAAATTTCATTTAAAAGATATACTTCATTTTTATTTCCTTCAATAAATAAGTTAAATCTGACTCTGCACCTTTGATGAGATGAGAGGAAGATAAAAAAAAAAAAAAAAGTGATGTTTAGAACATAACCTGTCTCTCTTAAGGGATAAGTGATTTATAGAAAAAGTACTGGCTTGGATCGTGTGCCTCATTCTCACCCCCTGAAGTCAGAGATCTAAGCTTTTCTTCAAGAATATTTGAGGAATACTTGGAGTATATTATCTAGCTCACTTGTCCCTTACTTACTTGTTCTTAGAAGTATTTCTGGTCATCTCCCCATCATTTTGCCTTTCTTCTTCCTTCATATCCAAACTATCTCAATCTTTCTAAAGCTGGAAGGTATCTCTGAATCAAATTCAACTGCTTCATTTTACATATGAAGAAATTGAAGCTTAGAAAATTAAATTACTTGTTTAAGGTCATACAAATCATTAGGAGAGTGGAAAGCCTTATGAACATTTACTTCAGGCAGAGAGAGCCATAGAATTTGAGAAGGAAAGTAGGTGTCTGACTATAAGTTAGGTATCAGTAAAGGATAGGGTAATAGGAATTTGACCTGTGATTTCTTTAATATAAAGCACTACCAGAAGATCAAATTATTCCTACCAATTCAAGTTAGCACTGTTTGTTTTGTTTTGTTTTATTTTTTGTTTGTTTTTGGTTTTTTTTGCAATTTAGAGTTGCTAAGATCTCTTAAGAGTTTAGTTACTTGCCTAGGGAGAGACATCTAAAAATCTAATGCATACCATTGATGGAATTTTAACTAGGACTTCGTGACTTCAAAACCTATTCCCCCTCCATGCCTATCTTTCCCAACAGTAGAGAATAGAGTCCTTAAACAAAAGTTTAAATCAGAGAAAAATTTAGAAGAGAAGAAATTAACAGATAGAAACTAAAAAAATGTCAAAGGGCCAGCCAGCATCTATTTTTCTTGTATTTTTAGCCTTAGCCTCTATATGAAAGCACAGAGTGTGATTTGGCATAAGTGAAGTAGAATTCATAGCTACTGTCTGAGAAGGCTGATTAAGAAAGCTTCCTTGGAAATCTGAAATGAGCATCATAGTTATTAGCTAAGACTCCTGATTTAATATAACTGTAGATTGAGATTCAGTTCTTCCCCCACCCCCACCCCTTTTTATGTAAAACCTTTTCTGATATGCTCAGTTATTGGTACCTTCCTCTACATACTTTATCCCCTACCTCAATTTTGCTGTATTTAATTTGTATATATATTTGTAGGGATAGGAACCAGACCAGGGATTTCATTAATGCAAGAAACTCAAGGCTGAGGAAACTATTTTCAGTGCAGAGTCTTAGCAAGTTTCCCAGAACACTGAGAGATTAAATGAATTATCTAGAGTTGAGCAATAAGTGTCAAAAGAAGACTTGAATCCAAGTCTTTCTGGTTTTGAGGCTCAACTTCCAACTACTATGTCACAAAGCCACACACACACATAAATAAATAAAACATTGTATCAGGGTAGACATATATGTCTATTCAGTAAATTTATTATGTCTGTTACATGCAACAGACATAATAAATTTTACTGAATAGTGATTTGTTTGATTAAAGTAAAACCTAAAAATCAAGCTTCACAAATAATGGCTAAGATTTGTTTTAGAAAAGTTGTAGCTTTTCCTGAAGAAAAAAGCATTGCTAATCATAGTACCTTCAGGAGAAAGAGAACAGAGTTACAGAAATCTCAGAAAAGGCACCTAGGTTAAGAACAATAGCTGAATCAAAGAAAGAGGCTGAAAGAGCTTAATAAAATAATAGCAAAACTCATATGATTACATCAATAGATGCAGAAAAAGCTTTTGATGAAGTTTAACATTCATTTCTATTAAAATGCCCCAAAATTATAAATGGATTTTCCTTCAATTGATTAAAAAAATTACCTAATACTATCAGCAAACATTGTTTGTAATGGACATAAGCTAGAAGTCTTTTCAGTAAAATCATATGTGAAATGAGGATGCCCACTATTACCAAAATTGTATTAGAAAGCCTAGCAATAGCAACAAGAGGGGGGAAAAGAAATAGAAGGAATCAGAAAAGGAAATAAGGTAATAAAATTATCTCTTTTTATAGACAACATGATATACTTGAAAAATTTCAAAAACTCAACAAGTGTTAGTTGAAACAGCTAGTAAATTTACATAAATCGTCAACATTCTTATATATCACAAACAAAATTCTTCAGTAAGAGATGCCACATTTATATTCAGACCAGTTCCATTGACCTTGTGATGAAGAGAACCATCTACATCCAGAGAAAGGACTGTAAGAACTGAGTGTAGACCATAGCATAGCATTTTCACTCTTAAAAAAAAGTGATGCCACATTTAAAATAAGTGTAAGCAGTATAAAATACCTGAAGTACAACTGTCAAAACAAATACAGAAACTATATAAACAAAATTATAAACAAAACAAAATTACAATAAAATCACATTTAAATAATAGATGAGCAAGACAATTATAAAAATAAAGGCCCTTTCTACATCAATATATTTATATTGGTAATTCTAATAGTCATAAAAAATTGGAAACACAGCATATATACATTGGATGGAAAATAATTTAAAAGTATGGTAGACAAATTTTCTACTGTGCTATAAGTAATAATAAATATGACAAATACACAAAAGTATAGGAAGATTTATGTGAACTGATGAGAAGCAAGTAGAACTAAGAAAACAATATATGCCATAACTATAAGTCAAGTAAATTCAACAAACATTTACTTAGTATTCACTATGTGCCAATCATTATTGTAAATGCTACTCATACAATGAAAGGAAGGGAAAAAAAAGAAAAACATTATCCTCAAGGAGTTCACAGTTTAAAGAGGAAGGAAATATGTAAATAACTCTTAGCAAACAAGTTATGTTCAGGAAAAAAAATTAAAGAAAATCTCAAAAGGAAAACACAGATTTTAAGAAGGATTAGAAATATCTTGTTGTAGGAGATGGAATTTTAGCTGAGATTTGAAGGCAGTCAAGAATGCTAAGAAGCAAAGGGACTGCCAATGAAAATGCTTAAAATTGAAAGATGGTGTATCTTTTGGGAGGATTGAAAATGGAAAGAATAACAACCATAAAACTAAACTAAAGGCAATGAAATTATGACCAAGCTTGCCACAAAGAAAAAAAAATGCAAAGATATCATTCCTTTTTCTGTTTTGTAGGAATGGGGAAATATGGGTGTGGAATACTGCATGTAATATCAGTTTTTTATTTGTTGGTATAAGAAATCATCAACTTAGAGGGAAAGGAGGACTCAGCAATGTAACAACCAAGATTGTATGTTTTATGTGTAAATAGAGGACATTCTTGATGTGGACATTAATAGGGAATAAGGTTTTTGCAACAAATATTCAACAATAGATCATATATTTACGCATGTGTTTATTGTTTATTGATTTTTAAAAAAGCTTTTTTATTTGGTTGTGTAAAATACTACTTTAAAGTCTCTTTTCCAAAATAATGTCTTTCTTCTATACATCAAGTTATTCAAGATTTCAGCAATTTCTAACCCCAAAATTTAAAAGAGGTATAAAACAAGAAGATATATGTTCATGAAAGATGTCTGCCATTGTGCTGGAGAAGATTCAGAACAGAGTCCAAATTTTCTGTGGATGAAGTTTTCAAATATTTGCAGTTGCAAATGACACTGCTGGTCGCATTAAGCCTTCTCAAAATGGTGAAGTTCCTGTCTGTATATATGCATGTGTGTATATATACTGTCAGTTAAGAATGGTTTTTACATTTTAAATATTATAAAACTGTATTTTAAAATGTAAAAAAAAAATTCCTTAGCTATGTGTGGAGGTGGAGGTATAGTTTGTTGACTCCAACCCTAGAATATTACAGTCTCCCAAAATAGATCTGTACCCACTCAAAAGAGATTAACCTTCCCATAGAATTAAGGAATTATTTTTAAAATATCAACAGCTAGTGATGTTGTTATATGGCAGTGAGACATTTAATAATCTTTGAAGAATTAAAACATATTATAACAGTGGGAAATGGAGACTTTCATTGTAGGTATAAGCAGGCCATAAGAGAATTCAAACAAGAGCAAGGATAAAAGATGTAATCAAGGAAATGAATTATAGAAAGAAAAGATGTGCTGGTCAGGTGATCAGAGAGAATAATGACAATTGGGCTGGCCGAGTTCCCCACTCATTTCCTAGAAATATTAGGGGGAAATGAGAAGTCTTTCAGCATGCTAGATGAAATCTCTATGGTAAACTTATGGGAGCACATGTACCAGAGTTGCACAGGAGGGTCAGGCATGAATAAATTGTAATCTACATCATTGAAAAGAAATCTGGAACTAAAATCATAAATACATTTGAGTATTGATAATGGCTTATGAGCTATGATTTAGGAAAAATTCTGATTTACAAAACCTCTAGAATCTAAGATTGTTAATTAAGGACCCATAATGACCACATTATTTTTTGTTGTTGTTGTTCTTGTGGTCCCCTGCATTATGCCATGAAAAATATGCTAGTAAATATTCAAAGCATGGCAGATCTTAGAGTTGCTAAGGCTTGATGGTCATCTAGTGCAACTTCTTATTCCATAATAGCATTAAAAAAAATTAAAGAATACAACCTCTAAAGTTAATCTAAATAATCATTTATAATCCTTTATAAAGGCTTAATAGAAAAGTTTTGCCTTCATTTTATTATATTTCACATATAACTTACTCATATATTGATAACTTTTTAAATTTCATAAGTATTAATAATACTTTTTAGACTTGGAAACTTCTGTGATATTAGAAATAATTTGATCCAAAACCTTCATTTTACACGAGATCCTAATTCTGAGTTTATATGATAGAACAGTAATGTAGAAAAGATATAGAAAAGAGCAGACTTTCTATTTTTTACAGTGGGAATTCAGAGAAGAAATATATACAAGTAGGAAGAAGGGATGAGTACATGACCTCCTTTCTATCTGAAACAAAAGAGGATTGAATATATAAATATTCTCATACAGTTTGATATAGAAATATATCAAATGGAAAAAAGCAGGAGGAAAAAAACACTCCATATTGGTAGAGGTTGGAAAGGGGCGAGTTAAAAGGGAAGATAATACTGGAGTAGGATTTCTCACACATAAAACCAACTTCCTAATTCTGAAGGGGAAATTAAAAGAGAAGGGGTCAGGGTAAGCAAATTTCTAGAATTAAAGGGAGTGGCCATCAATTGAGTTATGGTTAAATTAATTGGGTTATAGGGAGGGGATAGAATATTTTTGCACTGTCAGAAATGATAAAGGATTTCAGAGAATCCTGAGTCATATGAACTGATTCAAATGAAGTGATAAGGACTAAGAGAACAATTTATACTGAAATATGTTGTCAACAAAAATATCAAAAAACTTAAGAATTCTTCTCAATGCAGTGACCAATCATGATTAGAGCAGGCATTTCACACACACAGCTTGAGCCACAAATGCCCATATCAGCAAAATTTGCCAAGATGCCTAGAAAAAAATTCCCAAAATAATTGGGAAATGTTTGAAAAATAAATAAAAACACAATACAACATGAATAATACTAATTTGTAGCTTTCTAAGTTAATGTGCTGCCCTAGGGAACTTTTTTCATTTGAGTTTGACAGCATTGATCTTAAGAACCTATAATGATCATATTATATGCCTCCTTGGACACTATGTGCTTTGGGAGATATAAATTTCTGGACATGTCTGCTGTGTGGATTTATTCTGCTTAATTATAATTATTGGCTATGTAACCCAAACCCTAGAGACTGCTGGTATGAAATTCTATCCTTATTGATGGACATCAATGCCATGTGCTTGTATGGGGGATGAGACTAGAGCTGCAGAACATTTCTTCTAGATTCTAGCTCTCAGAGAGAAGATAGGCCATTCCAACATTGCTTCAAGATCACCAAAGATAAAAGACTCTGGGAAGAATACAACATGTAGAATGTTGTTGATATTCTTATTCTTAGTTTGCTATTCTAGAGCTTTGGGGAATTGCCCTTTATATGAGATCCAAGACAATCTTTCCTTCCCTCCCTCCCTTCTTCCTTCTTTCTCTCTCTCTCAGTTGAGCTGAGAAACTTTGTTCCTAGTGGAGAGTTCCTTCATTCTGTGTTGTCTGATACATATTTTCTTATGTACTAATTCTTGTTTTGCTATTGATTTAAATAAGTAAGTTTTCCCTATTTCCTGTGTATATTTACTGTGGAACTGGTAGCTGGTGGGAAGGGAATCAAGCCTTGGATATAAAACTTGAGGCCTGCTATCTCCATTAAGAAATAATGATTAGGAGTTTAGGTTGAACTTTAAATTATTTCTTTTAGTCTGATTATATTTAAGCAAACAGACAGATATAATTCTAGCCTGATAATCCTTCTCTCTGAGGAAAGTTGAATGGTCAGTATCTTGCCCAATCTTCTGCTTTGGCAGGAATTAAAATTTCCCTTGGAGAAGACTAGAGAGAAGAGATGCTAGAGATGTCTATACTTGCCTCCCTGCAAGCCACACTGAAACAGCCAAATGCTACAACTAAAATATATCGAGTTTTATTTTTCCCCTTTTCATTTTTATTCGAGGTAGAAAAGTTGGAAAGTAGCAAAAGAGAGGTTTTTTCCTCCCTCTCTCTCCCCTCCCCCCCAAAAATAATTGAAACATTTTTTTAAAAAACAGGCAGAATGGAACAGAAGCAAGCATAGACAAGAAGTTTTGAAAATAATATGTGGAATAGTCTTTGTCTTTTTTAAAGTGATATAAAATGGAGATTCACAGTTTCTTATGAAATCCTCTTCTTTTTTGTTGTTGTTCTGCTGTGTATTTGCAAATACTCCTTGATTTTTAACATTCAGAATTTAAAATAAAATTTAAAAGTACTTCAAAGATAATATAAGAACAGTAGTTACAAAACATTTCTCTTAATAAGCTTAGGGTACACTTTCACACTAACGCACACAATATCATTAAACTTAGAGTGCTATGATAGTGAGTCACATTTGTAGGAAACACAAGTGGACAAGGTTTTTCATTCTTTTGCTATTCCTGAGACTCAGAGTCTTTTCTCTCCTCCCAGTGTCTTCTCTTTAATCCAACTTTGGAGTGCCAGTGCTAGGTCACCACTAATGTCATAGCTGTCTTCTCTTTTCTTCCAAAGATAATATTCCTAGAAGCTGCTTCTGGCCCTGAATAACTTCTTTTCTGTAGTCAAGTTTGTTAATAAAGTATGTCTCTCTTAACTCATCCTTCAACTCTCTGGAACTAACTTCCCAATTGGTGGATAAAGTATCCAGGCAAGTAGCTCTGCTTCTAGAAACTATGGTGGATGGAGGGAAAAAAAAATCCTCCTCTCCACCTGCTGGCTTTTGCTATAGTTTCAGGATCCACACTACAATTGCTCTGATTCTAAACTGCCTCAAGCTCTCTCCAGGGCTTAGCTACTTAAAACCCCTTAGAGGTATAGCCAATTTTCAGTCCAGACAATGATGCTTCCCCTTCTGACTTAATCATAGGTGTTCAAGATTCAAAAAGGGAGAATAAGTTATTAACACTATGTTAACATATCAACATCTCCCATCTGTGATTATCTTTTCTAATTATATTAACTGAGCTGGGGTTTGGGAAAAACCAAAACCCCCTTCTTTTACAATTAAAACCTAAAAAAAGCAAGTGACTTTTTCTGGGTATGTGTGAAGGAATGAATTTTGTACTTTTGGTCAAAACTATTTATTATTTAATGTATATGTAAAGCAAAGGTGTGTGTAGAATGTAGGGTAGGGACCATTTGAAGGACTTCCTATGTAAATTTGTGAAAAGAAGGCTAAATAGGAGTATGTCCCAGATTTATGATTCTTCCCTCTCTGTAAACATTAACCATATACACTTTAAGATTTCTCCCTTTCTCTGTGTAGATGTATACACATACAAAATATTAATATGTATATATAAACAGTATAATTAATATAAACCTAAAGATATAACCATATGTTATATTTATTCTGTGTAATTTAGTAACATAGACTATATAAATGTATGTATACATATACATATAAAATTTCATAAAAACAAAATGTATATATTCAGCTATGATTATTAGTAACATGATTTAGATAGTAAAACCTAATAAATTATCTGTCTGAAACACTTTTCTAATATAATAGCTTCTGAATATGGGAGTTTGAGTGATTAAAGTTCAATAGATGCAGAGTTCTAGAAAGGCCATTTATAGGAGAAACTTCTATGGTGGTAAATTTTTTCCTCCATCTACATTAATATTATTTCTTCATCAACAGGCAATACTGAAATTGCTGGTAGAGAAAATTCCATCTTCTTAATAATTGACCTAGAATAAACAATGTAGACCATTGAATAGACTTGAAAGGAAGCCTCCTCCAGGGGAATAGGGAGAACATATCTAGGCTATAGTGGTCAGTAATAATAGCTGACATGCATATAGTGCTTTGCATACCTCTCATTTGAACCTCATAAGTATAGGGTTGTACAGATATTGTCTTACCATAGAAAAAGAGATTGATGCCCTGAAGGACAAACAGGATGCAGTATGCCAGGTAAATCATATTTCTGCTACTACCTCAACCACCATGCTTCTTCAGATCCCAAATTCTAGGAATAGTAGTTTCCTGATCCATCCAGACCATCAGTCTTCTTGAGTGGTCCCTGAAATCATTCACAGGAATTATCTCTGCATAAAATGAATCCATAATATTTTCTACCACTTATAACAATTACTGAACTAATTGTCATTAATAAATAGGTATACCTAAGATTCCTGGAAATCATATTCAATATAGAAATCTTCATTTTGAAGGATGGAAGATGTTTTGTCATTAAGGCAAGTCAAAATATTGTATTTTTAGCAGAAAGGGAACTCCAGAAGGAAGCCCTTTCTGATTCCTATTTTATAGATAAGCTAACCTACTTAAGGCATCAAGTAACCTTTAAGGAAAGTTAGAAGGGAACATTTCAGGCAAGTCACACCATAACTATTACCCTGATTATCACCTCTCCTTAGTCTCTGCTAGAAATAGCCCAGAACCCTGAGCCCAAATCTCTAAAAGCAACAACATCTCTGGAGATAACCCTCAACCACATATATCTAATTACAAATACCTAGGTCTTTTTTGCTCTTTTACCTCTTTTACTTAAAGCTCTTTTGGATAGATTTACATGACAACGATTGTATTCTTACCCATCTTTGTTAGGTATTAGGAGTTTGCATTTGATCTTAAAAGTAATAGAGAATTCTGAAATATATTGGGGATGAGGGTAACATGTTTCCACCTTCACTTTGAGAAAACTACTTTTTGCCACTATGTGCAGGATGGATTAACACAGGGGAAAATTTGAGTCTAGAAGACTAATTAGAAGGCTATCATAATAGTTCAGTTAAAAGGTGATAAGGCTCTGAATTAAAGTGCTTGGTGTCTGTATAAGTGAAGAAGAGGGAAAAGATGCAATATTTCTGTGCAAGAGATGTTGTAGAGGTAAAACCTAAGTGACTGGGAAGATAGTTGTTTTCTCAACAGTAGGAAGAAATCTAGACGTTTAGAAGGGATGGACTTAGGGAAAAGGAAGATAATGAGTTTTGTTTTGGACATGTTTAGTTAGAGATAATTATGTGGTGCTAGAGTTCAGAGTCACTGGGGCTAGATAATAAAAATTTGACAATCACAAGCATAGAGATAATTGCATCAATGATAGCTGATGAGATATCCAAATTATATGTGTGTGTATATATGTATTGTGTGTGTGTGTGTGTGTGTGTGTATGTGTGTGTATAAACAGAGAAAGAGGGAATGGGGAGGGGAGAATAGATATAGGAAAGAACCTTGCAGAGCAACTATAGTGGTGAAGACATGGATGAAAATCCAGTAACAGAGATTGAAAAGCAGAGTTAGGAAGGAGAACTAAAAGATAGAAGTACTATGAGGATCAAGATGATAGAATATCTAGGAAGAGAAACTGATCAAAGGTATCACATGTTGCAGAGAGGTCAAGAAAGCTAAGAATTGAGAAAAGGTTAGTAGATTTGACAATTGAGAGATCATTAATAAATATGGAGAAAGCAATTTCAGTTTACTATAATGAGCTTGGAAGCCAGACTGCTGAAATTTTAGAAGAGTGAAAGAAAAGGAAATGGAATCACCCTAGTGCAGACAGCTTTTCTATAAGTGTTACTGGGAAGAGGAGAGAAATAGAACAGTAGATATTTCCACTATCTAGTGAGGGGGTTTAAGAGAGGGTGAGTAATGGAAAAGTTATAGGAGGCAAAAAATGAACCAGTAGATAAGAAGATATTTTTTTAAAATACTGATATTATAATAATGGTGTTTATATAGCACTTTAAAATTTACAAAGTGCTTTGCAAATCTTATTTTAATTTAATTTCACAACTATCTTGAGAGGCTTGTATACTATTATCCCCTTTTTATAGATAAAGAAATTGAAGTGGACAAAAATTGGATGGTTTTCCCAAGCTTACACAGCTAAGAAACATCTAAGGAAGAATTTGAACTCAGATTTTCCTAAAACCAAGTCCAGCATAATCTACTCTAATGCTTAGTTGTCTTTAATGTATGCAAATCAGAGAAAATGCTGCAGATAATATTTTTTCATAATTAGCAAAACCTTTGATAAATATCTCATGTTCTTCTTGTGGAAAATATAGAGAGATATGCCCTACAAGAAAATAAATTTAGATTCAAAGCTGATTGAACAGAGGGACTAAAAGAGTAATTATTAATACTTAATGATCAACTTGGCAAGAGATCTCCAGGGTAATGTCCTGAGGGACGGTGCTTGGCCTTGTTCCGCTTAATATTTTTATCAATGACTTGGATTAAGGCAAATAGTTTTCATATATTATAACGGCTATTATAGCATAGCTATCAATTTTTAGATGACATTAAAATGAGAGGGATAATGCTGGATGAAAAAATTCAAAATTATCTTGACAGACAAATTAAAGCACTAGGCTAAATCTAATAAAATAGAATTCAATAGAGGTAAATGTAAATCCTTACATTTGGGTTCAATAATCATCTTCATGAGTAAAATATGGAAGATACACAGTTAGACAGTAGTTTTTCTAGTAAAAAAAAAAATTGGGGGCAGCTAGGTAGCTTAGTGGATAGAGCACCAGCCCTGAAGTCAGGAGGACCTAAGTTTAAATGTGACCTCAAACACTCAATACTTCCTAGCTGTATGACCCTGGGTAAAGTCACTTAACCCCAATTGTCTCAGCAAAATAATAATAATAATAATAATAATAAATAATTTGTACTTTAGTGCATTTCCAATTTTTAACATTAGTCAGATATGTAATATGGTAGCCAAAAAGGCAAGCATGATTTTGATTTGTGCTGAGAGGTATAAATTTTCAGGAATAAAGAAGGGCCAGTCTCACTATATTCCACATTGGTCAGACAAAATTTGGAGTTCAATTCTGGATGCCCCAGTTTGAGAAAGGTACTGAAGAATATGCAGAAGAGAACAATCTATATGGTGAATACCTTGAGTCCTTGTCATATGATGATAACTAGAAATAACTAGTTTAGTCAGAAGAAGACTGAGGCAAGGGATGGAGAGTAGCAAGAATGGTGACTTTGAAAGAGAACCAGGTTGAAGAAATTTTCAACTTGTACTGTTTGACTTAGAAGACAAAAATCAGGAACAATGTGGAAATTGCAAAGAAACAAATTTTGACTTGAACATTAGGAAAAAATTTCTATAAGAGCTGACAAGAAGCGGAATGAAGCTGTCTTTATAAATAACTTTCCTTACTAATGAAAAATCAGAGGCTTAATGACCACTTTTTGCAAATGTAACAGTGAGAAATTCCATTTATTGTATGAGTTGGGTTGGATTGGTTGGTTGCTCCTTCCACTTCTAAAATTCTGAGATTCTGTTAAACAGAGTGAGCAAATGTCAGAAATGAGGGATAGATATAGCACAGATGGAATGTCATTTATTAGCTAATCCCCAAAACAGTGAAGTGATGTGTGGAGTGTGGTACTATCATCTACCATTTCACACAAAGAAACTGATGGACAAAAAAATTAAAAGGTTTACTTACATAAGCTCCCCAAGGAGAGTTAGTGACATAAATAAAATTACAATTCTAAATTCTCAAGTGTTGGTTAGTTGCTTATTATATCTGGTCAAGTGTGTTCATAATCTGTCACAATGGTTGAAATTAATTCAGAAATGTAATAAAGGCCTGATTTAAAACTTATTTAATATGATACATAAAACTTGGCTACTATTTCTCTGATATGACTTCTTAAGTTCTTTTAATTCCATACAGCTCTCACTTTTCTTCTATTTTTTTTTTTTTGCCTTTCACTTTTCTGCCTGATAATTTTTCAAAATGAAATCATTTCTAAAGTTAAACTGATACATTTTGAACTTCTAACAAAATATTTGAGCTATATTTAAAAGTGAAAAAACTGTTTCTTAGATTATTAATATATAAAACTGATCGTTTATGAAAACTAATTTTAATTAGAAAAATCAAATTAGTCCACTCAGAATTATTATTTCTTTAATGTGGGAGGTGAATATATCCATAGAAATTCAAACAGCTGAACAGGATATACCAGAAATGATGAAAGTTTTGTGTTTTTTTTTTTTAATAATAGCAACTATTTCATTAAATATAGTTGCTTTTATGAATGAAATTGGAGTATAAAATTGAAATTTTGATATCTATAAACTGAGACCAGTATTAAGTTAACTTAGTTGATTTCTGAAACAACATACCTAGATACAAATTAAAACTATGCTACTTTTTAGCGATAAGACCTTGGGCAAGTAATTTCCTCTCTTAGTCTCAAGCTCCTTTTCTGCAAATGAAAAAAAAAAAAAAAGAGAAGGTGTTTGAACTAAGTGCTTTCAAAGTCCCTTTAAGTTCTAAATCCTATGCCCCCAAATTTCCCACTTCCATACCTTTAGTTCTAACATTGCTGTCTAGAATGCCTTTCTTCTTTTTTTTCTCATTCCTCAATCTATGATAATCCTACTAATGCATCTTCCTAAACCCAACCTACATACTAACTTCTACATGAAATTTCCTTAAATCTCCTAATTCATAATGACCTTTTGCAAAGACCTTAGAGAGTGCTTTATTTTCATTGCTATTATAATGTACTATTTTATTTAATAGATATTTGTGGCAAATTATCTTCCTAGTAAGCAGAAAACTTCATAAAAGCAGTGATCCTCTCTTAGCTAAATTTTGTAAATTCCCCAGTGAAAAGCAGTGCTCTACACACATATTGTACTTAATAAATGTTTGCTAAATTTAAATGTTTGTATATATTAACAGGTGATGTGTATGCCAAAAGAGAAAGTGTTTGGGTATGAGGTTTTTTTTTTTAGAAGTTGAGTTAATCACTTTTCTGATGTTGTCACTCCTTAGAATATTATTCTTGATTAATATATCTATTTATAGAACTTGTTATATCTGATTATGATATTATATGTTATCCTTTTTTGGTACATATTTTCCCCCATTTTCTTTGTATTCTTTGAATGAGAAATCAATAGAAATTAATCCGTATATTGATTTCTTATGCCCTGTAACAAAAATGGCTAAAAATGTGTTTGAAGAACAAAATAACAAAACAAGTCAGGTTTTTAAAAATCAATTCCTGGTTACAGCATTCAGAAGTTGAAATATTTAGATTGTAAAATTTCATATCCTTTACTTGTCTTTCTCTGTTTGATGAAATGACTATGGTAGGAAGCCTGGACTTTTAAAATCAATTTGAATCAATTGGGTAAGGTCTATTGGGAAGTCAGCTGAAGTATGGAGATTTCATCAGCAGATTGGTACTGTAAGGAAGGGCTATAAGCCAGGGATTAAATTCTCAAAGACAGGAAGTCAGAGATGTCTGGGAGGATGGACCGATGGCTTGGGATACTCTCTAGAATACAGGACAACTGACTCTGGATGGTCTAGGTTTCAGGAAAAGGAAGTAGGGAATTGGAAAATCAGTGCTTTCTGATTATGAACATAAAGGCAAGAATATGCTATCATCTGGGGGCCCAAAACTTTATATATAATGTATATCAAATGGTCATTCATTTATTCAGTAAGCCAAGCAATAAAATGAAGAAAATTAAACACCTGCCATTAGAATCAGTTGGTATTTTCCAAAGGATAGGTTGAAGAAGTATAATAAAATTGATTCATTCTGCTTTTTTAGTATGAGCTCTGATAAAAGCTTTGGTTGGAGGCAGGCTAAAGCTATTATGAGGATATAGGGAAGCTTTGAGATTATCTATGGATTTTAGTTGTTTGCTTTCTCTTAGCTTATCAGGGATAACTGAGATTATGATTATGAAGCTTTATGATTCTCACATGGAAAGAAAAAAGATATAGAAGATTCTATCTCCACAATATTTCTGACATCCATCCCTTATTCTGCATTCATACAGCCATCACCCTAATTCAGGCACTCAAATTCTGGACAACTATAAGAGGCTTCTAATTGTCCTTCTTGCTTTCAGTCTCTCCCACTTTCCAATGCATTATACTCACAGCTACCAATATAATCTAACTAAATCACAATTCTGACCATGTTATCCTTTTTTTCGTAATCTTAATTGGCTCCATACTATTTTTAGGATAAAATGCAATTTCCCTAGTTATAAACTCTCTCCAGCAAAGCCAGTGCTCAAATACTTATATATCACATCTAGCCCCACCTATCCTTTCACCTTGTTTTTTTTTATACATATTCTCTTTGCTATTGGCAAAGTGAATTACTAGCTATTTCCCAAGCTTCTAATTCTATTTTCCCCTATTCATTACCTTCTCTCTCCTTACCCTTTACCTAAAACACATTCCCTTCTTTTGACTCATCTGCCATTAAGGCTCAGTCCAAGTGCTAATTGCTCTGTGAAGTCTTCCTCGATCTTTTCTGGTAACTCTCTTCTACCTCAAAGTACCTTATCTTTATTTATTGGTATGGATACTGTATCCACCAACAAAATGTTCAGCTCCTTGAAGGTGAGGACTGTTTAGGTTTTTCATTATATTTCCAGAGCTTACAATGGTTCTTTGCTTGTGGAAGGAATTCAATTACTAAATTGAAGAATCTCAAATAAAAGCTTAGAAAAATGAATATTTGTTTCTTTCATATTATTGACATTTTCTCTGATAGTTGGCTATGATTCATTACTTAGTAACTAAATTAGCACTGAAAATAGTTAAAATAGGAGTTCATAGGCCTCAATGGAATCTTAAAATGATGGATAATACTATGAAATTAGCATTGTTAAAATTGTTGGTTCAACTTGTATACATGCTATTAACATTTTCAAAATGAAGGTTATTTAAAAGCTTAACTATTTCTATACTTATAAAAGCTCATTCAGATACTGTATACACAAAACAAATATTTGATTTCAGCCACTGGGGCTACCAGAAATTTTCTTTCTTCAAAAATTTAGTTTTAGTAAATTTCAACCTGTTATCACTGTGAAAATGGTACTACATATATCATATAAAACATTTATTTTGATTATACATAATCAGAGTGATAGAATGGACAGCACTAAAAATAATTTAGTACTATAATTGAAAATACAAAGGAAAAAAAAAAACTTACCAGGGAGAAATTTAAATAAGCTATTATACAATTACAATTCACTGACCAGAGAAGCTAATAGGAGAGACTGAGTCCCCTTTAGAGGCAAGTACTTGGCTGTACAAATGTACTGTAAAGTGCTTGATACACTGTAAGCAGTCTATTAACATTAAGCATGATATCTACATAAAACATCATCTTTTTTGACCCTGGGAGCTTCCTAGAGTGATGGGAAGTATTCTCATAGCTAATCTGAAGAAAGGTCAAATAAACACCTCCATGTCCCAGAGCATCTCCAGTTACTCCCCAAATCACGTAGATACAAGTAATTTTTAATGAAGGTTTCATTTTCAAATAAATTCAGATGTGATATAGACAGTTACCCATCTTGCCTAAATAATCCTCCTACATACTCAGATATCCCATCACACTTGGCTACATTACCATTACTCTGTCACTAACCCCTTAGGGAAGACAATTTTGAGTTATCTTTGACTCATCATTGTCCTTTACTCTGATTATTCAGACTAGTGCCAAATCCTACCCATCAAAAATATTGCTGAGTACTTATTTGTGACATTATACTAAGTATTATACAGAACAATTTAGTTGCAAAGTACTATCTAGAATAATTTAGTATGCAATTGGAGCAGCAAACAGTTGGGAAAGAAGCCCTCTCCAGGGATAGAGAAATAGTTCTTATTTGCCTTTTCTTCTCCATTCCCACTGCTAGTTCTAATCATTTCAGACCTTATCCTTTTTGCTCAATTCCCTGCACTAATCCTTTGGAGATGATGATAGTTTCCTATTACACTACAAAACAAGACCCTAATCTTCACCTTTACCTTCAAAGTTCTGGACCAACAGACCTAAGGTTATCTCACTTCCTATACCTCTTTTCTTTCACCACTATCTCTGGGGCTCTACTAAGTAAAGCCCATCATTCCTATTACCTTTTTACTGCCACCTTCAAGCCTTTCTCTGAATTAAGCCATACCTCAGCCTTGTGATAAGTTATCCATCCATCACTCTTAACAACACCAAAAATTTCATCTTTTTCCTGAAGTCTTTCTGGAATTAACTTCTGTTCATAGAATTTCTTTTCTCTTTCTAGCATTCTCTCGCGGCCCCCCCTCCCCCCCAATATATTCTATTTTAAAAACATTCTTGAAATCTTTTTTTATATCATCTTTATTTCCAGCTAGATCTCCCTCCATTTCCCTATTCAGAGTCATTCCTTATAAGAGAGAATAAAAGGAGTGAAAGAGGGACAGGGAGAGGGGTAGAGGAGGAGAAGGAGAAGGAGGAGGAAGAGGAGGAGAGACAGAGAGAGATATATAAAGAAAGAGGGGGGGGTGGAGGGAAGGAGAGGGAGAGGGAGAGGGAGATAGACCGAGTTCGGCAAAACTAACCAAATGCACCTACTGAGTCTGATGGTTTATGTAGTGCTTTACATCTACAATTCTCCTTTTCTATATGGGAGGGAGATACATTTCCTCATCTCTTCTTCCCCATTAAGTTTGGTCAGAAAATGGCATTTCTGTTGCTTTCTTTGTTCATTTCCTCACTAAATAATTTACTCTAGGCTTGAAAATCATGAAAACATAAGGAAAACTTTAGGATGCTGTTATGTTGAGAATGTGTGATTGTGGGGAGGGGAGGAGGTGGCAATGGGACTAAAACCTACTTAAAAAGACATCTAGGCACAACTAAGCTTTTTCGGTACACAGTGTGGCGCAGGGGTGGGAGGTAAGAGATTTAAGGATTATGCAGTCCATTCCCCTTATTTTACATTTAAAAAGCTAAGCCTCTGGAGAGGAGAAATGACTTGCTCAAGGTCACTCAATTAATGAGGGACAGTCAGGACTATATAAACCCCGATAGTGATGTGTTCATTCAGTCATTCAGCAAACATTTATTTATCTTCTTACGTTCAAGGCACACGGAGAGGAATCATGGTTTAGTGGAATAGAAAACCGGCTTTTGTGAAGACCTCGGACTCAAGTTCTGCTTGTGACACCTACTAGCAAAACATTTAACCTTCCAGTGTCCCAGGCCATTCTGTATATATCTTTTTAAGTTACAGTTGCCGATCTGCATCACTGGAAGGAGTTCCCCACACTGATGAAATCACAGGTCGGGACAAAAAAATCGTGGAAGGCACAATGCTGATCTATTTCAATGTGTTTAAGATGGGTTGTTTGCTCAACGTTTATTAGGTGTTTTTTGTATAAATTCAGCAGTGCTTGAGACTATCAGCACCTTGAGGGGATATCCCTCACCTATGAAAATGGCTTTGCGCATCGCCGGGCGGCGCCGGATCCGAGGAAGGCTTTCTCCTAAAGGTAAGAATGCTTTTCTTGCGTAGCGAATCGCGCCCGGCTGGTTCAGGGATCCGTACATCCAGGCGCTGCTCAATGGGATGCTCGCTAACTCCTCTCCTTTCTATCTTACTGTTGCGTTTCGGGGGTGGGGGGTACTTGTGCTTACTACTGGGTCAAGGCTTTTCCCAATAACTCTTGATGTCCTACAGCCCCGCGATCACCGGTCATCCCAATGCCGTTCCCTACCGCAATCGCGGACTTTGTCCCGGGGCCACAGATGAGATTCAGACCCCCTAAGAACCCAGTCTTTGCCTTTCCCATCCCGCCCCATCGCTACTTCTCGTAATCCTGCGTCGTGATTGGTGAAACGACCGGCGGGCGCTTCTTGACATTCCGTTTCTTATTGGCCACTGCGATTGTCGGTTGGGCAAGCTCTTCCCGCCTCCTTGGCCTAGCACGTTACCTTGACTCCTTAGTTTCTGCGACAAGCTCTCAGCGTTTGGCTGAGCCGTGTTGCTGAGGCCGGGAGACCTTTCACCCTTGCTTCCCCTACCCGCACACCGCCGCCCCCTCCCGCCCCTACACACACACACACACACACACACACACACACACACACACACACACACACACACATACACATACACACACACACACGCACACTCCCTCCTTTCCTCCTCCCTCCCTCCCTCCTTCGGCTGAAGCAGCGGTGGCTGGGAGGAGGCGGCGGCGGCGCTGCTGAGAGGCGCGGACCCAAGCGCGAAGTGTGTGGGAGTCTACGAACTCACCCCCTCTCCGCCCCCCCCTCCTCTGCCATCCCCCTCCCTCCTTCCCTCCCCGCCAGCGGCCCCCCCTCCCCCCCAAGCGGGAGAGAAATAATGAGAGAGTCGGAGCGGCAGCGGCGGCAGCAGCAGCGGCAGCGGCAGCGGCAGCGGCGGCAGCAGCAGCGCCGAGCAGCCCAGGCTCCAACAGAACCGCTCCGGCAGCGGCGGCGGCGGCGGCAGCAGCAGCAGCAGCAATAGCAATAGCAGCAGCAGCCCCGGGAGCGAGGAGCCCAGTGCTAGAGAGAGTCCAGAGAGAGGGGGCACCGAGACAGCGCCAACCCGCTCCATCTCTCTCCCTCTTTCTCCGCCCGCCGGCCGGCTCACTCACTCGCTCTTCCACCAGCCTCTTTTCTCGCCCGCACTCTTCCCACCATCCACCGCCTCCTTTTTTCCCCTCCTCCCTCTCATTCACTCTTTCACTCACTCGCTCCCCTCCTCTTCCCTCCACCCCCCACCATCCCATCTCTCTCCCACTCACTCTTCCCCCTCCACCTCTCTCTCCTCCTCCTGTCTCCCATTCACTCTCTCCTCTCTGTCTCTCTCCTTCCTTCTCCCTTTTCTTCTCCTCTTTTCTATCCTATCTCGATCTCTCCCATCCCATCTCTCCCCCACCCCTCCCTCCCTTCCTCCCTCCCTTCCTTCCTTCCATTCCCCGGGACTGACTCCCTTCTCCTGACTCTGCACTGCAGCTGAGCCCTCCCTTCCCCAGTGAGATTCGACCCGCGTTTCTTTTTTTTCCGAAAGAAATTTCAGTCGAGACAATTGAAGGGAAAGGGGAGGGGAGAGAAAGGAAGGAAGGAAGAAGAAGAAGAAAAAGAAGAAAAGAAAAATCCTGTTCTTAAAAAACAAACAAACAAACCAAACAAAACTCAGTAATTAAAAAAAAAAAAAAAAAACCTAACACCCTCCCCTCTTCCTCCTCCTCCCCCTCTCTCCCGAACGCGGAAAAAAAAGAAAAGAAAAGAAAAGATCAGACAAGCCAGGACAAAAGGGAGAACATTCTCCCCTGAGCAGCAGCGGCAACAGCAAACATGATGGCGGCAGCTCCCATCCAGCAGAATGGGACCCACACTGGGGTTCCCATAGACCTCGACCCGCCGGACTCCCGGAAAAGACCGCTGGAAGCCCCCCCTGAAGCCGGCAGCACCAAGAGGACCAATACGGGCGGTGGGTATCAGCTTCCACCTCCTTCCTTTCCCCATCCCCCCTCCCCCCCCGCTTGCCCGCCCCTTCCCTCTTTCCTCCCTCCTCCTCCTCCCTCCCTCCCTCTCTCCTCCCTCCCTCTCGCTCCCTCTCTCTTCTCTCCAGGCTTGGACACCACCAGCCTCTCTTACCTGGTATCTCTGTCCCACTCGCCTCCCCCTCTTCTCCCCGGAGCCCCCCTTCCTCTACTCTCCCCTTCCCTCCTCCCCTTCCCCAACATTTCCATTTCTATGTTTATCATTCATCAAAATGGCGACCGTTTTCCGAATAGACCCATCTTTCTGTTTAATCTGTAGAGAGGGTAACCCTTTAAATGTCCTATACCTAGGTAAGGGGAGGGGAGCCGGGGCGGGCGAGGGAGGGGGTAGTAGGGTCTGCGAAGGGAGGGATGACATGAACCTTCTGCCTGGGGATCTCCGGATCCAAGATGCGCGCTTGCATGCATCTTTTTTTTTTTTTTTTTTTTTTTTTAACAGTTGGCTCAAATAAATAAATTAATGGCACTTGTGTAAGGGGTTTGTAAAGGACTGGGGAAAAAGAAGACTTAATTTTTTCTTTCTAAATATCTCTTCCCATTGCTTTTCTTTGGGCCACAAGTTGAATGGAAAAAAAAAAAAAGATCACTGCATGCTGCTGCTGCTTGCACTTATCTTGTCAGTGTAAATATCTCATTGATTTGTCTTGGGGGGTGTGTGTAGGATGGGGGAGGGAAGGAGAGTATCTGGTGAGGTGACTTGTTAGTTAACATCCTGCGTTTCCTGAATGATGAGTTATAGCGGGACCAGTATCTCCTCTTCATTTGCGCTGGAGTCATCCTAACAATGCACCGAGTCAGAGGTGAATTTATCTCCAGCATTTGCAAAAGTAAAGGATGGGGTTATTTTTAATGGTACTTCTTCGATATTTGATTTATCCAAAAGGACTTGTTGGACCATATTTTGAACAAAAACATCTGCCAGAAACTAAAGTTTCCCAAGTTGGAGTCATTTTATAAATCACCCAATTTTTCTTCCCCTCTCCTACCCTCCCCTTCATATCTCACCAATTTTTTATAATGGCTTTGTTGGAATAGGAACATTAGATATTGACACTTTTAAGTACTTTAAATAACTGACTCTAAAGCCCTTGATCATTTGGAAGAATTCTTAAAGTCTTTAATTAATGAGATTAAAAGAGATCATAGTTGACAGAAGTACTAAAGGAATAAACTAGGTTACTTAGCTTGCCACCTATATACCACATTGAATGGTTACTTGACTCTTAAGGTTGGAATAAAATCCCTGCAGTTTGGATGGATTGTCTGATAGTATGGTAGTTGTTTTGCACACTTTAAAGTAAAATACTGGCAGTAGTAGCTACTTTTATGTGTTTCTTAGTGATAAATTGCTCATTACTTTCAATAGTGTTATTTATTTTGTATTTTTTTTTCTATAAAGGTTACAGTTTATAACCATGTAAATTCCTTGGAGTTTTGGTATAGTGGTCATTTTATTTTGCCATGGAAACTACAAAATTGGAACAATTCCACATTTGGAATAACAACTGGAATTTAGTCATTTGTTTCTACAGCACTGCAAAATGATGAAATATGTTTAGATTTGCTCACATTCAAACCTAGGAATCCCGTACATTGAGAAATATGTTTTATATACAATAACTTCTTTTGGATTTAACTGGTTGGTTTGATTTATTTTTTCATGTTTTACATAAATGTTTTGTGTAATGATTTAGCTGCTTCTTTTTGAGGGAGAAGATAGAAAGTTACCGAAATTACATTAACCTAGTTATATGTCTTTCCATTTTTCAGAAGACGGCCAGTATTTTCTAAAGGTACTCATACCTAGTTATGCTGCTGGATCTATAATTGGGAAGGGAGGACAGACAATTGTTCAGTTGCAAAAAGAAACTGGAGCCACCATCAAGCTGTCTAAGTCCAAAGATTTTTACCCAGGTAGGTGCAATGATGATGAGCACATTATTTGAATTCCTAAGGAGATAGAAACTAGATATACATGTGTGATGTTCTGCAGCGAGAATTTCCCATATATACTATGGGAGGCTTAAAAACAAATAAGAAATTAACATTGCTTATTGTGTTTTGTCTCTAGAATTGATTTGATATTGCCTGTTGTTAAAGTGAGAGAAAGGGATTTAGACTGAGATCATAACACTATTCTTTTGGGTGTTTTTTTGTTTTGTTTTGTTTGTTTGTTTGTTTTTAAAGACTATTCTTATTAGGGGACAAAATCTAGACTCTAAAGATAGAAATCCTCACAGCTGGCATTAGGAAAGAGGGTACTTCTGAAGTTTTCAGACAGATATCATTGTGATGACAGTTAGACTAGAGTGAATTCAAAAAAGGGGAGGGGGCTTCTTAAAGAATGGGCCATTTACTTCTAAATCCTTTATGTACCTTCTATCTGCTTCATTGCTTTGTTTGCTGGCCCTAGAATGAAGTAGAGGAGGACAAGTGTTGCCTCTTAAAGATGTTTCTTTTATAAAGTGTATTTATCACAATTGTGAAAGGAAAATATTTTATAATGTTATATAAGAAGTATATCTTCAAAATATATATTGTATACCTACTTTACTTGCGTAAAATATTAGTAAATATTGTGATAGAGTAATTACAGTTAGCTAGTAGCTAATATATGGAAGATTTCTTGGAAAAAAAAATATATATATTTTTCTTTTTTCTTTTCCCTGAAAGACTTTTTTTTGGGGGGGCGGGGGGGGAGTGGTGGGGGTTGGGATCATATTTTGTATAGTCCAAAGTGTTAATAATTTGTCTATTGTTTTGGTTATTCAACAATTGGGATTTAATGTAAAATAATTCTTCTGGGTAACACATTCTTGGCTGATGATTTTATTTAGAAATAGCCAACTGGTTGTGGTATCTTTTTCACTCTAGAGGTTGATAATTTGGTGCTAAGGTGACCAATATTGCCGATTTTTTTTTCTGTAGGAAGGCAAAGCTGTTTTGCTTTCGGGGGATCTAGATTCAGTAAGATGACTGAATTCTATATAACAGCAAAGACAGCTGGCATGAGTGTAAGCAGAACGTTTGGAGTATTTCATTTTCATAGCCAATTCTCTTGGTAGACAGAAGTGGATCATTATTCTGGATAAGAAGGTTCAGTTTTGTTAAAATTGCCATTTACTTATGTAAATTGTTTGTTGTATTTTGGGTTAACACATGAAATTTATGAAACAAAAATGTACTATAATATAACTGAAATTATTGTAAAACTTTAGGGCTTAGTAGCATGTAGTTTTGTAGATTCCTTTCCTTGTCTGAAACTTTTCTTTATGCATTAGGAAAGTTTGCTAACATATTCATACTCATACATTTTGAAAGGTATATTATGGTGAAAGAATCAATGTGGAATTTTGAAAACTCTTAGTAGAAATAAAAGCACTCAAAAGAGCTTGATTGCAGAATTAATAACGTAATAGTTCTGGGAAAGGAGCTGCAATGGTAAATTAAATTCACTGTCAATAGATGAAAATGAAATAGCTTCCTTGCATTATACATGAGGTGGTATCAGATGTGCAGGGATGTTACAGAAAATTGGTGTTTATGAAGGATATTCCAAATAGTAAATTAAATGCCTTTTCATTTGAATATAGTTTATTTACAGTGGATTGGAAAGGGTGCACCAAGGATTAGGTCTTTTGTTTAGTACTCTACATAGCTGCATGTGCCTTTTTTTCCCGTTTAAACTGGAATTACCCTTTTTTAATAGTTGTAAGGCAAATTGTTCAGATAGAACAAGAATATCCTTTTAAAAATTAAGATAGAATGGAGTGCATTAAAATTTCTGTTGTACTCTTGTGATGAACAAGATCCAATGTGAGTGAAATGTCAGGATAAAAGAAAGCTTGTACTTTGTCAGTAACAGGTGGAATACCATCTCTAAAGCATATGTATTGTATCAATTTTAAGTATAAAGCTTTATAGCTTATGAGGAACTTTATGCATTTTGTGCTCAAGAATAATTTTAATTAGATTCTTATCATTGTGGCATGGATAGACCTAATAAATATATCTATTTTGTGACATACTTTTGATTGTCTTTTTGTTTGCCTTTGTCCACAAGCCTGTGAAATTTTCAGAAGTCCTGATTATTCAACCAAGCTATCAACTTCTGTGTTTCACCCATTCCTTTTTACTCATATAATATTAGTAATAAGAACTTTGCTCATTTTTCAGACTAGCTAAAACATAAAGCTGTTGATTCCTTCCTCAGAGATGTAAAAAATTACTTATAGGATTATGTAATGATTTGGAAGTCCATTGTGTAATACACACACACACACACACACACATATAAATAAATATATATATGTGTATATGTACATATATATACTTATATTTACTTATATCTACTTATTAATTTATTGTTAGCATGCATATATCTGATGTTTACTGCATCAAGATTTATTTCTGAATCTTACATTAATAGTTTGGAAAAGTTTGACATATTTTGGGAAAAGATTTTTATTTATTATTTAATCTAATAGCAACACATTTCTTATATAAAAATAGGAACAAAATATACCTCTAAATAAATCTTCTTATGTCTATTTTTTGTTTCAGTAAAAGATTAATATTCATCTTAAGGTATAATGTGTTCTTGTCAGTCTTAGAATTTTTTCTACAGATAAATTGATTTATTTATGAAAATACTTACGTCCTATGGAGGTAAATATGAAATGCTAAAAGACAATACAGGATCATTTTTATAAATAATTTCCCACTCCAGAATAATAAAAAGCAAGTGTAAAAAAGTGTCTTGTGTTTGTTTCCCTTTATTTTCTAAGCAATTTCTTTAAACAGTTCTAAAACACTTTCTGAACATTCTTTCACTGAAAGTATGAAACGGAAAATCAAAGAAAGAATATTTTTTCCAAACTGATATGAATTTAAAATGCTAAATCAGACATTACATTGTAAATTGTGTTTTAAGATGCGGATAAGAGAATAAAATGTATATGTCAAGTAAAATAATGTGAAATTGTATGAAATTGTGAATGTGTGTTTTCAAATGTGGCACTTGGGAAATGGTACTACAAGTGGATGTTGTGTTTTGCTTTTCTTCAAGCTGTATTACATACTCACTTTTTATCCAGCTTTTTTCTCTAAATCAGAATGAAACACTTGATTTTAGGGATTGTTTAAAGGGTTTTTTTTTGTTTTTGTTTTTGTTTTTTTGTTTTTTTAATTAAAAGCAGTGCAAATAGATTTCTTCATTACTTCTATATACAGTTATGTCAAAGTGGTTTGTGAAGTAAAAGTCAATTTGTTTTTTGCAAATTATTTGATTTTAGATGAACAATTACCTTCAGTTTTATAATATTTCATGATTTCGTCATTGAGCTCCATGCAGTCTAGAAGAGAGTCTATGTTTAAATTTTTTTACGAATTCACTGCAATCCCCACATCATCAATATTTAGATGAACATCAGGAACCCTTACTGGATAATGTCTGTGAAACATTATATAGAAAATGCTATATAGATTTTAGGGCCTTTGTTTACATGTGTATTATTATTCCTAGTTAATTTTTGTTTGTACACAATACTTCAGACATGTTTCCTACAAATAGGAAGACTTTCTTGAGATCTCATATACCAGTCTCTGAAGATATTGGATAATAATTGTATTGGTTTGGGCAACAATTTAATCTGAATCTATTTTTTGTGGTTTAGAAGTTGAATTGTATAACAAATAAATATTATTTTCAAGTATTATTCATAAGTCATATTTTCAGTTTTTTATTTTTTCGGCCTTAAAATTATTATAACTTTGACTAAATTTATTGATTGCAACTTTTGTCATGACAAAGGTGATATATGTTTTAGTTGATTACAAAGTTGAAAACAAGAATTAGTGAATATTTACTTTTGGTGAATTCAGTATCCAAGTGCTACCCTGCGTAATGAATACTTTTTTGGAGTTGGGGGTAGAGGTGGAAGAAAGGGGAATGGTGGTTAAAGAAAACTTGGTGGACAAGTTTTGTTTTTGATGATTACATGTTGGAAAATAATGCTGGTTTTAGAAATGAAAAGACTACTGTGGCCATGTATGACAAGATTAATTCTTGTTTTTATAATTGCTGAAAGATCCCTGCATTTTACATTTAAAATAAAACAAAAATCTAATAGTACAATTTCAGTATTTTTTATCATTGACTTCCCAAAGTATGTTACAAATGTTTTCTCCTTTTTTTTGGAAAGGCAGAGCAACTTAAAAGCATTGGTTGGGGTTATGTTTTCTCACAAAATCTTTTATATAACTAGAATCGCACTAGTTATGTGATTGTAATTAACACTTAAAAAGCCAGGGGGAAAAACTCTAAAGCCAAACACCACTGATTATAGAGAGTATTTTCAGTAGCACCCCTGTCAGTTACATTGTGATTTAGTTGTTGGGGATGGGAATGAGAGAAGTGGAGAAGCAATTAACTGCTGCTTTTTTTCACTCAAAGAAAAATTAATTATATTAGAATTACTCTTTGAAAAAAGCTTTGCTTTGCATATTTTTGTTCCTCATTTAATACTTAACCTTATTTTGTTACTTCAAGATTTTTAACTATATTAATGTCATAAATGGTATGTCATTACTACAGCTAAAAAATAGCATCTATCAACATTTATTCTAAGAATAATAAGAATTCCTAAATTCATTTTATTAATACAGTGACTGATAATGTAATATGAACATCTCAAAAGGAGATATAATTACAATAAAATAAAATCATAATTTTTGTATTTGCTTTCCTTTTGATTCTTATTGGTATGGCACAATTACTAAATTGAGAGTATATTGCATTAAAAAGTTAATGTCTCCAATATTCATGATAGCAGCATTTCAGATATTTTTTGTGGCAAATAAATATTGTCAGTGGTTTTTAAAATTGCTATTTGAAGCCTTGTGGAATTCTGAACACTTTAATTTGTAAAATTTAATGAGCCTATTACCAGGAAACATTCTACACAACACATATTCATTTTGAAAAGAATTTAAGAAAGGACTCGTAAAGAGTAATATGAAAATACTTTAGGTATTCTGCATGAAATACGTTAGATAAAAAGAGCTATGCTTTGTGAAATATGTTAGGGACTGTATAGTGTCATTAAAAATACAACAAAAAAAACCATATAGACAGATACTTCCCATTGTAGGATTAAAGAAAGGGACATTTTAAACATATTACAGAATATAACCCTCTTAAGTTCAGTCCCTGGTTTAAAAAAAAAAAAAAGATTTCTTCATAAAGGGTGCAAAAGTATTTTTCTCTACAAATACTGATATATTATTAGTCTTTCTTATTTTATTTTTCCTATCTAGTATAGTTATGCTGGTAAAAGCACAACTTTTATGAGTTATTGCAGCTTTTAGAAATAGCACTGGGGGATGGGGTGGGAGGTTTGTGCCTGATTGCCATCTCATTTCCATCTTTGGATACAGCTCTAGCATAAAGTTAAACAACATCTGCAGAGATCTGACTGACAAACATCTCTCTGGGACTCATCATTGCAGCCTGCAGCAGGTGCACTCAGCTATGCAGCCCTTCTCAAAAAGAGGTTAGTTTGTTCTAACATTTATCAGTAGACCAGTGGGAACAAGTGACTTTGTAGAAGAGGGGTGGTTGTCACTCGTCCAGTGCTGAAATACTACAGGTAATTGGGCTGGACTGGTGAGAACTGTGGCAGCGTGCTTCTCACATTGCACTGCAGCTGCTCTGAAGCTTAATTAATCTGACCCTCAGAGGCCGCAGCGTCATAGTATCAAACTCTACACACCCGAAATGGAGAGGACATCTTTTCCAATTCTTTTTGATGCTGATATTAGTAAAGTTTATCTCTCTTGGTCTAGTTTTTTAAAAATATAGAATTGACATATCTATATAATTGTCTCTAAAGGGACAATTTCTTTTAAAATCTACCTCCTAAAGGGAGGAGTTTTTTGAAAAAAACTAAAAAAGAGTCTTATGAGGGGGAAATAAAAACAAAATATTGTAAATGATAGAAACCATTGAACTAAACTTTTAAATAAAGGCAGGGAGAATTTAGTTAGTAGGGAAAATAATCTAAAAACAACAAATTTTAGTAGGAGAACCATTCATCTGAAAATGATCCTATTTTGCTATCACTGAACCACTGTGATGCTTTTTGATTGACATGATTTATCAGAGCACTAAATTTGCTAGGTGTCTTGTGTTCCTGCACATGTGACAGTAGAAGTATATAAAAGGTATTGGGAAGTACTTTTAAACTTCATTTTTGAGCACAGTTTTGTTTAACAAGTAAAACTAAAATTTAATTGTCCATTTTTTTTGAAAGTCTAGGAAACAATTATTCTCTCAGATTAGTTTGGGCTTTGTTTTTTTGTTTTTTGTTTTTTTTAAATCTATTCAAAGTACTTTGTTTTGTAGTTTTTGTTTTATTTTGTTAAGCCATATTTGTGTGGCTATACTAAATTTCATTAGGAAAATTTCAGTTATGATTTCACATCTTGATATAGGCCTCGTGTCAGTGGACATTAATTTCCTTTATAATTCATAAAGTAAATACAAATTTCATACTAGATTTGAGATGATGGTCATCTTATTTTTAGATAATTGAGTTTTACTGTTGATGCTTTTAAATTTTGATAACATTACTAATTGGATACTGCATCATCAGTTTTTGAAGTATTAATCAAAGTATTATCCTAAATTTGTAGATTTTTTTTTTAGAATGAGTCCTAGCACCACATTTTTTCCCTGAAGTTTTTATTAGCATTACATCTAATAAGGAAAATTTAATTTGGAAGAAAGTATTTTAATTAGTTTCATAAAGTAATATACTTTGTCTCTTGTAGAGAATAAAGGAGCGTCATGAAACTAAACAGCTCTGGTCAGGAAATGTATTAAAAGTTAGTGTCTCATCTTTTAAGTCTTCAAAATATTTATTATATTCTTCAGTTGAATTTTAATGATACTTAGTTGCTAATTCTACTTAGGGTTGAAATTAACAATTCAGCCTTTCTCTAAGGATTTCTTCTCACTTAAGAATCTGTCAATCATTTAAAATTGGCACTCAGAAATTTCTCATTGGTTGCCTGTGATCTTTAAATGTTGGTATTCCATGAATACAATGAATAAGCCTATTAAAGGACAAAAGGGCCACTTAATAGAAATACTCTGACACAGACTTTGAGAGATTTTTAATATTTAGTTTTTAAACAACTGTGTGGATACCCTTTCCTATGATAGATTCTAGTTGTGAGAACACACGAAATCTGCGCTCCATCATTGATCTTTTACTGCTTCCTGCAGGGCCTGTCATGGCATCGTTGACAGGATCAGATGAAAATTGAAATCAGTATCTTGAGTTTTTTAAGAACAAAATGACACAGGTAAGATTACCGTGGTATGACAAATTCTTGATGATCTAATTTTATTCTTACCAGTTTCATTATTGGTAAATTAAGGTTTTAGTGGTTTTCTTTTTTATTTCATGACACACTGATCTCTCTTACTGGTGTGCAGTGTATTAGCAATCTCCAACATTTTTATTTCTTGTAATTCATATAATCGAGTAGCATTATACACTTCTTTTAAGATTTCAAATACGTGAAGGCTTTAGGGATAAACTACCTCTCTGATTTCAGTAACTTTCATCGAAGAGTATCAAGTTGATTACATATTCGAGTGCTATTATACCATAATGCTTACCACAGAATGAAAAAGCCATACTCATTAATATAATAATCCCAAATCAACTTTCAAGTTTTAAAATTTATTCTTAAGTACTTATATACTGATCCTCTACCAAGTCCTTTTTTTTTTTTTTTTAAATCTGGCCTTGATTTCATTGATACTGCCCTTCAAAAACATGAAGAAAAGTGAGATACCATTTTCTAAAATGTTGAGGATGTCGAGCTGTGGAACATAAATTGAAAAAAAATTAAACTTTGTAACCATTCTTTATAATGAGTTAGATCTTTATTTTGGCAACTCAAAAGAAGTTCTTTGGTTTGTCTAAAAGGTTAAGACATCACTATTTAATGGGCGTTTTGCATACCTGTGTTAATGACAAATTTTAGTAATATGCATTGTAGGTATTCAAAGTAAAGTGACATAATATCCCTATACCTATCCCTTGTTTCAGCAGTAAGGCAAATCATATAATCTCAACTCTGATTGTTTTGGAGGAAGGTTAAGTTAATACAGCCTTCTGGATTTAGATTTGCCAGCAGACACTTATTCCAGATATTTTAGGAGGTAGTTTGTTGGTATTGTTTCTTTAGAGATTGAATATATTGTTAGTGTCAACTTTATTATGTAAATTGGCTAGTTATAAAATTTTTGGATATTTCTTTAATGATGCTATCAGTTGATTGTGTAAGTTGAGGTGAAACTAATCAGCAGCTCATTTAAGGAAGGTTTATATAAAATACTTAAGGGAATATTAGTTGAATTATTGGATTATTTTAGACTGGCTAATTGTTATTTAAATAAATTTGATTAGTATAGGACATTTATATTTCCGTTACCTTTGTACTTGATCTTTGATTTTGTAGTTGTTGGGGTTTTTTCCTGGCATTTATTTGAATCTGGTTTCCTGTTTTGTTCAGTGCTTTGCTATTTTCATATTAATTTTCATTTCTCGAATAGCTTCATTTTAAGTTTCTTGAAAATTTGCATATTTAGGAGTAGTCTAGATTCAGGTGAGTGTGTATGTGTTTTATGAGATTTGATACATTTCAGGAAATGGATTCAAACTTGAAACTTCACTTAAACTGTGAAGGTTTCTAATTAAATTATTCTAACTCCAGGTGTGATTCATTATTTATATAATTTTGTAAGCATTCTGTGATTAATTTTTTTGTAGGCTATTTAGTACATAATAAATAACATAGAACCATTAATGATAAATTTAGAACTGGAAAGATCCTTTATGATCAATTAATGAAACCTGCTTATATAACAGGAGAAAACTGAGGCACAGAGAAGGAAAAGTGACTTTTTCTGGATTACTGATTCTAAGGTAATGTTTATCTAATAAATGATTATTTTATGAGCTAATAGCTGTATGGCTATCTGGAATCAAAAAACCAGGGAACTGAAGAAATTTGTGTCTTAATATTTAGTTTATCTTAAATAATTTTAAATATTTGATTCTGGAGATATATTTAAAAGTCAGTTACCAGAGAGTTGTTTTTATAATATTCTTTGTGGTACACTTGTATCTTTGAACTTTATTGAAACATTATTGTTTCACAAGTATTTAATGACACCTCTGTCATGACACCTCTGTGTCATTAAATTGCATTCCCTGTGAGGCCATTTGGTAATCATAACTTGTAATATAGTTCTGCATGATTTTTTAAACAATATATGTTTCTGAAAAGTTGAATGAAAGTTGAATTTTCATAATTTGAGTCATATGTTCTCATTAAATTCTTTTAAGTTCAAAATTGTTTTATATATATTAGTTGGCAATACCTCAGTGTTTTAAAATTTTCTGCCATTTTGCCTTTGAAGCAATTAATAATCTATAAATATTTATTAGAGTACCTTTCTGTTGAAAGCATTTGATCATTTCATAAGAATCACACAATTTATAGTTGGAAAAGAGATTATGAGTAACCTAATTCAGCACTTGGTCGTATGAGCAAACTGAGGTCCAGAAAAGGTCTTTTGAATGTAGCATTGAGGAAAATTAAGTATTAAGTTAACCACAATACAGATTTCAATATGTTTAAGTCATTTTGTATTATGAATATAGAACAATAAAATACTAGAAACTTAGTTACTTTCTTACTCTTTCCTCTACATCCTCCCCCTTTTAATAATCCCTTGAACTAAGTTTCTTCATGTATAATACTGTTTTGTTTACTAAGACAAAGGCAAAGAAGATATTTGAAAAATAACTATTTTATCATTTAGCTTGAAATATTGAAGGACAAAAGACAGGGTTATAGTTAGGTAATAACTTGTAGCGAAAATAGACCTGATATTGCCTAGCTGAAATATGTTTAGTTATTTGCTCCCTTTCTATGTTTGTGGTGATTCAAAAATAAAGCTGTGCCTTTGGTGATTTGATTTCTATTTATCTGATATATTTTCCAAGTCTTTCATGGATTTGCTTTGCTTTTTTCGCTTCCCTCCATCTTGTTTTTCTTTTTTGTGAATAGAAATGAAATATTAGAATTCAAAAAAAATTCAGAATTGACATATCTGAATGGATTTCTCAAGTATTCTCTATTGAATATTTTGTTTTTGTCATTTTTGTTATTTTATTTGTGATACTTTAATAAATATTGTGCATATGACCAAGGGTTTATGATCTTATATTTGAGAAGACTAGTTATTAAAAGACACATCGATAATCTCAAGCATATACAATTTAAATCAGATGCCTTATCTAAAACAATTAATAATTGTTTTTAAAAGCTTTAGTAATTATTTTAATATGTGATTTGTTTTGTTGAAAATTACCATTTTCAGGCTAATTAGCACAGCTAACCTTTTTTTTTTTTTCACTCCTGTGATAACAAGTTTAAGGACTATTTAATGTCTCATATAATTGTGAAATTTGATGTCAAATTCTTTAAAAAAAATTTTTTTTTGCAGCATCCTTACTGATTTGATGTTTTCTTTTACCAGTTACTTATTTGAAGATAGACGTGAATAGTGTGTTTATTAAAATCAGTGTTTAAAAAAAGCCATAGTGTATATTCATCATTTGTTTTCTAATAAAGCAAAAGGTGTAATTTTCATGTATGTTTCACTTTAACTCAGGTAAAATTGAAACGTGGATCTAAGTTGAAGACACCATATTTTTGACCAACTGTTTTGATTAGGGAAGATGGAAAGATCACTGGGTGGGATTAATAAACAAGTGAGCAAAGTATGGAGTAAAGATGGGGGATTGTGGAAAAGAATTAATTCTATAGTGACAGGAAAATTTTTTAGTGCCATGAGACTTTTCCTAGATCAACTCTAAGAAATAGATAATACTCTGAACATCTCATCTTTCTGATGTTAAGTCTCACTTTAGATATCTGCTAGTGTGTGTCACCTTGGGCAAGTCATTTAACTCTGCTTTAGTTTTCTTCCTCTGTAAAATGAGGTGAGAATGAAATGGCAAATCACTTTAGTATCTTTGCCAAGAAAACTTTAAATAGGATCATGATGGGTCAGACATGACAGGTGACTGAATAACAACAAAAATTTAAATTTGACTTTTCATGAAATAAGCAAATGGCATTCATCTTTTGTCTGCAGGTAGGGGAAATCCTTGCACAACATTTCCTGAAGCACATTTATAATAAATAGATTAGAAACAAATTAGCTGATCACTTTTAAGCTAAATGGATGGGATTGAAAGTATGGTCATTGATGTGTTGGTGTTGGTGATGCTTTTGCATAGTTTTGATAACTTTTGTACCTAATGTCTACTTTTAAAAGTGGGCATTAATGTCACTTGCCAGCACCTTATACACTGAATACGTATGCATATTCAGTTTCATAGATCTGTGAATTTTTTTCATGTTTTCCCCAAAAATCCTTTTCTGAAGGATTTTATTTGTACTATGAGAATGAATACATAAAATATTCATAGCTCACATTTATTGTGTACCTTTAAATTTTCATAGCACTTTCCTTACAACAACTCTGTGAAATAGGTGATGTAAGTATTATCCCAAATGTACAGATAAGCCATGACATTTTTAAATTATAGCTTTTTATTTACAAAATGTATGCATGGGTTATTTTTCAATACTGACTCTTGCAAAACTTTCTATTCCAAATTTTCCCCTCCTTCCTCCCACCCCTCCCCTAAATGGCAGGTATTCCAATACATGTTAAAATATATGCAAATAAACGATGACTTAAAGGATTGTATTATAGTTGGTCAGGATCACAAAGCTATTAAGTAGAGGCCACATCGTGGTGGATCCAATATAGGACTTGGAATCAGGAAAATTTGAGGTATAATATTTCCTGGAACACTAATTGGGTGATCTTGGGCAAATTGTTAATCTCTGTGTCTTCATCCCATCTAAAAAAAAAATCCTAATAGCACCTACCATGCAAGGTTGTTGAAAGGAACAACTGCATTAACACATATTTTGTTAACATTAAAGCACTGTACAAACACTAGTTGTTAGCTATTACTTCCATGTCTGATCTATTAAGCAAGTTGTGAAACATATAGGCTGATTAAATATGATTCAAAAATAGCGTGGGTATGTTGCTGTCCTTAGTGTAATATCAGTTTTCTTAATCAAATAAGATAATATCCAAATCATTTTTCAAACTAAGTGCTATGTTAACTGCTATTATTGATCATAGTAGTTTATGATTTAGGATCTTATTTGGGGATTGATTGTTTCAAGATAATCATTTGTGAAATTTTACTTTTGGGGGTATGAGATCAAATCATGTAGTTATTAAGGTGAGAGACTTCTAAGTGTAGTGGAAATAGTTTGATTTCATTTTGTCATTATCAAATGAAAAATAAAAATTTCTGATACTATCAAATGAAAAATAAAAATTTCTGACACATTTGAAATGAAATAGATATCAATTTTAAACTCTGTTAGTTTAATGATATTCCTCCTTAGTTTTATATATTTTGTATATATCTTGGAGATAATTTAGATGGGAAGAGAAATTAAAACTACTGAGACTGATGAGGTATTTCTAAAGCAATATTAACACGTTTGCAAATTAATTTACTCATGATGTATCATGTAAAAAATTTTGGAGTTCTAAAGTGCTATTGTGTGATCTAATGACCTTTTTGAGTATAGGGGAAAAAACCTATGGAATAGCATGCTCCAGATGAGAAAACTCTAGCTACCAATAGAGATAGACAACTGTTCTGAAATTTTTAGACTTACAGACAGGGAAACAGTTAAATTAGATATATTGCCCAGGATCACAGGTTATATATGTCACAAGTCTAACCTGAACCCAGGCCTTCTGTCTCAAAGGCTCATTATACTGTGCTATGTGAAATCTCTAATGATACATATTCTAATGAATACATATTCTAATTCTAATGATTCTAATGATACATATATTTAAAATGACCAGAATTCAGATATTTTACCATTCATACTCTATGGCTTTTCTACCCAGGGTAGCAAGGGATAACTCTGATAGTATACATGTAATTGTTGAATTGAAACGGAGACACAGAAAAAAATGATTTTCCCCTTTTTGAATATATCTGTTTAGGAAAAAAAGAAGTAACCATTCTTAATATAGTTCCTGTAAAATAGAAAGAGAAGAATTATGAGTTGTTAGCCAGAAATAAGAACAGAAAGAAGACAGAAAAAATATAAGGGAACCCAGTGAAAAGTACTTGAGCAAAAATTTAAGAGATTCAGGAAGTAGAAATTCATATTTAGTATCTGCCATCTTTATATATGTAGCTTTATTTATTTTTCATGTATGTTTGCCTGTTCCTTAGGGATAGGGATTTGTCTTGCGTTTTCATTTTTTATAAGAAATTCCATATTGAGGAAACTCCCTACCACTTAATTCTTACAGACTTGTTAGTATAAAATATGTTCATAATCTCTGTTGTATAAATCACTGGGTTCAATGCTTTCTTAAAACAGTGGTCTTTCATGCATTTATAATTTTGAAAAATAGATGTTAAAATACTGCTTTAGTAATCCTTTATAAAAGTCCAGAATATCTAATTTTCTAGTTTTTGTGCCAACTCATCACAGCATGTAAATGAACACAATCATCTATTTGTGGAAAGAACTGTGCTACTGAAGGTTTTAAAAGTTTGACTTGGATTATTCGAGCCCAAATGATTGAAATATTTTAGGAAGATTAATGCACTTGTCACAATTTAAAATTGATATTTTAATTCTTGTTGTTGGTGTTACATCTTCACCTTAAATTTTTAAATCTGATTATAAAAATTTAGGAGGATTTATTAATATAGATTAAGAAACTAACCCCCAAATGATGCTTTGTTAAATTTAAATTAGTTAGTAAACATTCATTTAGTACCTACTATGTGCAGGCACTATACTTAGCTGTGGGGATACAAAGAAAGGCAAAAGATACTTCTTTTGATCAAGTTGCTAACAATCTGATGGTTTAAATTTAAATTTGTTCAAAAGGACAATTCCTGAAAAATATTTGCTACTGTTTTCAATTTAGAAAAAGAAATTTGAAATCTGTGTGGTGCTTCATATTAATAAGAGAGATTTTTAGCTACTTGTACAGAGAAACATTAAAAATTGAACAGCTGAAGTGACATTAAGCACCAGCTGGAGATTTGAAATCAAAATATTCTGCATGTCATCTCAAATTGAAGTGCCATTAAGGATTAGGTAATGCCAATTGTAAAGCTCAAGGTTAACCTGGACATAGAGAAAGGAATACAAGTAAAAAGATTCTTTGCAAACTTTTGTTTAAATTTCTATTGTTCTTGAAATGCTTTTAAGGGAATAAAGAATAGATACATGAAGTGTGGTATAATGGTTAGAGAGCTTGCCTTAAAACTAGAAAATACCTGAGTTCAATTTCTTGTCATCTGGAATTCTTTAACTCTGCAACTTTCTTAGATTCAGAAGTGGAAAAACAAAACACAACACAGCATGTTTAGAATAGGTGTGTGTGTGTGTGTGTGTGTGTGTGTGTGTGTGTGTGTGTGTGTGTATGTGTCCCCAGTATACATGACTGAGGGTAAATCACTTCTCAGTGAGCTAAGTAATCATCCCAGATTTTGAATAGTAGAACAGTTGCTTAGCTCTTAGGGGAAGGGAGTTTCTTCACTAGAGTCTTCCTATGCTGATCGAATATATGGGTTGTATGGACCACAAATTGAAATATATAGCTTGGATAGACCAAAATTCAAAGGGAGAAGCTCTGGAAATATACCTGTGTGCTTTTTTTTTTTTTTTTTTATACTTATGATATTGCATTGTAATGACAGAATATTTGGATAGGAATTTGAATTTAGAAAGCATTTCCCTATGAAAGTTGAAACTAATTGTCGTTAATAAAACTTCTTTTCATGCTTAATAATACCTTCTTAGCTATTAAGTATCAGCCAGTTGAATTAAATTGAACCACATTAGTAGTATGACCTCTGATTTTGAAATTAGAACTTTTCTGCCTTAAAAAAAGGTGTGTCATGTCACTTTCAAAACACCATCACATTCTTAGATAGAAGGGTGGATTTGACATCTTATTTAAAAACTAGAACAGCTCTGCATATGAAAACACAAACTGTGATAATGAGATAGATATACCATATGTGGTAGTTTAGGTTGGCATATATCGCAAATGGCATGTTTAATGTACTGTATTATCAGGATTAGTAATTTTACAGTTGAAGACTGCTATTTTTATTATATTGGCTCCTGCTGTTGGGCCTATAGTTAATGCTGACAAAACCTTTTCTTTGTAAATCCTTGTTTTTAGCTATTATGAAAATCTGTTCTGGGCTGAAATTAACTACATGGGGTCTCAATCTTGGTAATAACTGACTTATTTTATGAAGTTGGCACAAAATTAATGAAAATTTTAAAAAGTTATAGAAGTGGGTAATTTTATAGTACTCTCACAGAGAATTAAGACAGTAACTCTGTACTAAATTAGTTTGCATTGAATTAAAACGAAGAATTAAAGGTAGCATTATTATGGCAAATGATAGATTAATAAAGAAAACATGTGTAATGAAGTTCAGAGCAATTAGATGGAGTAGTGTATAGGATGTTGTACATGGAGTCAGAAAGATTCAAGTTCAAATCTTGATTCAGAAACTTGTTGATAGTGTGACCCTTGTTTCCTTATCTGTAAAATGGAATTAATAATAGTATCTGCTGTTTGTGATGTGAGATTCAAATGAAATAACGTGAAATACTTTGCTTCCCTTAGTACTAGCTCTTACTGTTACACTTTAATGGTAGAGATATTAGTTAATTTTATTGTTGGAAAACTTAAAAGTTGTTAAAATTTACTTTGTGGCAATAAGCTTTCTTTAGTCCTATTTTAAGACAGTGTGCTTCAAAAGAAGATAATAGTTTTCTCCATATGTAGTGACACTCATTTAAATAAATACTTTCTTATCAAAGACATCATAATAATCCTCCTCTCAACCTCTCCTTACCCCCCATTTCCACAGGATTAATCACAATATGGATAAATGAAACCAAACCCACTTTATTTGGCAATTTAAATGTTAGGGAAGGGAGAAGTGGTAGACTTAACATTTTAAATAACTAAGAGTAATATATAGTAATACCAACATTATTAATTATTAAAACCTTGCAGCTTGGATCATAAGATTGTAGATTTAGAGAATGAATGAACTTTAAGAGTCATCTAGTCTAAACCTTTCTATTACAGATAAGAAAACTGAGGTTTAGAGAAATTAAGTAATCCCAATGTTACATAAGTAGAAAATTTCAGGTGAGATTCCAACTGTTCAATTTCACAATTGCACTCTTTTGACTATAACTTTTTATAGTACCATTTTTTTTTTCTGAGTACTTCTGAGTGGATATACAAATTAGAAGTCAAACTTTCTGACTTTTAATTCAGTGCCCCTTTAGCTCTACCACACTTCCACTTAAAACATATGATGATTTCATAATAAAATAATTGAATGAAGTATGATCATATAATTATATAAGAAATTATTTCCTCCCTTCAAGGGATATAGTTAGGGATATAAATTTACAACAGTCCTAGAAAATGGATTTTTAAATTTTATTTTCTAATTCTTCTACAACATGGCATCATGGAAAGAAAGTTGTGAACTTTCTGCTGAAGGTTTTAACAAATAGAAACTATCTCAATTAGTTGGACTCAGATTGGTAAATTAATTTTTACAAAAGGTAGTAGATTTGATGTCAGAAGTATAAGCATTCAGATTCAGAGTGAAACTCTTTATAAATTTTCCATTTTAGAACTGAAATTAATATATCCCATCTTCTACTAATAGGTTAGGTAGATTATAGATTCTTTAAGGAATGGATACCTAATAATCTACCTAACTCACTATTTAGAACATCATAGGTACTTAATAAATTGTAATTGAATTGAACTTTTCCTGTATGAATTCATCTCATATTAAAAAAAATGATGACACTGCTATAAAGTTTAAAATTGTATACAAATTTAGGATTCTGCTCCCATAAAACAACAGTTAAAAATAAAGGCTTTATAAGTTTAATGTTAAAGTATCTCCTTTGTGCTTTCCTGCTTTTGCTATCAATAGACTTTCTTTAGCATTTTGAAAAATTAGTGTGATGAATTAATTTAGCTTATTTTTATTATCATCAGAAGCAGTCTATATTTCTGATTGGCATAATCATAGTTCCCATTTTCCCACTCTTAATTTGCAATCTACAGTTCATTATCTCTTCTACAATTTATATTCTAAAGAGTATTAATCTGGGAATACTCACAGATCATATAACTTAGTCCAAAGTAATAGTAATATCAGAGGCAAAATTTGAACTCAAGCCTAACTCTTTTATACCAAATTGTCTCTAAATTAATTTATACAAATGTAAAACTTGGGAAATATTGATTTACTTTTTGCCTTATCAAATTGAGCTTGTCATTTCTTACAAACTAAATTATATGATACTGTAGAGTTAATATTATCATCTATAACATGGAATTTGGTATGAAATCTCAGCTTTTGTTTCTATCCATGAAAATTTTATTGCTGAAATTAGAGAGGATGTGTTACTATGCACCTTTACTTGTAACATGGCCTTGTGATATAGATCCATGGACAGAAATCTTGGATAGTATTAACCACAGCCTAAAATGTGCTTTAATATTAGTGGAAATATGCCACAGCCTATGAATACACATTATGTTTTTTGGGCCACTGAAATTTTTTCTCTTTTGATTCTTCATAGTTCGGTGTCCCAGGGATTATAGAATATTGATGTCAAAAAGATAGGCTTTTTTGTTGTTGTTTTTAAGGAAAGAACAACCTGAGATAGCCAGAAGTATGATGTAATTTCACATTGCACTCTTTTTTTTCCCCCCATATAATTTAAAATTTTATCACATTTTATACCGAATTTATGGGTTTAAGTTGGCACATTTTTCTTGCAAGGCTCCCACTTAATCCTGTGTGTGTGTGTGTGTTTATCCATATATTGTTTTATATTTTATCTTAGTGTGTTTATATTTTGTGTCATTTAAGGCTGTTTTAAAGTTTGTAGCCCTGTATCTTACATGACATCATTTCTGGTTTGTATTATGCTATCTTTAATACAGTCTTCAAAACAAAAGTTGTTTATTTTATTATTCTATCTAGCTACTATTTCTTTAATTAGTCTATGTGTCAGTGTGCTTTGGCAATGAGACAAATCCATAGATAAATAGTATATTGTGAAGAATTTGGACTCATGTTGTCTTTTTTTACTTATTTATCCTTATTCAACAACAACAACAAAAAAAACTAAAAATCACCTTTCCTTTCAAAAACAGAAACAAAATTCTATTCTACCCCACAGTAATGTTATCAGAAAAGTCTTCAAAAGTCAATTAAATAAATGTTAAAGATAAACATTTGTCTATCCATCTAGTGCACTGACCAAGTGTGAGAGAGAGACACACATACACAAAGAACTCCTCAAAATAATATTCTTAAATGCATGAAAATACATAGGAAAACAGTTTTTAATGAAATATAGTTATCAGAATATAAAGAAAACAGAATGTGATTGTGTGCATGTGCATATGTATGTGTTTTGATTTAAGGTATTCTTGACCAAGGAACAGTGAATTTGTTTATATTTCAATATAATTGTTTTCCTTTATTTTATGCATTTAAGAATATTATTCTGAGGAGTCCCTTGAGTTTTCAAGGTTGTCAGAATAAGTCCATGACACAAAATAAGTTAAGAATATCTGATAAAGAACTATTTGTGGTTTCTGCATCTTGAACAGGGTTTTCTTGTGCTATTAAATGAATATTTAAGAGATCATTAGGCAATATCATGACATTCAAACACTTAGGTCTTTGAATTTCCTGATTAAACCATTCATACTTTTGTTAAGATCCCTGAATTGAAAAAGAAAAAGTCAGCTGTCATTTATATGTTTTCTAAATTAAGGAAAACTTACCCCAGACCTTGTTTTTGTGTTTTTATTAACCTATTTAGACAAAATAAGTAATAATATCTGGAGTTCATGTATTTGACCACCTTTCTTTTTTATAAGGAAGAAATAGGATATGTATGTATAATATTAAGTTTTAAGCTTATATATGTAATGCGTACATGATATCTATAAGCTGATATGTGTATATTTTATACAAATCTGTGTACTCATTTATATGAAATATACGTGAGGAAAAAATTCCTTTTATAATTGATATTTCTTTGGTGGAAAAAAATGGTTCTTTGCATTTATATAGTAATTTATTATATTGTTAACTTGACAAGAAATTACTGTGGTTCATTCTTCGTTGCATGATTGACATATACTCCCAGTAAAACATATCATAGCACTAAACTCTCAAAATACAAACTGTTTGTGGGGAAAAAAAATCATATATTTTTGTAGATAAATAATGAGATGTTTGTATAATATTTTTCAAATATATTTTATGATAGGAATGGTGAAAAAAATAAGTTGATAAGAGATTGCTTTTGTTATTTTTGGAATAATGTAGGGAAATGCATTGTTTAGATATGTCTTAAATTCTAAAAAATAGAATACTTTAAAAAAAGTTTTTGAGTTTACAGAATATCACTTAAATCATAAAATATAGTGGTTCTGTAATTTATGCTACAAATTTAACAATATAAATGATTGTTAGGAGAAGCAGCATGATGTAGTATAAAGAGAATTAACTGTGAAGTCAGAAAACATGGAGTCAGATACCACTTTTGTTGCCTTAGTGACATGGGGCCAGTCACAAACTCCTTGGACTTCAGTACCCTTCTTCTCTATAAAATGAAGCAACTGGATTAGTTAGTTTCTAAGATGTCTTCTAGCTCTTTAGCTCTATCACTTAAACTTTTATCAAGTGCTTTCCTAATCTAAATCTTTGATCCTGTGATCCCAGTTTATTAATCTATATCTGTAAGTTATTTTAGGACTGAGAGTAGGAAGTGGAGATCTGATATTTTTATGTCTACATACATAAACTATTTTTATCCAAATTGAAATTACTTCTGTAAAGTGATTCAGGCAAATTTTAGGATCAGGAGTTTAAGCAGAGCTTCCAAGGTATGTATTCCTTATAAAGTATAGAAAATAGAGATTTATTCTCCAGGCAATCTTGCTTGATTGCTTTTGAGCCTAGTTCCAGCCTCTTTTTAGCTCCCTTTCCATTTTTGTTAATCCAACTTGAATGTTCCTGTACTATATTGTTGTATTTAAATGATTTAAAATATTTTAGAAATTAAATATTTATGACTGATATAACAGCATGGCAAAGAAAACTGTAGTTTTGGTGTTAGGTTGTTTACTCCCTTTGAGACCAAAAGTCTTGGTTAGAGTGTACTTAGGCAAAAAAAAAAAAAAAAACAAAAAACAAACAAAACAAAACAGTTTTTTTTTTTTTTTATTATTTTCTGGTAATTTCTGAGTTTTTCTTGTAGAAAATGGAAAATTTTATACCATATTTGTCATAGTCTTAGGTTGAACTCAAATTGGCATCAAAAACAGTGAATATTCTCTGGCAGGAAAAAAAATAAAAATTCTCTCAGATTATTTGTTAACTTCTATTTCTTTTACTCTCTAGGCAACTTCTATGAGCTGAAAGAGTATAAAGATCAAATCTTTTCACTTCTTGAAATCATATATTTGGCCATATTGATTGGTCTTTTAAGAAAAACTCATGATAGTAGAAGAATTCTGGAATAATACATATGTATATTTTATAACTTTTTTTTTCTTTTTTATGCAGACTATCCACTTTAGGTTAATTATTGAAGAACATATACAAATACAGAAAATGCCAGCAATTTGGCTTAGTTTTATAGCTGTCTGTGGCTCAGTTTCATTTTATTTAAAATATGGCTGATAATGTACCTGGAATAAGATGTTTCACATGAGTTTCAAATGAGTTTATTTTATGTAAAGTTCTTTTTAGATTTTAAAGAACAAAATAAATATTATTTGCATATTATTCATTAAATTCCTCTTTCTTTTTTTTAAACTATTTCTATTTCTCTATTTCTGTTCCTATTCCCACCCTTCTTTGAGTCACACAGATTTGTAAACTAAGAATCATTCTTGATTCTTCCCTATCCTTCAATATTCAGTTTTGTCAAATTATTGTATCTATCTCCTTCTCTTCACTCACACAGATTGCTTCTTGTTTCAGATCATCATTTCTTTTTGTCTGAATTGTTGTAATAGTCTCTTTAATTGTTCTCCCTGCTCCCTGTCTCTTCCCTTCAATACATCTTACATATAGATCCCAAAGTACCATCCTTAAAACAGATATGACCATATCCTTCCTCAACTCAAAAAGTCTTTAGTTGACTCCCTGTTATATCTGATATAGAATGTAAATTCCCAAGTCTGATATTTAGAACTCTCCACAACTCAACTCTCATGTACCATTATAGTTTTATTTCATGATATAACCCTTCTCATATTTTCCTTTCTACTTAAAGTGGTCTTCTACTGATTCCTTGTTTATCACATTCCAATTCAAGACTCTATACCTTTGTACAAGTGATCCCACACATATAGAATGGACATCTTTCTTACTTTTCACTTGTAAAATTTCTAGTTTCTTTCAGGTGTCATTTTCTACATGAAATTTTTCCTGATCTGTTCCTCTTTTCCCCCATTCCTCCGTTATTTATCCTTTCCTCCCTCTTGAAATTACTTTGTATTTTATATTTATCTACACACCTGTTTTATCTTTCCATTATAATGTAAAGTCCCTGAGAAAAGACTTTTTTTTTGTCTTTGCATTTTTAGCATTTAACATGGTACAATGCTCTGAGAAGATGCTTAATAAATGTTAAAATGAATTAAATTAGTAGATAATCATAGGGTTTTGCCTGGGGCATTTTGAGGTAGTCTAAAACTCTGTAACTGTTAATTACGATCTTACAGGGATTATGATCTTAAAGTGTCATGATTCCACCTTACCGTCCTTTTTTAAGCTTCTGTAGTTGTCTCATTTAAACCATATTATAGATTTCTGAAGCAAATGGTATTGTTATCATTATTTTAGAGATAAGGGAATAAACTTATCATGTTTTACCTGGTCAAATCTTCCTAGAAAGCAGCAAAGCCAGGATTTGAATGCGACTCTTCTAATTCTAAATACTCTAAAAACATTCTTGGTCAAAAACTGCTAGGTTTGGGGAATGCAGTTTAATTAATGATTGTTATTCTATATATCTGGACTTAATAGGAGCATAAAGTAGTCATTTGTCTTCTTTGATACATATGGCCTTATAGTAATATACAGCAGAGATATATATCTATATATAGATTATATATAGATATACACACACATATACACACACACAAAGAGAGAGAGCACATGTATATAATATATAGTATATTATACCACTACATAGTACATATTATATAGGTATATACTATATACCTTGCAGCATACTATATAGTTACCTTACAGTAGTAAAGTCTCCTTTCATGTGAGTGAATAGTATTGTATTGCTTTTTATTTCTATAGTATCGTATTTTAAAATGTCTCAAGTATTCTCACTTTCCCAAAGTTCCCACTTTTTCTTGAATAATTAGGTAGATAATAATACAGTGTGGTAATTGAGGCAACAAATTTTCCGTATTTGTAATTACTAAAAAGTAGAAACCTTTTTCACTTGTTTCTATTACAGACAAGTTCTTAGAATTGGGATGGAGAGAACATCTAATCATTTAACTTGTACCTAAATTGGAATGAATCCTTTCTTTGTACTTCCCTAAAGTAGTCATCTTCAATTGAAGACTTCTGTAATGATAGAAAACTTACTGCCTCACAAAGCAGCACATTTCATGTTTGAATGGCCCTAATTGTTAGGAAAATGTGTTCCTTTTGCTAAGCTCAAATTTTCCTCTCCACATCTTTCACCTATTGCTTCTATTTCTGTCTTCTGAGGCCAAGTGAGCAAGTTTTATTCTTTTTATAAATGACAACTCTTCACATACTTGAAGCAGAACACAACCATCCTGTCCTCTCTGAGGATTTTCTAAGCTAAAAAATCCCATTTCCTTCAAATGAATCTTATGTGGCATAGTCTTGAAGTACCTCATAATTTTGGTTGCCTTTTCAGAATGCTCTTCAGTTTGTCAATGTCCTTGCTTTAAAAAAAATAAAAAAAGTACCTATAACTAATACTGTATTGCAAATATCATACACTAGAGCAAGTGTAAGGTAATAACTTGTATTCTAAGAGTGTTCATTTTTTTGGCAGCTCTGTCACAGTATAGATGCATTTTTAGCTTCTAAAACTCAAGATTTTTCTTGCAGGACCTGTTTTCTAGCCATGTTGTCCCCTTATAAACTTTAGGGTTTTTTGAAGTTGAGAATGATAGTTCTGGACTTGGAACTAGGATAGCCTAGGTTCAAACTGGTCTCTTGATACCCATTGTTTATTTGACTTTGGTCAAATATGTGAATTGTCTGAGACTCAGTGTTCTGATCTATAATATGAGAGAGCTCAAGTAAATGACTTTTACACTATCTTCCTTCTCCTAATCTGTCGATTTGGAATCTACAATGTGTTTTGCCTCACTTTTACATCCTTGTTGATGTCATTTTAGATTAGGACCGCTTAGCATTTTAGTAATTATTTTAAACTTGTCATCTGTAAATTTGGTAAGCATAATATATATATCACTTCATTGAATTTAATGAATAAAAATTTCTAGAATTAGGGACAAAGACATATTGGGGAACCCCGCCAAAGACTCCCTCCTCTCAAACTCAGTAAATCTGATGATCACTATTATTCAGGTTTAGTCAGTGGAGCTTTTCCAGATTTGTCTAATTGTACTATTAGATAATCCCCCTATTTCCTTCTACCAGGACACTGAGATAAGACTAATTTATCACTATACTCTCAGCTATTAAAGAATGCCTTCATGGAAAGATGGAAATTAGGAAATAGGTGAATATTTGCACAGTGAGAGTTTAGAAAATGTGAGCAAAGGGACATGAAGGCATAATGTACTGCTTGGGTGAAGCTTAGAGGTAGGAGGAGTAGAATGGTTGAGTAAATTGCCTGGGTATTAGAAAAGGGATTATTGCTGAGTGAATAAAGGGAATGAAAAACTATTATAAAGATTAACAAATCAGAAAGTTGACTGAAAACTTTGCTGCTAATATTGTTCACTCATTTAGAATTTAGTGCTATTGTGTAAAAGATATGCTATGATATAATGCAAAGGTGATTTAAAAGTCTTAAGGAAGTAGATGGCATGCTTATAATAACATAAGGAAAACTATCAACTGTGAGATTTAATTCTGCAAGTTATTTAGAAGATTTCTGCATTGTGAAAATCACTGGAACTATAAAGTCCAAGTGAAACAGTTCCTATTCTCAAGATTTTAGATTCCACCAGGGGGTGTGGAGAAGGGGAAGTGGTATGAGATGATTTATAACTTCTAACAAGGAGAAGGGGAAGAAGATTAGAGACTATGAGGTAACTTACCACACAATCACTTAAGGTCTGTGGGACTTCATCCTTTCATTTGTAAAATGAATGGTTTAGACTAACTGGCCTTTAAGATCCTCTTCCAGCTCAAGAGGTGTGATCCTTTCTATAATGTGGCTTGGCAGACAAAACACTAGCTTTGGAGACAGAAATTGTAGATTGAGATCTGCCTCTATTTTCTCTTTGGGATATCAGGTTAATCATGGCTTCTTTGGGTCTCAGTTTTTTTGATTGTTAAAAGAAGGAGTCAAGAGTAATTAGTTGACTCCTGAAATGTCTTCCAGTATTTTAGTGATCCCTGATTCTGTAGAAAAAGTTTGAAAGGACTAACAATTGAGAAATCAGTAGTGGCCTTATGTAGGAGATGAAAACTAAGCTATGAAGGGAGATAGTCATTCTAAGAAGATAAGTGACAAAAAAGATCAGTCCAAGTATGGGGGGCAAGTTGTATAAATGCATGGAGGTGGGAAATGGAATCCTGTGTATGTGGGGGGAAAATAAGAGGGCCATCTGCTCTGGAGTATAAAGTATATAAGAATAGATAACATGAAATAAGTTTTAAAGGATAAACTGAAGCTAGAGCTAGACTGCGAAGGATTTTAAATACTAAACAGGCTTTTTATTTGTTTATTGTTTTAATCTTAGAAGCTATAAGTAATAGGAGTCAACATTAGACTTATCAGTTAACATTATTAGACAAATATCAATTTGGCCATCTGTGTTGTAGATTGGAGAGGGGAGATACTGGAAACAAATCAGTTAAGAGGCTATTTATTAGATTTTTCTATGTGAGTTTAATGTGAGTAGTTAACTGCTAGTCAAAATGACCAGATAACATGATAGTAAAAGTTTTTATGATCATTCATTGCAATTATGGCTTATAAATCTTCTTTAATGTGACAGTGTAGAACCTAATTTTTAATTACTTAAATCTAACTTTATGATTTGTTATTACTTGGGAAGAAAAATTTAATACTTGATTAGCCAATCACAAGGAATAGATTCAATATATTTGAAATTATTCTTGTAGGGAATTTGGAAATTTTGAATTTTACTTTTAAAAGCAAATTTCTAGGAAATAATCTTTTCACTGATTTTTGAGAATGGGTTATGTCCATTTTATTTCTCTTCATCCTATTGTAACCCAGCTCCAGAATTTTCTTCTTGGAAGAGGTGATCTCTTAAGAAAACTTTGTAGGAATGAAAGTAAAAAGAGGTGTTAAATGATAATTGTTAGAATTAGCACAATAAAAAGGGATGTTTTGGAGAACTTCTAAATTGCCAAACTACATGGTAGAACAATTAGTGTAGAAGCATCTGATTATCAGAAGATTAATAAATCAAGAAATATGTTTGACTTGTATAGATGAAAATATTTAAAACAATATAACTTTATCCATTTATATAACTTGGTTGATCATTTTGAGAGAATAAAGATAGATTTTACTCATGTGAAATACTGTGAAAATAAATCAAAATAGTTTTCTAGTACATAAATTCTGTAGTAAGAGGAAGTATGGTTAACCACTGTTATAAAAAATAAAAGTCACTGTGGTAGTTGTGGCTTCCTGGATTACAGGGGTTAGGACTTGTGAGCATGCATTTGGTTTCCTTTTTAAATTTCAGTTGAACCACCAATGAAGTTTTCATTTTCCAAAACAAGCCACTTTTAATGTGTGGCTTAAATATTTTCCCTAAAATGTGGTTGTGTGTATATATATTTTTTGGCCTGTTAGGAATGTTTCTTATCTAAATTTGTCATTGTAGTCTAATTCTTTATTGTTATTTTCTTTTCTACAGTTACATTGTAATTTAAATAAATTCATAAAAGAATTAACATCCTATCTTTGTGATATTATAATTTTTAAATTTTGATTAGCATTTTTCAGAAATTTCTTTTGGCTAGATATTATAGTGAATCATACCCCCTATAAGTTAGTAAATAAATCCAGCATTTGTGTAAAATTATTATACTAAAAGTTCTATATAGAAGCAATAGCATCAATTGCTTACCTGGCCAATAGTATCAGTTGTTTATCTGGCTTAGAATATGAAAAGCAAAATCATTTGTGTATTGTTCAGATCACAATACTATACACTATAGAAATTTCAAAAGAATTCATTTGTCAGGTGAGTGGGTATCAGAAAGGGTATCCCCTTTAGAGGCAATTATTGTATTGTTTAAGCCCTAGATGTTTGACAATGAACTTTCATCACTGAAGCAATATTTGGAGCCTCAGACAACTATTCTAACAACCTAAGTAAATTAGTTATGTGTACAAATCAAGAGATCAAGAAAGCAGTTGAAATCAAGAAGCTGATAATTTAGAAGAAGTTAGCCTTCGTTACTTAAGTTTTCCTTCTCTTACAGCATTAATAATTTATTATAAATTGTCATTAATATTTTTAGATAATTTTTTCATGTCTTTTTTCATATTACCTATATTTCCCCCTGTATCCTACTCCCTTTCCTTTCCTTCCCTGAGAGCCACTTCTAATAATGAGTAATTTTTAAATAAAGAAGAAAAATGGAAGAGAAAACAAAATCGATAAAATCTTAAAGACCTCCTTCCCCCGCCATCTCTGCAAAGAAATAGGAGAAGATTCTTTGGAGACAAACTTGTATTTAATTTTACCAACATTTATTTTTGATTGTGTTATGGTGGTTATTCTTTTTATTTATAAACATTGGAAATATGGTTTTCTTGCCGGTGCTTATTTTACTTTGTATCATTTTATGTGTTTTCCAAGCTTTTCTATATTCATCATACTCATCTTTCTTACAATTCAGTAATATTCTTTTTTTTATATATTATAATTTGTTTAGCCATTTCCCCTGTTGATAGATTTCTTTGATAATGCCAAAAGAAGGCTGCTACAAATATTTCATCTATATAGTGCCTTTCTTCTTCTTCTTCTCTTCTTCTTCTTCTTCTCTTCTTCTTCCTCTTCTTCTTCTTCTTCTTCTTCCTCTTCTTCTTCTTCTTCTTCCTCTTCTTCTTCTTCTCTTCTTCTTCCTCTTCTTCTTCTTCTTCTTCTTCTTCTTCTTCTTCTTCTTCTTCTTCTTCTTCTTCTTCTCTTCTTCCTCTTCTTCCTCTTCTTCTTCATAAATGACCTCTTTGGGGTATATATCTAGTACTATACTATATGGTAGGCATTTTGTACTAACCATTTAGGATGCAAATACAAAGAATTGTATTTAAATATCCACTACTCTGAAGTAAATACATCCTATCAGTGGAAACAACATATATATATATATACAGTAGGATATAGCTACAAAAATAAATGCTAGATAACTAATGAATACTACTTGGCAAAAATAAAAACCATAATATTGTAAGAGTTTATATATGTGTGTACATATACATGTCTTGACTGGTCATTTGTACTTTTGAAAAAAATAAATGCTGTTATTCTCTTTCAATAGAACACTTTAAAAAAAACATTTTAAATAGCCAATTATTTATATCTTTATTACTCAATGTCTTAATGATATGAACACATTACTATCCTGCTGTTACCCTTTTACTCAATAAATTCTAGTGGCTTCCTGCTGCCTCTAGGAGTAAATACAAAATGCTCTGTTTGATATTCAGTCTTCTTATACTTCACCCAACACATACTCTTCAATCCAGTGAAACTGACCTTCTGATTATTTTCTGAACAAGGTATTCTATCTCTCAGTTCTTGGCATTTTTTGTGGCTGACCCTTTATGTCTGGAATGTTCTCCTCCGCTCTTTACTGATTTCCTTGGTTTCTTTCAAGTCCTAACCAAAATTTATTATTATTATTTTTTACTGGAAGCTTTTCCTAATCCTCTTAAATTCTAGTCCCTTCCTTCTGTTAATTCTTTCCTATTAATTTTTTCTATAGCTTGCTGTATATATTTATATGTATTTGTGTGCATATTGTTTCCCTCATTAGATTGTAAGCTCTTTGAGGCAGGGACTGCCTTGCTTCTTTTTGTATCCCTGATACTTAGCATAGTGCTTGGCACAAAATAAGAGCTTAATAAATATTGATTGATGTGATATGCTGATAAAAAGTAATACTAGCCAATGAGAGCCAAATCCTTTGGAGCAAGGGCAGCAATATGCAGCAAGATGCATGATGTACTCAAATGGATGCTAGGTCTCTGCTTGTATTATAGAACTTTGTGGTGAAATAAAATGGAGGGTCCCGGTTTAGCAGAAATTCTTCACCTTCATTATATTAATGACAAAAAACAGTTATTGAGTATGCATACGTTTTCTGAAATGGAGATCCTGGTGCCTCCGTATGAGGTCATCACAAGTTCCTACCTACAAGCTCACAGGCCTCCTCCATATGAGGGTTGCATTGGGCAGAGTTTGCTGCATATACTTCTAGGGACTAGGTATTGACCATTCCTTACCCATTACATATCTGTTATTATTTCATATGTTTTTTTTATCTAATATTGTTTGTGTATATGACAGTTTTATTTTTGTATATTAGTATATTTATAATTCAAAATAATATAAGCAATTAGCATCTTGTTACTACTAGAAATGGGGGTAATAATAGTCTATGTTCTGATAAAACTAGATAATTCATAACCCATTTTTATAATACTTTATCATTTGTAAGGTGATCTATTATATGTTCCCATTTTACAGATTAGGAAATTAAAAGTTGGACAAGTTAATAAGTTGTCAAGTCAGCAGACATTTATCAAGAACCCACTATGTGGCAGGTATTATACTAAACATTGAGGATACAAAGAAAGATACACACCTAAGCTCACAGTTTAGTTGGGGAGAGGGCATGCAAATAAGTTTGCATGTTTACAAATAAGATATAAAGTAAATACATGGTATTTTGATTAAGAGGGATCAGGGAAGGCTTTTTGTAGAGAGTATGCTTGAAGAAACCAGGCAAGCCAGGAAGCCAGAGATGAAAAGAGAGTTCCAGGGGGTGGGTAGGGGCAAGGGGAAGTCGGGGGAAGGAGACAACTAATGAAAATGCTTCATGTTGGGAGAAGATAATAATGTTACATAAATGAAGAACAGGAGTGAGGTTTATGTCGCTGGAGTACAGAATATTTAAAAAGGAGAAAAGCATGAGAAGCCAGGAAAAGGAAGAAAGGACCAGATTATAGGAGGCTTTAAAAACCAAAAAGATCTTATAATTCATCAGGAAGGGAGTAAGTCATTGGAGTCAATTGAATATGGTAGTGATATCTATCTTCTGACTTTTCTGTACAATGCTTTTTTGGAATGTGTCATATCTGAGAATTGGAGTTTCTTCTCTTTCCTTTCCATTAGTAAGTTTTATATAAAAAATTCCAGCAATAATAGAATGGTTTGATGGAGTTTTGTTTCTTTCTTTAGGATTCCTTTTTTTTTCCCTCTTAGAATTTCTATTTGACTGGTACAGGTAATAATGAATAGCAACATGGCCTATAGGAAGAAGTAATAATAACTAACACATAGATTAAGTTACTTCTCAGTAATTTAAAATTCTTTGTATTTTTGTTCCTTTTGAAGAAAATGCATAATTAAAATTTTGTTTACCAGATTAGTAAATTAATGTGTAATTATTTTAATTACTAGAAGAATTTCTTTAAATAAAACAAGGTTAAATATGGCATGTAGGCTGATTTTTATTCATGTCTTTTGCCATTATATCCCTTTTCCATTGTCATTTAGAGTAGATTGAGTCATTCTGAAATTCTAAGGCAATGGGGACATGGGAACATTTCCTAAGGAAAAACAGATATGACAGGGTAGGGTTTTATTTGTTTGGGGAAAACAGATACATATAGTAGGCTGTGGTTTCAGAATGACTTTTTTTTTGTATATGTCTATATGTATATAGATATGTGTGTACATATATCCTTAAACTCACTTGTAGTTGTGAGTAATTGGATTATGTCATCTCACTCCCCAAACTAAGTACAATATGGTGGCTCCTACCTTAGCACTAGAGTTAGAAAAGGACTTAAAACAGTAGTTTAGGGAGGTAACTATTAAATTAACTTCTAATGGAGGGAATTACATTATAATGTTGTATATGTAATCCTAATAGCCATCCTCAACTTTATTATTAATTATTCATGTACGTTTAAATTACAGTAGGACCCCGTGACATCCTGAAGGCATTATTTTAGTGTTTTTTCATTGCCACTAAATAAGTTTGTTAGTATTAATCTTTGTATGTCTACATATAGAAAAGAACAGTAGATTTAGATGAAATCATCCTGGTAAGTATAATGAACTAGGACATCTGAGTTTTTTTGTTATATTTTGGTCTTGATTTATTTCATCTAAACATTTTTGTAGCTAATTTCATCTATGTAGTTCTCTCAGAAATGAATCCTGATGATAGTAAAACTAATTTTTTTTAATTTTACTATTTACATTTTTAAGAACTTAAAAGTTCTTTATGTGGTACTTTTATTGCCGATGCATATTTCAGTTAAAGCATAAATAGGAATAGTTTCTATATTATAAAAGAAATGAATTTGTGAAATGCAAATGTAAATCCCTTTGAAATGAATAGAGAAAAAATGTCTGAGTTCTCTCAGTATTTTGTAGTTTATACTATCCTGGTGATTTGAACTTATTGAAGGCAGCTTTGTGCTGCATGATCATCTTCTCACTTATCTACTTGTCTACTGCTACCTAGATCAGTTTCCATCTAGTGTTGTATTCTGTCTAATTCTAGGTTCCAAATTGACATAGAAAAAATTCAATCTAGCAAGGACACACTGCTAACTAATAATAATGATAAGAATAATGTAAATAAGTATAACTCAAACTGAGAAATTTATTTTTTGTTCATTTTATGCTGAACAAGACCCCAAACCCCATGTCCAAAATGCAACAGAGGCTTCCATTGGGCCTCAGAATGCAGACAGATTCAGGGAAACGGGATGAGGGGCCCAGCCCCAGGGCCCAAGGCAAAAAACACTTGGGGCATGATGGCAGCCAATGGTGCACCCAGAGAGTGCCTAGAAGTCCAGTACCAGACATGACCAATCAGCCAGAAAGCCATATGATGGGAGAAGGGGATTACACAGTCAACCAGCCAGGAAACAACCTGATGGCAGAAGGGAATTACAATTGGGGAGAATAGAGCTGTATGCAGCTGGGACAACTGAGATACCCCCTGGAGAGGTGAAATCTGTTCCTCTCCAGCCTATGGATCCCCTACCTCCAGGCACAGTAGGCTTGACCATTTCACCTCCTTGTATGTACAAAACAGTGTCCATCCACACACTGATGTGGGAAACTGGGGAATGTGTAGATAATATCCCAGTCACTAATACAGGTAGTCAATGTGTGACTTATCACCCAGGAGACATAGTAGCATCAGGTTTACTCATACAGAATCCTAATAAGCAGCCTTGTGATAGTCACCCAGGTTCTGACTCCAGACCACAAAAACCAGGAATATACTGGACAGCAGCAGTAACGGCTGACCGACCTATGCTCACTATCTATATAAATGGCCTACCATTGGAAGGATTGGTAGACACAGGTGCGGATCGTACAGTTATTAGAGGTGCCAGTTGGCCCAGTCACTGGCCAAAGATTAAAGCAGATACCTATATGTCTGGAGTAGGAGGATCAATAGCAGCTGAAGTTAGTGCTGCCCCTATGAGATGGATTTTTGAAGGCAAAACAGGAGTTTTTACTCCTTTTATAGTTGAAAAAATCCCCATCAATCTGTGGGGAAGAGACGTTTTACAACAATTGGGGTTAAAAATGAGTACTTCGGTTTTTTAAGCAGGGCTGCTGTTGAAGGCCTGCCAACACTTTCACCTGTTCCTATCCAATGGAAAACTGATACACCAAAGTGGATAGAACAGTGGCCCTTAAGTAGCGATAAAATTCAGGCCTTATTAGATATAGTACAGGAGCAGCTTGAACAAGGGCATTTACAACCTTCTCTAAGTCCTTGGAATTCACCAGTGTTTGTTGTAAAAAAGAAATCGGGAAAATGGAGAATGCTCACCGATTTAAGAAAAGTGAACGAACAGATGGAAACTATGGGAACTCTTTGAAACAGAGACATTAAGACACTCCTCCAAAAACAAAAGAAAGGGGGAGCCACGGGTAACCCTAGAGAACTTCTAAATTTAGTTCTCTATACCATTAATTTTTTAATCTTTGATAAAGATGCACTGGCTCCAGCAGACAGGTTTTATAACCCACCAGAAGAGCAGTGTCCAGTGCGAGCAGCTCCACTATCCTTAGATAATCGCCAGGTGATGTGGAGAGACCCAGAAAGTGGTGAATGGAAGGGACCAGATAGGCTAACTGCTTGGGGGAGAGGATTTGCTTGCATCTCTACAGGTGGAGAAGGAATCAGATGGGTGCCTACGAGCCGCATTCGCCTTGTCCATCGCAGAAAGATGGAGCAGACCCTTGAAACAAAGGAGAACACCCAAGAAATATCGGGTGGTTCTGTTGCTGATGCTCACAAGAATTATTAGATTCCTGGCACATGAACTAATGGACAATGGAATCGTATTGGACTGTTTCTAGGACTTATGGACATGTGTAAATTTTCAGATTGATTCTTGTTATTTGTTACATTACTACTAGCCTGTGTTATATTGCTATGTGCTCATGTAAATTCTCTCTCTCATGTAAATTCTCTCTGGCCCAAAGAGCTTTAAGGTGTGGACTTTGAGTAAAGGTGGGAACACAAGCCTTGTCTTGATTAGTTCTACTTAGTACCTTGTTTCAGGTTCTGGCCAAAACAACTTCTTGTAAGATTAGATCAACTCTAATTACTTAGCAGTTAGTAAGGATTCCAACAATTTTATGCTATTTATTCTCTCTATTTAGTCTATTTAGACTCCTAAGACTTCTAGACTTGTCTTTAAGCACAGTGGTAGCTTGAAAATAGTTAGACAGTTTTTTTGTAAGAGAAAGCAATATTTTAGATAGAGAAGCAATAAATGACTCTTATTGCTTCATAATTCTATAAATAGGAAAAGAGATTGCATGAAATCCAGGAATTTTGTTTCCTTTTTTTGAGTCAATAATTTTTCTTTCTCTTGCTATGAAAGTCTTTACTATTAAGTTTATCTCATTTCTCTAAATAATCACACAAAATATTGACCTATATTTGTATATGGCTGCTGAATAGACAGACACAAATTATTGTTACTGATTTTGCTTAGTTCTATGTTATGTAATGTGTATGATATTTTTATATAGAAGAGAGTTTTCCTGACTAGAGAGTTTATATTTATTGAGAAAAGTAGTGAAGGGGAGACTCCCCACAGATAGAATATTAAATTCAACACAAAACAGTACCAGCACAAATGAAGAAAACAAAGGTGTTTTAGATGATAAATATAGACTAATAGTAATTTCTATAAGAGAAAGTAGAGATAGGTGTGTACATTTTGTTCCAAGTGGGATTTATTTTAACCTCTTTACTAGACTTTTTAGTGTTCAAAAAAGAAAAGTTGTTTGTACTTATAGTACTTCCTAGGAATTCATTAAAAATGTTTGTTAACACCCAGCGAAAGAACTCTGGGAAATGACAAAGAACCAATTCATAGAATTCCCAAGCCCTATATTTTTGTCCACCTGCATTTTTGATTTCTTTCACAGGCTAATTGTACACTATTTCAGAGTCTGATTCTTTTTATATAGCAAAATAACTGTTTGGACATGTATACTTATTTTGTATTTAATTTATATTTTAACATGTTTGACATGTATTGGTCAACCTACCATCTTGGGGAGGGGTGGGAGGAAGGAGGGGAAAAATTGAAACAAAAGGTTTGGCAATTGTCAATGCTGTACCCATGCACATAACTTGTAAATAAAAAGATATTAAAAAAAAAAGAAAGAATAACAAACAAGATAAAGAAAACTGGAAGAAGGGAAAGAATGGAACCTAGGTTGGGTAAATCTAGAGAAAAACAAGTCCGTTGAGATTCTTAGATGGGTACAGATCTTCAGGAATTCTAAATAATGGGAATATTCTTGTTGGCATTTGGAATAGATATATTAATCACAAAAAAAAAAAAATAAAAATGTTGGTTAAAAACCTAGTCTTTTAGTTATACCTTAAAGCAATCATCTTTTAGTTTAATGTATTGAAAAATATTTAGAAATTTTTCCCAGTTATATGTTTGTCATGCTTTCTTTGATATTATAATTTTTTTTACATTATTTAACTTTCCATTGGATTAAAAATTATTTGAGGCTAGAAGCCATGTTTTATTAGAAGCCCTATCTATTTGAGCTGTTTACAAAGTGTTTTGTAGATAACAGGTGCTTGAACAACATTCACTGAGAGAGAGTGAGTGAATAGGTATATTTCAGTTCTTTGGAGGCTCTCTTTTTGGATACCATACCATCATTGATTTTATATATAGTTTGGCAGCCCCCAAGTTGGCCTGTCTTTGTTCCATGAATGATCCTGAAAATTAAGATGAGTACATTGAATTAAACATGCCACTTAAAAGGGCAACTTGTGGTAGAAGATTTTGATGCATTCTTTTGAGATAATTAGTTGCTGGAGGCAATGAAATCTCTAGGACATTATAACAATGAATCCTATATCACTTGCATCATTCATCATCAAACATAAGTGCAAATTTTAAATTTAGACAACATACTTTTAGAGTTTCAGGCAGTTTTTGCAGTCTGAACTGACTGACATCTTTGTGCTATTTGTGAAAAATAATTTGTTAATAGAATTATAGTATAAACAAGATTTCAAAAAGTCTTTAAGAAGACATAATTTTAGGTATTCTAGAATTGTGCAGATGACATAAATAATTGGTCATTTTTATCTTTTAGTAAGGTGTCCTTTATATTTGGCAGTATTTTGTATAACTTATTCTGCTAACATTAAATAAAATTACATTTATTGTTTTAAAATAGTAAATCAAACTTTTCACTAAAAACTTGCCTCTTCTCTCATAAAGTCCCAATTTTGATTGAGATCTTTAAAATGTAAATATCTTTTGTTTTTTTCCCTTCATTTTCCAGTATTTTTCTTCTTCCTTTTCCTGAAAACTATTACTTATTACAAATAATAAAAAAAAAAAAGTAGAAACAGAAGCATTTCAAAAAGACTTAACGATGCATTAAGCCATATATTTTTGCCCTTATATGCAATGTTCCATAAACATGGTTCCCATCTTCTTAAAGAAAGAAAGGAGATGTATTCTCATATGTTGTCTTTGGAGTCAAATGTGTTGAATAAGATTATTTATCACTTAATATTTTGAGCGCCTATGTTTTAAAGATACTGTAGCAGGATACATAGAAAAAGAAGTGGTCTTTGATATCAAGAAGCTTATCAGGCAGGCAAAATAAGATATGTGGACATTTATAATACCTTATTATCAGTGTGAAGCAATATGTAATTAATGTCCAGTGAGTGGTAAGTGCTGATACGCTTCCTAGAACTAAGTGTGCTTATTATTTATTTTGCTCTTACTAGTTAATTGATAAGTATTAAGTGCCTACTATATGCTAAGCACTGTTAGGTACTAGGACCTGTACCCCTAGTACCGGGACAAAAGTGAGACATACCTTGCCTACAGAGTGAGCTACTACGAGTGGGATATTGCATGTACAATTAACTGTATGATATATATATGTGTTATAAAGTATTTTTTTAGATGGCCTCTATAATGGGTGGATTAGAAAAGATCTCTTAGAGCACCAAGGGGAGTCATGTTTTCTAACAGGTAAAAGTGAAGAGGGAGAACATCCCAATCATTGATTGCAGTCTGAGCAAAGGCAGGGTTGTAAACTGAACCAAGTAGGCCACTTTGTCTGAAATATTATGCTAAGGGCAAATAATATTTACCCTGGAAAGATTTGTTGTATGAAGTGCACTAAATGTAAAACAAAGGAGTTTACATTATATTTTAGAAGTAGAAAGAAATAATTGAGACTTTTTGTGTAGGAAAGTAACATTCTGAGACCTTTGTTTTAGAAATTTAACTTTGGTAGCTATATATGAAGGCTAGGTGATAGAAGGTTATTCATTAGCAGTATTTCATTAGTTAAAAGAGATAACAATATGGAAGAGGAGGGGGATTGAAAAATTGTATATTTACATAATAATATTAAGTATTTTCCAACCTAGCATCATAATTATCAGATTTAAGAAGTAACAAAAAGCTTGAGAATTCATGAAGTGGATGAGGAAAAGTAGCTAGTTGCTTCAGCATCCAAAAATAATCCACACTACTATTAATAGATACTAAAACTGTAGTTCCAAGTTCACCTGCAAAACTGCAATGTCTGAATAGTATAAATAGATTAAAGATATTACTAATATATTTCAGAGCATAAGTAGGTATGAAAAACTCAGTTCTTTAAATTTCTTTATAAATTTGGCATACTTGATTATTTTCAACAACAGGATCAAATTATTTGCATAAAAGAAGGTATAACAATTTGTTGATTTTAAAAGAATTTTAACTTAGCATTTTCTCATTAAGGTCATTAACAAAGATAATATAAACTACCCCAAATGCAATTTTTTCATGGTGATATAAATAAGATTTCCTCCAAATGGCAACATATTCATTTTTAGAAGAGAGGATATTTAGCCAAGCATCCCAGATTTGTAGAGATATTACTAATTTTCTGGTCTTTCTTGAAGTGTTTAGATTTACATTTAAATCTTCATTCAGGTTTGACGATTGCAGAGAGAGAGTTAAAAAGCACTAAGTTCTAAAGCTTTTGTATACTGTAAATATAGATTAAAAACCATCGATAGAAACAATTACCACAGTATTTAGTACATCATGAGTAAACATTGGAATTAGGAAAGTTGGAACTAAAAAGACCTAAGTTTAAGTTCCCCCTTTAACATGGAGTGACTTCATTATCTTGGGCAAATAACTACTTCTAGTACATTGGGTAACTTTCTAATAATATAACTTGCAAAAAAGGTGCTGACCTGCATTGGTGTTCCCTACTATTACTAGTGAAATCATAGGTCCAGTCCCTGTTTTTTTCTCTGCTGTAATAATGCTCTAGCTCTCCTTTAACCTCAGTAGTTTTATTCTGAAATAATAAATAATAGCAATGGACTAATGTAACAGCCAGGGTCTTAATATGTCTTTAGACCACTTTTAGTGGTTTTTCATCATAGTTTCTTATGCTCATTCCTATGTACTGTTACTTAGAATTAGGGTATAATATTTCTTGTCTTAAACAGTTTCTCATTATTTGAAAGTAATGTTAGAATCAATTATCTTAAGGATGTAAATTCATATAATTTGTGTATATACATATTTTTCAGAGCAAGAAGAACCAGAGAGCTGCTACTCACTGCTTATATTTTTCTATGTAGCATTCAAATGAATTCAGATATATTGATGGGCCCAAAAGATATGATATGTTGGGCAAGGAAAACCTGGCAAAAAATGAAAAGCATGAATCCTGGCTCTTTACCATGCCTGAATAAATGAAAGGCAAATCATTACCTATACCTGTCATTTATAGTAATTTTACCTCTTTGAAACAAATTAGGTACCCTATTATGATGTTGAGATTATGTGGGAACAAATATTTTTCTTGATTTTCTTCCAAAATTTCCAGTTTTTAAAAACAGGCAAAAACAGTGTCTGCAAGTAAATATGGCAAATAATGATATTTTTAAGATCTTGTTTTATATGACTATCATATATGAGTTCTAGTATGGTAGATAATAAATTACCAAAGGCTAAAGCAGTGGGTGTGGTTTTAGAAGTGGAGCAGAAAATTATGCAACAAGTATTTGGTGAAGTGATACTTAAGTTAATGATATCTTTGTTTTAAAAGAACAATATATAATTAATCTTATATAAAGTGATTGTGTTTTGGGAAATCACATATGACCTAATTCCACATGGAGAAATTTTTGCTAGTTGATACTTTATTAACTAACATTTTCTCTGAACTTTCATATAGCAACAATGCTTTATTTATATCAATAAAAAGTGACCCTTGTGTATTTTAAAATTCTGGAGTGCACTTTAAGTTTTCAGATAGAAAGAGTGATAGATTCATATTTATATGTACATTTGTATGTTTATATCACTATATTTTAGTGCAAATTACCTTTACCATTTATCACATTTTAATTATTTAAAGACTAAAAGCATTTCTATGAATTTTTCACTCACCAAAATTTAACTTTTTTCTAATCTCATGAAATGACACTCTTTTTGAATTTAGAAATATGATTATTTGTATCTCTAGTGATTGGCACAACACCTAGAACATAGTAAGCATTTAATAAATATTGATCAATTATTTTATTTTATTATTGTTATTTTTAAAAATTGACATTGAAAAGGAAACTTTGAGAGGTTTTTCATAGCAAAATACTAATCATAGTCTTCATCTGAAGTTTCAACATATTTAAAAGAAGTTCTCTGACAATTTATTATTTTACTTGGATAATAGTATACATGTATCTATGAGTACCTCGCAGCTTTCTATAGTAGAAAGAGGGCAGGCATTAAAAGTAGGAAAACTATGTTTTCACATATATTAGTTATGTGATCTCAGGGAAGAAATAAAATTTCTCAGTATTCTAGGCAACCTTTTTAAGATTTTAAGTTATTAAGAAAGTACATTAGTAGAGGAAGTTTCCTCATTTGGAAATTTCAAGGTAAAATCAGTCTAGTCTCTATCTTCTATCATTATCTATGTTCGAAAAAACTACAAATTAATGAAAAATAATTTAAATACATATCATGTGTTAAACATTATGCTACTTGGGACTGCAAAGACGAAAGCAAAGGTAGATCTACCTTAAAGAGTTTTTGTTCTAATAAGGGAGACAACACACAGGGAAATGGTCTGGAAAGCTACTTATGTGGTGAATAGAGCCATAAGGAGATGCGTTAGATATATAATATCCTGTTTGTTAGGTTCTGTTAACTATTTAGGAAAATATTAAATATGACAGAAATAAATTGGGTGGTATAAAAAATTTAATTATCTAAAAATTTTACTCATGCAGATCAACTCATTCCATAATGATTTTAGACAGATGAGACATTACTAGAATTTTTAGTGTATTATATGAATGTATTATTGCTTATTGGTACAGTAGGAATTACAATTATAATATTTTTCATTTTTTCTAAATTTTGAAGATGGTTAAAATAATGTCAGGGAAACCCCCAGATTTTAATATAATTGATATTAGAGATCTTTTGTGGTCTTTATTTTAGAAATTAATAATTGTCCTGATTTTAAAAAATGATTTTGTGGTAGAAGTGGAACATTAATAATTAACAGTTATGACCACCTATATAACTAATACATTTGGGAAAAAAATTGTTTTACTGACAGAATCTTAGCATGAAGTTTCAAAACATGAAAAATGAGTAACAAGAAACATGTATTTTAAATGAATTAAATCAAATTTACTTTTCTTTTGTTCATTATTTCTTCAAACAACTGAAACTCCATTATTTCTCAGTATCATTTCAAATTACAAGTAGATAGTTCATATAAAATATGCTCAGACATTTGAATTTTAAATAAACCATCATTTTAGTCTCTTATGATCTAGAAGATCCTTCATTTCCATTACAAAAATCACCCCAATTTAACTTAATTTTGCCAACCTTCCACTTCCTTATTGTAAGCAGAAGCATTTTGCCTTCCTGCTGAGGATATAATTTCTGGATCTGGGAAATTTACTGTCAGCACAGTGAAACAGGAAATTACTTTCCCATATCAGCTGGTGTTGCTAAAGAATAGGAGAGGTTGGGAGTAAGATATATTTCATCTCTTTGAAATATCATTGGACATTCAAAGAGACTTCAAAAGTAAGGAAAAACACAGAAGGAGTGGTATCAACATATATTTCCTTATTATTCCCTACTTTAAAATTATCTTCTCAAATATGTGCCTCCTTCAAAAAATAGCAGCCAAGAGAACAAAACAACATATAGTCATATGTATGCTGTTTTCTGGTCCAGTGGGAAGAGCAAGAATACTTTATATTCAGATACTTGGTTTAGAAGATGTACCCATTTTCTTTCACTGGGAAGCCTTATAAAAGTAATTTCAATCACTGGTATTTCGATTGTCTTCTCATTTCTATATATTTTATAGCATAGGGAAACAGAATATTTAGATTCCCAATTGGGGAAATAAAGTCATTTATCAACTGCCAGTTGAATTCGACAAACTTTTATTATTACCATGCATAATGTACCACTGAGGCACTGGAACTACAAAAATAAAAATCAAACTGTCTATGGCCTCAAGGAGTTTATATTCTGTTGATTGGATTTATAACTTGCTCTTGGCTAGAAATTCAAAGTAATTAAGATAAAGAGAGGAAGAACAACTTGAGGGAAGACCTCAAGAGGGAGATGAGAACAAAACTGATACTTTAAAGAAATTTAGGATTCACTGGGTCTTGGGAAGTGGAAAAATATTTAGATGGACAGCAGAAGATAGAATGCTGAGTCAAGGAACAATTAGAGCTTCACTATGTGGTACATATATACAGTACCTGCCACATGATATATATATAAATGATGATGACAGTGGTGATAGTAATGATCCTGATCCTCTCTTGGACTTTGCTATAAAAAGTGGATCCCTTAAATAAAATGTTGGATCCTCTTGAACTAAGTCCTAAATACCCCATTCAAGTTTTGGTTACTTTTGAATTATCTTCCTGTACTAGGCCTTTTAAAAGAAAGTCAGATTTGGACAGAAATTTAGAGGGACTACACAGAGACAGTGATTTACTTTCTAGGATGAGCCAGGAATGCCTAATTACTTGTCTCTTCTAGCATCTCTGTCCCTAGAAATATTTGACCTAATTTTTTTTTTTTTTTGGGGGGGGAGAGGTTCTGAGGCAGTTAGAGTTAAGTGACTTACCCAGGATCACTAAGAAGTATTAATTGTCTGGACCAGATTTGAATTTAGGTCATCCTGATGTCGGGGCTGGTGTTCTATCCACTGTGCCACCTAGCTGCCCCCGGAATATTTGACCTTAAAGGAAGAAACAGAGCAGTAGAGTCAGAGATACAGTCATGTGGATTTTAAAAAGTCTTTGGTATTTTTGTTCCTTCTCTCCGTGAGTCAGATTAAATAAAGATAATAAAGAAGTCTAGAACCTTCTTTTTGCCTCTAGGAAAGACAGCGGCCTCCTTGGGAGGGAAAATGAATGTTTTTTTTTTTTTTTTTTTTTTTTAAATGGGCTTTTATAAGACTCCTTTGTGGGTTTTACTTTCTGAATGTATAGATTGTTTATTCATTGTATCCCTATTCCCTAGAACATAGAAGGTACCTTGTAAACAAACGCCTGTTGAATTACATTTTTGTGGGATTAAATAAAATTCTTTATTTGATATGTAGGTAGCTTTACTGCTTATACGAATCCTGTGAGCCCTTAGAGAGAAATAAACCCAATCCTTCGGTTTCTGCAGAAATTCCTAAGGGGGGAGCCATTGTATACAAATAATTAGTATTGATTAGACACCAAGATTAAACCCCAATTTTGGAAGGCAGGTTCTGGGCCATAGGCTATATATAATCACTTTCCTTCAAACTATTCTGAGTAATCATCTTTTTGTCAGTTATTTTTATCAGTAAGAATATGAACTTCTTATTTCCTGATTTCCTATCACTTATGTGCCTTTATCCCTATCTTTTCCTTCACACCTCTCATATGAGAAGATGGCCCTTTTTGTCAGAGATATATTCCTTCTGTATGCACAAATGATGATCTCATTCCATCCCATCTAATCCAGCATTTTGTTCCCATTATCATACACATATTCTCAACAATTTTCAAACTATCCCTATCTACTGGTTGTTCTATACCACTTTTAAACACCCATGTCTTCACCCTTTTCAAAATTACCTTCCTTTGGACCACCTATTCCCACTAGCTCTCTTCCTATATCTTTTCTCCCTTTTCTGGCTAAGGTTTTTAGTAAGGCCATCTATAATCAGTGCTTCCATTTCTTTTACTTTTACTTTAACTTTTTTAAAGGCTAACTTCCGACCTCTTCATCACTGAAACTAATGTGCATATAGGTCAATACTCTTACAATAGATAATTGAAGATTTTAAAAATAAGAAAACTTTGTGAAATTTTAGTCATTATACTTTATCCTTGCAGTCATCAAGTTCTATCAATTTTGTTCCATTTCAATTCAGAATATATCTTGGGTATATATTTCTTCCTCTCTATTGGCTAGCTAGGTATTCAGTTCCCTGTATATGGATTAATTTACCTGCTCTCCCTGAATCTAGTTTCCTTTTTTCCTGTTTTCCCAAATATATTCTTCATATCACTCTCTGACTAATCTTCCCTTAACATTTTCTTAAATACATCTCCCTATAGTCCTTTCCATACTGTGTATGTATTTCTTATTATTTAAAGTCTCATATTCTTTCTAGCATTTTAACCTAACCTGTCCCCCCTCTACCTATTCATCTCCTTTCTTATTCTTAATATCTATCCTTCATTATACCAATATTGGTTATCCCTTAGTTCTATAAATAAGTAATATCTTTGTCCACTTTAATTTTGTGCACATTGTTCCTGTTGCCTAAAATGCATTTTCTCCTGTCTACACAAATATTGCTCATTGTTCACAGCCCACACCAATTTCCATTAATTTCATGATGCCTCTTCTCATTATTCTAGTCCTTATTGAATTGCTGCATATACATATGTTACATTTTAGCAGTCATATATATACAAGTATATGGATTCATACATATGTACAAATTTACATACATATTATTAGTTTTTGTTTCTTGTGGGTTCTTATTTTAAGTGCTTTTTAAATCACTTTTTAAAAGTGTTTGAAGACAAGGACTGTGTTTTTTTTTAAATATCTCTTAGAATATCTGGCATAGTGATGACTGGTGTTAATAATCATTAAAAACAATGTAATAAACATTAAATAGGGAGTAAAATTATATAGAAAAACAAAGCAACAACTTTGCTTCAACAAAGCCAAACAAAATTAATTAAATAACCAAAGGAAAAATGTTTTAATTCTATGAACTTTTTCAGGTCCATCTGAAGTACTTTAAAGAAAAAAAAGAGTGGGGGGATTGTTTGTTTTGTGTATGTGTGTGTTATCATATCAATCAATCACTTGATATTTGTTAATTGCCTAGTACGTGCCAAGTACATAAAGGTATAGTACCAGTGATCTCACTTTGTACCATTTAATATGAATCTTTCCATATTTCTTTTCATATTTATACTTTTTATAACATAATAATGTTTTACCAAAAGAAGGTACAGAAAGGAGATATTTTGTACTTGCTCTTATTGCATTTTCATTTATAGATAATTAATGTGAAATTGGATTTTTGTTTGTTTGTTTGTTTATATCCAGCTGTATTCTAAGAAAGTAATTGTGTAAGTAGGCATCAATGTACCTTGTGATTATGGACTCTTAATAGTATATTTACAGTAGGGTTCTCCAATTACAGTATTTCTTGTGTTAGTGTATAGATATATATTTAGGAAGGCCTGATTGATCTCTTTCCAGAGGACATTGGTAAATTAGCAATATTTTATATTTGAGTTATGCAGGAAAAGTCCTAAATAAAGATGGAATTTCTTACAATTAAAGAGCTGGTAGCCTTTGAAGGTAGTCAGTCTGTGTTCACATGTCAGAAGATATCAGTTAATAATTCTGCCATCTTTTAACAAGTTTTAACAAATTCATTTTTTAATTTCTATCTCTACCTTTACTTAAAGGAATTTATTAGTCATTTTCCTTAATCTTCACAAAGATAAACTATTTTTAAGGTGACAAGAGAATTTTTAGCCCGTGGAGTTTAGTTTAAAAGAATAATAGTGGATAATTATTCAAATGTGGTCATTGGAAGATTTCTTTGAAATAAGTTAACCAATAGACAAATACTTATTTAGAATGAGGATAAAGTGGTTTTGAGATATAAAATGGAATAGATTACATTTTCCATTCCTGTGATTCATATCATATTTATATTTGACACTTTAGTGAAACAATGTTGATAATTTTCCCTAATAAATTAGGTAATTTCATTTAAACTATATTAAGAGAACTTAATATTTATTAATAATGAAGATATATGTTTTTACTGTTGCCATGTTTAATTTCACTTTGTAAATTGGGTAAAATAGTAGAATCACTACTAAAACACTTTTAGAACTTCATTCTAAAAGATATTTTTTAATTGCCATATTGCCATTTGTTCTTTGATATACATTATTTTGTTTACTTCATTTTTTAATCAGATTAATTCTGTGTTGTGTAAAGGGTACTTACATTAGAGTTATGGCATCTGAGTTTGTCCTTGCCATTTATATGTTAAATGACCTTTGTTTAAGGCAGTTTGGGGGTGGGGAAAAGTTTCCTAATCTGTAAACTGAGGGGATTGGAGTAGTTGCCCTCTAAGGTCCCTTACAGCTTGTGATCTTGTGAGTCCATGATACTATGAAGATAACCTCACAACATGTATTTTTTAAATGTGATGATTTATTTTCATAATTTATTTTAGATTGTCATTTTAGAAAACTTCAAATTTATAAAATATAATCAATATTCTTACACATTTTGTAGATTATAGGAATAACATTGCATGTTGCTATGCTTATTTGGTTTGCACCTTAAACTTTTATGTCTTTTAATATTGCAATATCCTATCATACGTGGAGTTTAGTAACTGTTTCCAATTGTTTTATTTTCCCCCTCAATCATTCTTGACATTCAGAAATCTATTGCAATATAGTTAGCCCTTATGTACGGGATACTTGTGACTTTATGTTGTTTTCTGTTTTATGGTGGTCACAATTTTTAGACAGCTATTCTTGTTCTTAAATAATTCATTTATATAGTACTTTTCATCCCTGTATATATGTACAGGAATCACTTCACCCACCACCGAATTGCAGCCACTTCTGAGGTGGAACGCAGCAACTGTTTAACAGCGCACTTTCCCCTAGGTGCTGACAGCTGCAGAAGAAATTGTACATGGTCCTGTACAGAAGGTATTTCTCCACTGTGCCATCTGCAGAGTGAAACTGACTAGGAGTGCTACATAGAATGTAAGTTTCTTGTGTACCCATGCTAGACTGGAAAAATCAATGTGATAGGGCCTTTATACTATAATTGGAAACTTTCCTTCAAAAACTATCTTTGCTGACAATCTTAAATTTAGTGCTGATAACTGGCACCAAATTTTGCTAAAAGGTAACAATCTGTTTGATAGCCTTTGGACTAATACATTTGGATGGATTCAACCCACAAATACATAGAAAATATACTCTTAAGAATTTTAAACACTTGAATCTAAAATGCTTTCATAAAAACTTTTTTACATTTTAAACAAATCATTGTGCTGGAATTATTTTCATATAATCATGTTTTATGAGCTTCTAGAGCCATATTCTTAAAATAGTCACCCTAATATTTAAATGGGGACATCCTAACTAATTTTGCTTACAGTATTTTTGCATTGTAAAATGTTTTAAGGATATTGGTTGTCCTTGTTAAATGAATGCAACAAAGCCAATTTGTGATATAACCTATTTTCTTTGTACTTTTTTTACCTTAATGAAACAAGCTATAAGGGGAAATCCCCATAAAAACAGCAAAGCTTATGTATTGTATCTTTAGTCTATCCCTACTACCAAATTTGCTCTTTTCCTTTTTCCTTTTGTAAAAAAGCAAGTTTACAGCAATGATGATTTGTGTTATGGTTTATCATGTTGGTTCTTTGTTTATATGTATATATTATAGAAAAGTTATATATTAGTGACTGTCAATGACATCTTTATAGTTCAATGTTTTGCCATTCATTGCTTTGTAATTTTATATATTAGGTAACTAGCATAATTTATCAGATTTTAAAGATTTTATGTGTATTCCTACATTTCTCTGTGAGAAAATGCTAAGATAATCGTGTATAGAAAAAAACCAAAACCTAAAGTTATGTATAATTGACTCGTTTAAGACTGGTTGAATGTAAGGAGACATAAGTTAAAGCTGATACTTGAAAACATCTGTATTTCAATAAGTAGTATATTTAAGTGAATGCAGATAGTGATTAAAATCTGCCTCACAGTTATGCTCCCAAAGAATGTATTACATGAACTTAAATATACTTCACATTAAGCATGCACATTGTTTTGAATGCAAGGGCATTGCACTCATATTATTTTTATAAAGCAGATGACAATTTGTAGTTTTTGCATATGTCCAGTCTATACTTATGTCCAGTAATGATTATTTAGAGTTATAAAAGGAGTCTGTGATGCTGCTGAGATGTTTTCCCCATATCATTTTAACTTTTACTTTGCAAGATAAAAACTTCTGAGTGCAGGAAGAGTATAATTAATGTTCTAAACTGTTTCCAATCCAGTCCAATAAACATTTATTAACCACCAGACACTCTGCTAAACAGTTTATAAAAAGACAGTCCCTGCCCTCAGTGAGCTCACAATTTAAACATAGTGTCATGATAGCCATACCTCCTACAATTTAAGAAGAATTTTTATTTGGACTATTATCTAGGTTAGCTTAATTTATTTAATTTATTTGTTTTGTTGAGGCAATTGGGATTAGATGACTTGCTTAGGATCACACCAGTAAGGAAGTGTTAAGTGTCTGAGGCCAGATTTGCACACAAATCCTCCTGACTTCAGTGCTGGTGCTCTATTCACTGCATCACCTAACTGCCCCTTAATTTTATTTTTTAAACTGGACCTGTGATTTCATCATTGGAACTCCCAGTGATGAAACTCCTCACTACAGATTGGCAACTGATTTATATACAGCTTGTATTCTTAGAAAATTTCTGCTTTAGGTAATGCCAGGAATTTTATTTTATGTATGTGTATGTATATATGTAAATGTGTTCATATTTACATGTATACCTATAGGCACAAGTGTGTGTTTGTATTGTGTACATATGTGTATGTACATATATATCAAGAATCAAACAAAATTTTAATGCAGTTTAAAGCTTTAATAGCTTAAATTGCTAATTTAATTATGCTTTTAATGGCTTAAAATTAAAATTCTGGGGTTTTCTTTATCTCTCCATGTTTATATATAGATTTGTACATATACATTTGCAAGTATATCTACACATACATATCTACACAATGTACTTTTTGTATATAGAAATCCAATAAATACATGTTATATTCAGCATTTAAAAGCCATTGCTTTAAGAATAACAGTTTAGTAGGCTATGAATATTTTTGTAACACCGTGATAAGTTAACAATATGCAGGTTTATGAAAGGGTTTATTCTGAAACGGTGCCATTTCTCAATGGTTCATTTTCTTTGGGAATGTCACTCATTGAATATTTAGAGCTGTGATATGACACATTGTTCACTTAATTGTTTTGATATTCAGAGAATTAGATTGACGATGATTAGTAAAACATGAAACAATTATATAACTAAACATGACAATTTATTTGTTTTGTGATATCTTTTTTCGCCTTTCTGTGTTTTAATTGTATATATATATATATCATAGAATTTGAAAAGAACTCACAAATAATTTGGATTGGATTTGGATTTTTAGCAGTAATTATTTGAAAGCTACCAGTTTTTTATTAGATACTTTAAAAACACATTGAGATTTCCTATTACAACTGAAGGAATATGTGAAATTGACAAAATTTTATAAATTACTAGTCAATTATAGAGTTGATTTTTTTCTGTATAAAATATATTCTAATTTGAGGGACTCTTAATATAAATTGTTTCAATTTATTGTTCCTTGCCAGTAAAGAGTGTATTATTGCATTTATAGCTCTTATGCTTACCACAGTACCTAGCACAGTACCTAGTACCTAGGCATTTATTAAATGTATGTTAATTAATTAGTTGATGTAAGCTTCACTTTTTAATAGACATTCAATTTTTTAAAGTGATTATTTTTGAAAAGATTAATTTTGGAGACATATGAGTAAACTAAAAGACATTTAGGGTTATTGTTTTTTAAATATCAGTTAATTGAAGTAGATAACTAAGAAGTCAGAGAAGTTGCCTACTTATAGATGACCAAGTTAATTAAGTCTATATGTGAGGATTTTTAAAAAAATTCTGTTTCAGAACATTGAAGGCCTTTATTCAAAATAGATATTTACTTTTATTTCACTAACCACACATATATTTATTTAGCTTTTTTTTTCTTTAACAATCTTTATAAATTTTAAACCCAATAATTAATCCAAAATATGTTAGGATATTTTACACTTATCCAACAGGAGAAAAAGTTAGAAATTAAATTACATATTTAAAAAAAAATCTTTTAAACTTGAGACGAAACTACTGTTATCCAAGCCTGCAGAGCTAGCCATGGCATAGGTTGGGTGAAAAAAAGAATTTAGTATTCCTTTATGTTGTAACATATGGTCTCTAAATATTGCACTATCTGCAATTATTCAGATATTTTTGAATAATGTGCAAAATCTTGGGGGTGGATGGGAGATGAAATCACATTAAATTGTACAAGATTTGGTCTTTGCCCATTTGGCGCTTATAAATTTATTGAAAAGATTTAAATCAAATAGACATAGACATATATATTTATGAATACCCATTTTCTCATAACTAGAGAGCAGTGACCAAGTTAGATTATGAAAATATACTTAAAGTATATTTATACTTCTAAATATTTCATAAATTAATATGGAATTCATTTCATATAATGCCAAAAACTCTTTGCTTAATGCAGTAAAAGCATTTCTGAAAGATTTCAGGTAAATAAATATTCTACAACTTAGAAAATGCTTACCTTTTTAAACATAAAATATATTTTAGATTTTCACATATATCCAACTTTCTAATGCAGAGTTTGTTTGTAAATTATTTTTCTACCCATCATGAAAAAAGTTGTACTTGATTGCTTCAAAAGATCTGTGAAGACATCAATATGGGCACTCCTTCCATTAATCTTGAAAAGCTCTTTTTTGATACTTCAGTAAATAAACAATCAATGCATGTCATTGGTCAACCACCAAATTCTTATACTGTGCCAGAATATCATAGATCTTGTGCTCTGCTGGTATACCTGTCAAATACTAGAAATTAGTAGTAGAATTTGAACAAAAATATGTAATCAAAAATGTTTTCCCTTCATAATACATAATTCATGTAGACAATAGAAAATAAATTGTTACAGAATTTATATGTTTAGATTTTAACCAGGTCAGTGGCATAAATTCTTTTGAAACTTTATTAATAAATATTCATATTTTGAAGGATTTATGCTTAGTATTGAAATTTGTATTAGGCATTTTGGAAGGATAATTGATAAATATTCAAGTCATATCTCACACATGATCTTTTGTACTGAAGAGGTATTAATGGTTACAGAGCATTTTTTTAAAAGGTCTCCATTTAATACACCAATAATGAGATTTTTGGATCAAAAGCTATACCTAATTTATTTATATATCATTTGCATAATTTCAAGTTATGTGAAATCAACAAGCATTTGTTAAGTGCCTACTATGTGCCAGGGATTATTTTTTTAGGAGGAGGCAAGCACTATTAATTGCTCTGTATTGTTTTCTAGAATGATTAGACTAATTCACCAATGTGCCATTACTCTACCAGTGTGCCTATATTCCCACAGACCTCTGGACAATGACCATTTCTGTTTTTATCATCTTTGACAATGTTTTCAAGGTGTTTATCTTGAAGTTATAATTTAGATAGCCATGATAGCTTCCTTAATTTTAGCTATGCTATTTAAACTATGTGCAGAAAAAAAAAACATTCTATATTTTAGCAGTCATATAGTTCTATGAATCAACCTTTTTTGATATTTCTTCATATAATTTCATTTAGGGATTTAACATAGATAATTTTTGTTGTTGTTTAGTCATTCTAAGTCATGTCCAACTCTCTGTGACCCCATTTGTGTTTTGCTTGGTAAAAATACCAAATGGTTTGGTATTTCCTTCTCCAGCTCATTTTTAAAATGAGGAAACTGAAGCAAATAGGTTTAAATAGGACTTATCCAGGGTTACACAGCTAGCTATGAAGTGTCTAAGGTCACATTTGAACTCAGGTCATTCTGTTTCCAGGCTGGAGGCTTTATCTACCATACCATCTAGCTACCCTGGAAGCTAATTTACTCAAGAAATTAACTGCACTATGTTCCAAATAATTATTACTACCTTTTCTGATTAGAGAGAAAGCAAAGCATGGTGTTTTGCATACAGAATTCCTAAAAGTTTTTAAGCCATTAAAGCTTAAAATTTCACTGATACTAAGACATTCTGTATATTTACCCCTTAACTTTCAGGAAACCAAGAAAAGGTCAAGCCATCAAAATAAAATAATTAGCATAAAATTAATGTTATTTAAGGACATTTGGTTATTCCCAGTGATTATTTTTCCACGATAATTGCTTTTAATCGAATTTTAAAATTGTTAATTCTTATCTTAATGTCTTGGAGTTGTTAGTTTTTTTTTTTAAAAGCTTAATTTTATTTGTTTTTTGTCATTCTTACATAACTCATTTTTGGAGGTTTTAGTTCTACTCTGAAAACCTATCATTGAATCTTACTATGTAATAAAGAACAATTCAGCAAAAATAACTGATGCACTGACTCTGTGTGATAGTGAATACAATAACCTTCCTAGTCATCTTCCTTCCTCACTAAAAAGAGAAAGAATAAAAACATTATTGGTGTTTGGTTATTTAGCTTTTGATTTCCATTTAGTTGTCTTTTTGCTTATATTCTTGTTCATTTCTGTATTGTTGCTCTATCTTTTTTTTCTTTATTGATTTATGTAAGCTTTCCCATTTTTCTCCGAATTTATCATTCACATTAACATTTTTTTTGTTTACATTATTTAGATTTCTAAATTTATTACTACTTCATCCTTTACCCAGAAAATTATCTTTTCCAACACAGAATTTTTAAAATGAAGAAAAAAATAATTAAGCAAAATTAATCAGCATATCAGCTACATATCTTAACTTTATTGCCTTTGCAAAAAAGAGTGTGGTACACTTATTTTTTCAGTTTTTCCTCAGAGCCAACCTTACACATTTTGTCTTTTTCAATTTCCATTTATATTGTTTAGTCCTTTACTATTTGTTTTCCTGGTTCTCATTATTTTACTCTTCCATCAGCCATCCATTCCATTAGCCATACTGCCATCCAAGAGTAGATTATTTGTTTCTAGTTATTATCACAATAATGCTGCTACAAATATTTTGGCATATTATTGGACCTTTATTTCTGTCTTTGATCTCCAAAGGGTGTGGCCAGGATTTCTGGGTCAAAGGTATGCACAGGTCAGGCACAATTTAGTTACTTTACTCATATAATTCCAAGTTTTCTTCTAGAATGTTTAAATCAATTCACAATTCAGCAATGTGTTAGTCTGTCTGTGTTCTCATAATCCTTATGTAAGTTTTTTCATTTTCATATTTTTTGTTATTTTTAATAATTTCCAAGTGTGAAGTAAAACTACAATTTTTCTATTTTGCATTTCTATTATTGTTGGTGTTTTGGAGCATAATTGATATTTTGCATTCTGTCTTTCAAAAACTGTTCTTCTCCATTCACCATTTATTTACAGAGGAATGGCTCTTGGTCTTATGTATTTGTTTTAATTCCCTCCATATGTTATAAGTAACATTTAATGTGAAGATATTTTCCCCCACTTCACAGCTTGTTTTATTCTTTTTTGCATAATTTATTTTTTTAAATCATGAGAGTATTAAATGCAGATTGATATTCATGTTCTATTCATTTTCTATGCACTGCTTTTGTTAGTTTATAATTCTTTCTGAATTTATATGAGTGCAACTCTTTAGCTGTCACTATTTAACATTACCAGATCCGAAGGTATATTAGCAATTTAAAATAACAAAAAAAGCCTAATTGTTTCCTGGCCACCAAGATACTATTTCCATTTAACATGATTTCATTTGTCTTTCTGAATTGATCACTTGAAATATACCTCAGTCACCAAGTTGAGTGCATTATTCATTTTTTTTATCATTTTTCAATAAATGGTCTTTCATATTTTTATTTTATTAGAGCTTTTGACAAAAAAGATGAATTTTCATTAATTTGTAATTACAACCATGAAATAACAATTGATATAAATAAATGAAAACTAGATATTAAGGAGTCAAATTACCTTTAGCAATTTTTTAAATGAAAGGTAATTGAAATTAAATGAGCTTCCTTCCAAATCTAAAACTTTTTTTTTTTTTTTTTTTTTTTTTTTAGAAAATGGCTTCTTTTAATGGGAATAACATTTATCTTAGGAAGAGTAGAAAAAAGCTTTTCTTTACAAATAAGATCGATTAAGAATCAGAAAAATATTTTGCCTTAAAAATTCTCAGTAATTTTTCCATTAATGTATAACTATTAATATGTTCACTCTGATTAAAAATAAGGAAAATATACTTTGATTACTACTTTTTCATGTTTAGTGTTGATTTTCATCTACTGGATTTCGAGCCTCAGGGAATTTAGAGCCTCAGGGAATTTAGAGAATAGATAGTCTGATGTCCTTTTAAGTTAGATGAAGTGGTAAATTTTGATTGCATAGCCCAAAGTTGATTTCAGGAACAATTGCTTCTAAAATGGTAATATAGTAAAACTTATATGCAATTATGTTTCCAGTTCATAGAACATTGTATCAACAGTTTGCATAAGAATGCAAGTCTTGACAATACCACTTAGCAATTCTCAATTAGGATAATTTTTTAATATTAAAAAATACAGTTCCTATTGGTTTCATTTATTCCAACATTTCTTGCATGATACAGAGACTTAATTTGCTGCATTTATGAAATGGTGAATAGTTATTGTTTTTCAGATACTTAAGGGGGTTAGTCAGAACCTTCTGTTTCAGGATAGATGGTAGTTAACTCTTAAAATGATCAACTTCATCATAGTTTACTCTTTTTCATATCAGTAGTAGAACACAAGTTCATTTCTACTTTTCTAGTCTGTTTTCAAAGAACTTGGGAAACTGAATTATAGAACTATTTGCATGATACATTTGCCAAATAGAAAAATTAGGTTCTTTGAGGTTCATTTATTTTTTAATCCCTTTAATCTCTATTAAATGCTTTAATTTTTAATCCATTGCAAAATGGATTAAACTAAGAGAAAGTTATCAATTAAACTGATAGAAGTTATCTATAACATTTTTATAAAGTGAAATTTAGATGTGGCATTTTTTACATAGGTAGCATTCATCCAACTTTAAAAGTATTTGTAGCATAAAAGATGAATTTTTCTTTAAAGACATCCTTATTTTGGTAGAAATGGGTATAAAATTTGAAGAATCAGTGTTTTTAATGAACCTTGATAACTTAATCCCTGATCTCCTTCAGCTTTGTACTTAGATTAGTTGTTCACAAGCTGTAAGATGATGATTTCAAGGGACCTATACAATAATTATAATGAGTCTGTGAAACCATGTGCCTATCAGCCATTGCCGTTTTCATTTTTATTTAACTTCAATAGACTATGCAGGTTCTTAGTATAATAAATAATAAACACGGCTTTTATAAACAACTAATGTTTCACATCCATTCTGTGACCATGCTACTACTGATAGTGTTTGCAAGATTTTTAACTCTACTATTAATATATTACTGAGATGTTTGTATGTGTATTTGTATCAGTAGTGTAGTATATAGTTAAGCAAAACATATGTATGTATATATTACTATTTCTCAAATGAATGTATGTGTATACAAATCCATTTTAAAATGTTACAGATGTCCTTTGGTATCATTTTGCCATATGCTCTCAGTAGACACTAATACTAAATCTTATACAGGTATGAGTATATAAATACGTACACACACACACACACACACACACACACACACACACACTATATGGTCTGAGTTTTTTGTTGTTATTTAAAAAGCTTACTTGCATTGGTTGGAAGTCTTCAACCTGGATTTTATTCTAGGTATGCTAGTTGACAAGTGATCTGATTAGAATAATAATCATTTTGTGAGGACTCTGTTTAGCTATTGATAAATTTAGGGACTTTGGATTGAATAGTATTGGAAAAAGTTCATTGAAGGTTAGCCAACAAGGAAAGAAAAGAAGAAAATTAAATGCACTACAGCTCAAAGCATTAAAAATTTCTAAAACATTTATGTGGATAAAATGTCTTTTAAAGAGTCAATTTAGTTTTCACTTTTGCCCTGCAGAAACTTTAATGAGTTTGTAGTTTTTCCATTCAATAATTTATAAAGAAGACTAATTCCTGGAAATGATGGGATCCTTTCCTTTCTAAATTTTTTAAATTGTCCTTAAATTTATATGATAATATAAGCAAAGGATTCTAGTAAATAGATTTGATTTCTAGGTTTGTGGCCCTATATTTTTTCCAGAAAGGAATTAATAAAAATTAAATATTTTCATGTACTTAGTGATTAAATACTCTTGAGCTATAAAAAAATCTGTCATTGGTTAATTTAGGCTTAAAAAGCAAAGCATTTCTATATAAAATTATTATGCATAATATCCAGTTACATAGTTAGCAATTAGTTTTTATCAGATTATATATATTTTAAGTTACAAGAATAATTCCAAGGTAATTAAAAACTAATTTAAATTTGTATTTATCACCTTCCTGATACCAGTAGTATTACTTCAAAAGTTAACTACCATTGACACAGTTGTGAATATTTAATATTCTTCCCAAAATTACATTAAAAAGCAATTAGACAATAAAATTCAAGTTGTATTAATTATCGAGTACCTTAGTACTCTCTCCATGTTATGTATATATTAAATACAAATTAATGTATATAAAAGAAATTAATTATCATAGAGTATATTCTGTGCTTCTCACAAGAATTTGATTCATTTAAACTTTTATCTTACTGATCAATAATGCCCTTCTGAAAAGTTAACTTCATTATTCTGTTTAAGGTTCAGAAATTGAGTAAATTGATAAGGGTCAAACAAATGATTAAAAGAAGTGAGAATGAGACTTGCATGTCCAGAACTCTAATTAATTTTCTTTAGTTTGCATTTCTTCAACAATGTAAATTAACAAGTCATTCTCAAACTGATTTTAACTTAGTACCACTGAAACCGGAAAGTTCTGTAACCTATACATTTTAAAAATTATTTTCTGACTTTTGCTACTGTATTGTTGTCATTGAACAAATTACTCTTACAAGTAATCATATATTCTGTTATGAAATCTTTTTATTATATGTAGAGATCTAGTTGAACAGTAAATTGTGAATTAAGTATTATAGCCATAATTAACACCATTTACTTTGTTTTTGGTTCTCAAAAAAGGTATATACAGAAATTTTAAAAATTACTTCTTTTCAAATATTTGCTACATTTACAAACTTTTAAAAGTGTTGTAGTTAAAATTCTTTTTACGAGATATATTTCCTTTTTTAAACATAGATATGTTAAAATAATTAATTTAGAGGAATCTTTTGTTTAGCCAGCTTTTCTGAGATTGCTATAGCTATAGTATCACTGGTATTATATAAGCAAATTAGTAAGCCACAATTTTTTTTCTTAATAATAGCTTATGTTTCATATTTTTATGTGATAATAAGCACTTTACAAAGGCACTATACCATAGTGGACAGAGAAAACTTTCAAAGCCAGCAAGACCTTGGTTCAAGACCCAACATGTATGATTGGCCCAGATTACCTCTCAAGTGATCTCAACAACTTTATGAAAATAAGTTGCAAAGAAGGTACCAAATTATATTGAGAGTTGCACCACTGTCTCTATTTCTAATAACAATAAGACTTTAAATAATACTCTTCCTTTTACCATTGTCTTCTTCCTAAAACTTTCAGTGCTTCCTTTGTCGTGTACATTCAGGGATATGAAGTAAAAGTTCACAATCTAAAGAACAGGAAACAAATTGATCTTTAAAAACATAGTGTTTGACATTTTCCTTATTTTTCTCTTCTTGAAATGTCCATCATTTATTAAGAATATATTATGTGTCAGGTACTGTGCAAAGAGCTAAAGATAAAAGTTATAAGTTTGAAACTAAAAAAGACTAAAATAATCCTCATTCCCAATGAGCTTACATTCTAATGGGCATAATTACATTATATATTTGTATATGTGTTTGTATATGTAGAATGTATGTATGTGTATATGCCATGTCTATTCCTATATGTCTGTGTATTTATGTATTACCCATTGTATGTATTATATGCATGCCATAAATAGAGCACCAAGTTTGGAGTCAGAAAGATAGGTTCAAATCCAGCCTTATTCACTTACTTATGGGCAGGTCTCTTATTTTGGTTTGCTTCTGTTGATCATTTGTAATGTGAGCTAAAGAAAGAACTGGCCAATCACTCAAGTATTCTTGCCAAGAAAATTCTAGATGTTTTCACAAAGAATTAGACATGTCTGAAACAACTAAATAGCAACATTAAACATCTCTACATTTATGTACACACAGTATACATATAAAATCAGCAAATACAAACAGAATTGTTTTCTTTTAAAAAAAGAATTATACCACATTTTACATATATATATATATATACACACACACATACATACATACATACATTTTCAAATATATATATATATATAGTTATATACATTTAAAAATTAAAATTATATGTTAGAGTTTAAATTCTTTGTGTGGGACACATTTCTATTTTAAATATAGAAATAGAAATAAGGGGGAAAATGTTAAATGAGAAGAATCTGCTTTTTAGCCAATTTCTGCGAAATAACCAGGTGCATATATGTGCATATATCATCTTCATAGAAATAATAGTTAAACCCTTGGGAGTTGATGGGTTATCAAGAAAAAAACTAGGAGGTTTTTAATCTTTTTTGAGTTCTGAACCCTTTGTCAGGTTGGTGAAACCAATGAATCCTTTTCTAGAATAATGCTTTTAAATACATGAAATAAAATATCTAGAATTGCAAACGAAACCAAATAGAAATAGTTTACAAAATTTTTAATTTATGGACCTCAGAAGTCATAAAGAGAAAATGGCCATAGTGAAGAACCTTCAAGAACATCCATGATTAGGAATATAATGTAGATAATGAGCCTGGAAAGCAGATTGAGATAGAGTGAGCAGACAAGACAGACACATAGGGAGCATTCAGATAGGGTGCAAGATAGGAGTATCTGGGAGGATAGTATTGTCAGCAGTGTCAGATACAGCAGATAAATTGAGAATGATGCATCTTGAACAAAGATTTGGCAATTAATGAGATCTTTGGTTACTTTGAAGAGAGCAGTTTCATTTGAGTGAGATGAATGATAAGATAGGTAACCAGATTGCAAAGGACTGAGAAATGAGTGAGAAGAAACATAAGTGGAAGCAGCGATCATAGACATAGTGGCTGAGAATAGGAGGATAAAGAATTTAAGAGATTGGTAATAGGATTTAGTGAAGATTTTTACTTTTTTTAGGATGAGGAACTTGGTAGTATTTGAAAACCATAAAGAAAGAACTAGTAAAAATAGGCTGAAGATTCAAGACAGGATTATCAAGGATACAATTTCTTAGAGAATATGGAAGGCTAAAGAAATCAAGGGGATCAAGTGCACATAGAGAGATTGGCTTTGCTGAGGAGAAGAAAATATATGCTCTTATTATTTACAATTTTATTATTAAGGTTTTTGAGTGTTTGGGTATAAATTGAGGCATATGGATATTTTGTTTTAAAGAAAATATTTAAATATTGCACCATCTTTTAAAAAAGCTATTGTTATGTTAAGATCCATGTCTACTTACTCAGGTTCTTTATTTACAAAATAGAAATTTAGGTGAATGATGAAATTTAGTTCTAAATTTTACTTAATATCTTATGTTATTTAAGTTCTAAATATATGTCAGAAGTGGAAAGATGTATTTATATTCTTTATTTGAAAAAATGTCATATGGAATACTGAAGATAAATACGATGAAAGTTGACATTCTGATAGAAACCACTGTTGGCTAGGATGTATTAATGATGAACAAAAGTAGAAACAGTAAGTCTGCTGAATCACAATATGAGGATTTGTCTTTAAATCAAGATGGTGATGAATAATTTTATGTAACAATATAATGCACCTATAATGTAAAATTGTGAACTATAGTATGGAATGCATTGATTTTTTGATTATTGAAATTCATTAGGAAGAATCTAAACATTGAATTTTATGTAAAGAAAGTAGAGCAACACATAATGTTAAGCATATATAGTAGTTTTTTTGGGGGGAGAGGGTGTTGCATTTGGCAAATTTATAACTGTTAAATATCAAATAAATGATATGATGAGCATTAATTCATTGTCATGAAGAATTTTCATTTACTTCCCGTCATCTCAATGCTGTATTGTCCAACTTTTTAAAACTTTTTTCTGCCCTTGTTCCCTTTCCTGCATAATGGAAGCATTTTATATTTTCAATTTTATTGAATTATTTTTACTAAATGTATTCTTTTGCATTAAATATTTTATTTAGGATCATGGTTGAATGACATTTTAGTAGTATTCACTATCTTATCCATCATTTCTTCTATAAAGCAGCTTCTACCATGTATATTTTTATCAGATCTATATTGGAATGTATTTGTTGTTATCAATTTGTTAATCTCAGGTAGCTAGTCCATATCCATAATTTTGTGGCACACTTTGAAGGGGGACATCACCTATATTACAGAGAATGTCTATAGAAAGGTGTTCAGAGTTGACTAACCTTATGTCAGTAACTTTAAAATATAAAGTTGTTAGTCTGAAGAACATAATAAAGGAAGATATGTGAAAGACTGTTATGTGAAAATAGAACTAAATTTGTTATTTGTGGATTTAGAGTAGAACTAGGTCTACTAACTAGAATGTACAATGGAATATACTAGGTTTCAATGGAAGAAGTAACTTTTTAATTCTGAAATGCAATAGGCTTCCTCTATATATAGTACATATATTTCTATAGATGGTCCTATAATGGAGTAATAGGATGAAGTTGGTGACCGCTAAAGCCTGGAGTAGAAACAGTAAGTCATAATGGATAGTTAGCCTACCTTTGAATTAAAATGACCTGGATTCAAGGCACGTTATGTGGCATGGACAACTCAAGTAATTTCTTAGCGCTCTAGCATACTCTTTAAAGGCTTTTACACATCTTCATCTGCACATTTCTCCACAGGGAACTTGAGGTTTTAACCATTTCTTTTTTCTAAAGAAATTATGTTTTTGTGTCAGTTTAGTTTGCTCAAAAAAAGAAGTAAATATAAATATCAATGGATATAATCACAAACTAGGAAACAGTGATTATAAAATAAGGTATGCCGTATAAAACAAATGCAAGATATATGGAGAAACTAATGTGATATATCATGTGATTGATAGAAACAGATAAAAAATGTGAATTTCTATGTCCAAATTAGAAGTATCATTAGTTACTATTAACAAATTAATACATATCTTCCTTATCAGATTTTTAGTTTGAAATTTCTTATAGAGCTCATATAATGATTCGCTAATAACCATAAAATCAAAAGAAAAAGTAGAAATAGTATAGTGTAAGAGAAGATAATTGAATGCGAAAAGAAGGAAGAAGATAAGTCTGGAGGAGGAAGGGTGGGTAACAAGGAAGAGCAAGTAAATTCAACATAAAAAATAATACATATGATAAACAAATATAAAATACAATAAAAATATAGTCCCCCTCATCCACTGTTCTTTCTCTTCAAAATAAAATAGGAAACATAGACTACTTGATTGGAATATACATAGTGGATATTACATATTAGAAGGGAAAGTAGGGAAGATAAAATGACATGGATATCACATCTCAGTTACAGTGTTTTAGTTCTGTTTAAAACATTTTTATACAGGACTAACATATATTAATATTTTAATTGTGGAAATTTACTTCATTTTACTAACATCTTAACTCCATGGCTCCTCTGTTTAGTAACTAATTTTATACATACATATATACATGCATACATGTGTGTATATATGTATATTTATACCTACACGTATAGATATTTATATAAAAGAGTGGAAATAGCTAATGAACTATTATAACCTTTTAATAGGTATTTATTATTAAATCAAGCTAATCATAAAACCTTACTTTTTTTTAAATTAAAGCTTTTTATTTACAAAATATATGCATGGGTAATTTTTCAGCATTGACCCTTGCAAAGCCTTCTGTTCCAAATTCCTCCCTTCTTCTCCCTACCCCTTCCCTTAAATGGTAGGTAGTACAATACATGTTAAATATGTTAAAATATGTTTTAAATTCAATATATATATACATATTTATATAGTTATCTTACTGTACAAGAAAAATCGGATCAAGAAAGGGAAAAAAAAATTGGGAAAGAAAAAATGGAAGCATAAAACAACAGAAAGAGTGAGAATGCTATGTTGTGGTCCACACTTAGCTCCCATGGTCCTCTTTTTGGATGTAGATGGTTCTTTTCATCACTGAACAATTGGAATTGGTTTGAATTATCTCATTGTTGAAGAGAGCCAGGTCCATCAGAATTGATCATTGTATATAGTCTTCTTGTTGCCGTGTATAATGATCTCTTGGTTGTGCTTATTTCATTTAGCATCAATTCATGTAAGTCTCTCCAGGCCTTTCTGAAATCATCCTGCTGGTCATAAAATCTTACTTTTATAAGAAAAAATAGTGCTTTTTTCTTTTAGAAATTACATAAATCAAAATAATTAAGATATTTTATATACATACATACATGTATATTTACTTAGGATGTCATGTCATGGTTTCTTTAATAATCATACTACATTTTCTTTATATATTTTCTCTGATTTCCTTTTAGCATTTGTATTTGAGCTCTTTTTAAGGAACTTTATTTGTGCTCTCAAAAAATTAGATTTTGAAAGTTTGTTCAGAGTGATTTTTAAATTATTATATGATTGTTATTTTTTTTCTGTATTTACTATTCAGTTTTCATGGTATTAACAGAAAAACTTAATTTCAATATGACAATTTTGCAAAGTCAAGATTTATATAGAAAATTTGTTAAAATTAGGACATACTGTAGCTAGAACTCTGATATAATGCAACCTGAGATGTCTTGGCTTAAGTTAGACTGAAGGTGAGGATGTGAGAGTGTTTATGTTTTATTTTAATGCCAGACGTTTTGAAGTAGGTATTAACTTATCCTTTAATAGGAGTGGATATAGGGTTCAATTTAGTCATGGTTAAATCATGTTTCTGCCTTTTATACATGTTAAAATAAAATATAACAAAATAAACACAAAGCTTTTTGTAGCTTTTTAACTTACTGATATATCATTTTATAACTATAGATTCTAAAGTATTTTATCATCATACATTTTAAAGAACTTTTCTTCTCTCTATATATTTTATTAATAACAGTTTGACAATAGAAATGACTCATGATATATATTCAAACAACAATCACCATTTAATCTCTCTAACTCTACAGTTAAAGTTTCCAATTCTTTTTCATCTGGTTTATAACACTGAAATACTATATTCTACTCTTTTAAGTTAAATAGGACTTTACTTTCACTGAACTGTTATCAAATCAAGAATAATCATGACTTTTTTTTTATATTTGTATCTTAAGTGATTAACAGAAAAGATTTATCAGTCTTATAGCAAACAAATAATCATTTATCATCAAATACAAATTGTTCAGAGGCAGAAAGAAGCAATATACCTTGTAATGATTTTGAATTAACAGTTGGGTTGTACTGTTATGTGTGATGAGGCACATATGATACCAACAATTTATGTTTTCCCTTTCCCAATCTTGGGCAGTAAGAGGCAAATACACTGAAGCAACACTTGAAGGAGTTTTGGCCTTTGAATCATTGAATTTTAGAGCCACAAAGAATTTCAAAGTTCTTTCCCTTACTGTCAGCAGAAAAAAAAAAAAAAGGTATCATTTAATTAATGGTGGTTTTTGACTTTAGGAAATAATTGAAATATGTCTGGTATTTTGGAATGAACATTAGATTTGAAAATTAGCATAGTATATTGGAAACAAAACAAAATGCTGAATTTGTAGTCAGAAAACCAGGGTTCAATTCCCAACTCTGCCCACTTTCCCTATTTGATTTGAACACATTGCTTATTTAACCTCCCTGGGTTAAATTCTCTCTAGATAAAATTCCTCATCTTTTAAATGAGAATATTGAATTAAGAAATCTGGAATCTCTATTCTGTTTCTAAATCTAGGTTCTTGTGATCCTACTAATTATTTTGGGTAAACTACTTAAGGGGAGGTTAAAGGTGCAGTGAATAGACTGCAGGCCTAGAACTAGGAAGACTCATTTTCCTGAGTTCACTTCTGTCTTCAGATACTTTGTGACTATAGGCAAGTTATTTAACTCTGCTTCAGTTTCCTCATCAGTAAAATAAGCTTGAGACGGAAATGACAAATCACTATCATTGTGAAGAAAACCCCAAATGAGGTCACAAAAAGTTTGACATGACTGAAAACAGTTGAACATCAATAGCTAGCTAATAATAAATTGATGAGGTTGGAATAAATGACTTCTGATAGTGAAATCTGTGATTATATGGTCCTACAGATATGACTATATTTATGTTCTTAATTTACTACCAAAGAAGTAACAAGTTTCTTGTTTTTAATGCATATTTTTTAAAATAAAAATTCCAAAAACCATCACTGAGTTATGCATTTTGGTATCTTAAATATATATTGTGAACTTTGAAGTGCTAGAAAAAAATCAAATGATTATTACTGATTCCTGAAAGCATTTCAAACTGCATTTATAAAAATCTTTATTTTTTTTTAAGACAGATAGATAATGGATAGGTAAAAAGAATAAATTTCCATGTCAATAATTTCTCAACTTTTAAATCAGTAAGTCTTTTCCAGTTAGTTGAGTCTCTTATAAATCTAGTCACTACATTTTTCAGATGATTATAATTTCTTTAATTTATTACCAATAGAGAACTGTACAGTTCTGCACACATATATTGTATCTAGGATATACTATAACATATTTAACATGTATAGGACTACCTGCCATCTGGGAGAGCGAGTGGAAGGAGGGAAAGGAAAAGTCAGAACAGAAGTGAGGGCAAGGAACAATGTTGTAAAAAAAGTTACTCATGCATATAAATATGTCAGCTATCAATAAAAAGTAATAATAAAAAAATTATTACCAATAATGTATGTATTTTATTTAATAAGAACCTTAATTATCTCTATCATTTGCTCTTCATTTGAATAACTTTAAACAAACATAATCTAAGACTTGAAATCTATTGTATTTTATTTATGTCAGCTAAATATATTCTAGATAATTTCAGTTAGACAAATATTTATTAAGTGTTACCTATATGCAGAAAGCACATATGATTCTTTCATTTTGCAAGACCTGTCTTTCTGTTGTTTTGTTAGCTTTATACAAATACTCAATACTTTATCTGTTTTCTAGATTAATTTGTAATTTCATAAGACTTTGAAGTGCATGTCAGTATATGTGTATAGATTTTTCATAAATCCTTTTTATACATTATAATTGTATGCAAATTATTGTATTATATTTTATATGAAAAATGGTCCAAAAAGTCTACTTTTCTTCTTTTTTTTTCTTGAGGACCTCTTTATATTTCTATATTGCGGAATTCAGACATTGGTGAGTTTATATTTAGTCCACTTTCTACACTAGTAGGTTTTCTTTAAGTGGAGTACACCATTGCATTCCTATGATTCCATATTTTGGGGAATTGAAGGCTAGACTTGGGAAATCTGGTATAAGGTACAATTTAGTGCATTTGGGGAAAAAAAAAGGAAATAATTTACATATGAAAATAGACAACAGAGTGGCTAAAAAGCCTAAATCTGCCTTTGATAGCCATGAAAAATAACATTTTGGGAAGAGGTGAGGCAATTGAGGTCAAGTGATTTGCCCAGGATCATACAGCTAGCCAGTGTTAAATGTCTGAAATAGGTATTTGAACTCAGGTCCTCACGATTTTAGGGAGGGAATGTTACCCACTGCACTATCTAGCAGTTCAAATAACTTAAGTCCTTTAAACATTTTTTCTCATCTGCAAAACTAGGGTTATTATCCTGGGCTTTGCCAACCTCACAGGATTGTTGGGAGAATCAAATGACTTTGTAAAGTGATAACTAACATACAAATTTATTAAACGATATTAGTAAAAGATATAGCTAAAAAAGACTGGTGGTTACCAGAACCTTCAGATCATGGGTGACAATAACAGTATGAATGTTATCTTTTACTGTTGTTGCATGAATGTTTCAACTCCTTTTACAGTCATGTATTTCCTTGGCTGTATATTTTACTATTCTTAAAAGTATCAATTGACAAATATTCAAATCAATCAACAGGAATTTATTAGATACTAATTATGCTTTAGACATAATGCTTGGCATTTGGGATGTAAGTACAAAAAATAAAATAAACCCTACTTTCAAAGAGAATACATTTTAATGAAGAAAAAGATGAGAGGAAGAAGAGCAGTTGTAGCTCTGACCAACCACACCTAATCAGGAAAACTCCCTGACAAGAACCCTCTTCTGGCCAAGGGGACCAACACTTATTTCTGAGCCTTGTCTCCAGCTATTTTGAGGAAGAACAGAAGCAGATATGGATGCAGTTGAAATTGGGGATGAGGGTGAGGGAGAGCAGAGGAAGGTGGAGCAAGTTCATATCCAGATCCAATCCCAACTTACCAATAAATCCTGCCTGAGAGGCACCACCACTGCCCCTTGCCTACACAATGGCCAGAGGAGGTTCCAGCTGCACCAGCAGGCTGAACGTTAGGACTTGAACCCAACCTAGGAGTGGCCCAGTACCTTCTACAATACTTCTTAAGAGAGCTATGAGCTTTCATTATTTATCTACTTCTTGTTGTTAACTTCTGTTTTCTCTTACTACTCAAGGAAAAACAAAAACAAAAAACAACCTCCACCTTTTTTTCATATACTCTTGAATCTTAAACATGATTTCCTACTTCAGCCCTGTCCACACACACCCCTATGTAATCTATGAAATTTCTTTTGCAAAGTGAGCAAACTGCTATTCATTTTGGGAATCTTTTATTCCTCCTCCTTCTCCCCCTCCCCCAGCAGCCCTTATAAAGATTTAATTACCCTCAATTGATCCTACATTCTCTGCTATTCTTTCTAGTATGACTTGTACCTTCTCTCACACTCTAACACACTAATTCCTTAGAACTCAGAATAATTCTTGTTTCCCATAGTCACTTCTAATTCATTACCTCTATTTCTTAGCAACCTTTCCTTTTTAAAAGTTCATTCAATCAAAATTTGCTACCCGATTGAAACTATGGAAGTTGTAAGAATAATGACTTCCAAATAATTCTCCCTTCTCAAATTCAGTTTTCTATCTTTGTCTCCTCCCTCATTTCTATCTTTATACTAGAAAATAGCAGTATTTGTATGCTCTTTCCACTTTCTTTATTTCCTAATTTCTCAGCCTTTTTAAATCTCATGACCTAATCCTTTGCTAATCACAGGGATAGTCACACCATATCTACTCTCCCTGATAAGAAACTCAAACACTCCTATTAGGATCATAACTTCCTATCATTCCATTTCTCCCTATACGTTATCCTTCACAAAACTATTCCTCACTTGAATCAATACTCTTGATCCTCCAGCCTTTCAGTATTTTCTCAAACTGTTATTATACCTGTTCTAATTTTACTCTCCTCCCTCTCCATTATGAAACTAATGTTTAACAATTTCAATTCTACACTGCCTTCTGTTCTCACCCCTTTGACTGTTATTGCTTCTTTCTCTCTCCAAACCTTAACTCTGGAATAGTCTTAGCATCTTCTCCTTCCTTCTACTCTGGAATTGCTTAACTCAGATGAATCAAATTCTTACAATCCTGTTGGCTCAGTACATTACAAATTCATGTTATTTATCCTCACCTGGCCCCCTTCATTGCATCAAGATACTCCTTTTATCTCTCTTTCTCTCTCTCTCTCTCTCTCTCTCTCTCTCTCTCTCTCTCTCTCTCTCTCTCTCTCTCTCTCTCTCTCTCTCTCTCTCTCTCTCTCTAATTGAATCCCTGACTTAGCTCCACAAGTTATTTCAAACCTTTTTTTTTTCCTACCTCATGTCCCCTTTTCTTTCTTTCTCTATATTATCTGAGAAAGTTGCCTCTTACTTAGAAAATTGAGGCCATTCAAAATGAGCTTTCCCATTCTCTTCCATCTCAAAATCAACCATTGTGCTGGCTACTGTGAACACTAGGACAAACAATCAATTCCTATTTATCTATTTTTATCTACTAGGAGCTTACATTCTAAATGGGATGATTCATTGATATGTTGTGTGACTGAAGTAAATAAATATAAACAAATAGTTTAAATATATTAACTTGAGAATGGGAACACTAGCAATTAGTAACATCAGAAAAAGCTTCAAACAGAAAATGGTCTGTGAGCTACATCTTAAAGAAAGAAAATGGTTTTAGAAGTCAAAGGTAAAAAGGGTATGAATTCCAGCTGTGGAGGTCAGCCAGTAGCACAAAGACAGGTAATGGGGAATTTTGTGTGAGGAAAAGAGGGCAGTTTATTTAGATCTCCTTGTGTGGAAAAAGGAAGTAATGCCGAATGAGGCTGGTAAGATATCTTAGAGCCAGATTGTGGAGGATGTTAAAAGCTAAGCAGAAGAGTTTAATTTTTGTTTTCCTTATGCAACTGGAAGCTACAAATCTTGGTTCTCCTGGGAAGTGATATCATCACATCTGTGTTTAAGGAAAATCACTTTGGCACTAGCATATAGGATATAGGATAGTTTTGAAAGACATAGGACAGAGATACCAATTAGGGGGACATTGCAGCTTTCTAACAATTGAGAGCTACTACTATTAGGTAGTAGCTATTGAAGTGAAAAAAGATAAATATACATCAAAACAGCAACTTTTGGGATTTATGGAGTGAGGGAGACTGAGAGCCCAAAGATAATGCTGAGGTTTGAACCTACAATATTGGAAGGATGATTCTTCAGAAATAGAGAAAAGATTATGAGGTCAGTTTTATACAGGTTGAATTTGAGATGTCGCAGGGTCATCCATTTTAAAATGCTCAATAGGCAATTAATAATATAGGATTGAAGCTCCAGGGAGAAATTTAACCAGAAAAAAGGAAGTGAAGTATAGGAAGTAGCTTAGAAAAATACCCATACTTAGAGGATATGATATAGATGATAAAACAACAAAGAAATCTGAAAAAGGATTACCTGGATGGTAAGAGAACCAGAAGAGAATGTTGCTTCAAAATCAAGAGAGAAGAAACTAATATCCAGGAGGAAGTTAATCAGCACTGTCAAATACAGGAGATGGATTGAGAAGGATGAAGGCTGAGAAAAGACCATATGATTTGGCAATTTTGAAATCACATAACTTTGGGGTAAAGAGTTTCAATTTACTTATTATTTTCAGAAACTTGACTGCAAAGATGGGGGAATGAGTCAGAGGATAGGACATAGAGGCAGTGAGCAAAAAGAAGAGATTTGTTAATAACTTGAGGATGTGTTAAATTCTAAGAAAAGAGTTTGTTTTGTTTGTTTAAGGTGAGAGAATTTGTGGTGCTATTTTGAAGGTAGCAGGAAAGGAATCAGTAGAAAAGAGTTCGGAAAGTTCTAGAGAATGGATATTATCAAGGATACAGTCTGCTTAAGACAGGAGGGGATGGGATTAAACCCTCATTAAACCTTCATTAGAGCGCAGATTTAGGGGCAGCTATGTGGCACAGTAAGTAGAGAAATGGGCCTAGTGTCAAGAAGACCTGAGTTCAAATGTGGTCTCAGATACTAGCTTTGTGACCCTGGTTAAACTTCTTAATCCTGTTGGCCTTAAATTTCTTCTCTATAAAGTGAATTGGAGGAGAAAATAGCAAACTACTCCAGTATTTTTTCAAAAGAGAGACGAGATACAGAAAGAAAAAGAAATGAGTTAGGAAGATTTGGACATGAACAACAACATAAAAGTACCAGACAAAAGAGGTAACATTTTGTTAGAGAAATAGCTTGTGAATAGATAATTATATGAAAGTTGAATTCAACATAAGGAGTAAAATGTAAGACAGAGAGATGGCACTGGCAGTACAGAACAGAGAATACTACCTGTAGCAGGTATTGTTTAGTGCTGTCCAGTCAAACTATCAAGTGCTTGGGTCACTTATGGCTGCATGTTCCACACTGAAGCTTCCCTTTATGCCAGCCAACTCTGGCCTCAGCTACAGTTGATGATTCTTATACCTTTCAATTGCACAAAGTCGCCTAATCAAGAAACAGAACAGTCAGGGACTAACAGAAATCCAGGAAACTAGCTGAAATTATTATTGCCATCAGCCCATCACAGGATTGGAATTGGCATGACAGGGGAGGCCCTTCCCAACCCATGAAAGAAGTCACGTTTTGCTATCTGGAGAGTCACAGCCAAAGGGGCCTGAATCAAAAGCTGTTTCTTCTTTTAACAGATTAAGTGCCCCTGCTCTTAGTCCTAATCCCTTGCTGCTGTCATAAGGCAGGGGGAAGGCCAAGGGACCACTCAGGGTTTTCTACTTAATACTAAAATGTCAAGGTCTTTTAGCAATAGGTCTCAACATGACTAGAAGCAGCCCCAAAGCTCCCATATGGCTTCTAGATTCTATCCAAACCAGATTAGAGGGTCAGTTTATTAGAGTGGAACAAGCACTTGCTTTTGGAGTCAGAAAATACATTCAAATCCTGCCTCTCTCGCTTCTTTCCTATGTGTCTGAGGGAGTAATTTAGCCTCTCTGGGAACATCCCTGGGTTTCTTTAACTGTAAAATGAATCCCTTGCATTAGATAGCTTTTATGATTCCAGTCTGCTTTAAATCTATTAACTTATGGGTAATAATATAATAATAATATACATAATATTCTATATTACATGTATAATAACAATAATAATGATAATAAATCCTTGGTCTCATTTTGTCATTACCTGACTTAAAGCATATGCTTATTGTCCACCAGTCTCTCCCTATGTCACTGCCAGTCAGAATCTTTGCTTTACTTCCATTTTTCAGCTTAAGGAGTATGTTCTTCGTGAAGACTTCCTAGTTATAATCAATTTTTACCTTTTATGAATTCCATATCATTACTGTATGGAGACAGATATCCTACATAATATTTATATCAGAATACTGTTGTTTTTTTTCTCTGCAACTAGGTTATAAGTACTTTGAGTACAAGAATTGTCTTGTTCCATCTCTGTGTACCCATCATCTGGCAAAGTGGAGTATCATTTACTGAATATGTGTTGTTGAATTTAAAATAATTATTCTTTTAAAAGGTTTGCTTCAGTAGCTAATATAATTTTATTACTTTCAGGATTAAAGAAACTAGAACACTTAACTTTAAATTAGAAATCAGTAGGAAACTGAAATTAAGATAAATTAACTTGACTATTGTTTAGAAGATTATACTTTTAAAAAACTCTGAAATACTTTTTCATTCATTTGCTACGTATTTGTTTTGTTACCTATGGGATATATGCTATCTTTTTTTTTTGAGATCATAACTGCTACTTGGTTTAATGAAAAACACATAGGACAGAATCAGGAGAATTTGAAACCCATTTATGCCACTTTAGTAATTATGATATTGGGCAAGTCACTTCTCTTTCAGTCTCATTTTCCTAATCCATAAAAATCAAGGTAATACCTCATGGATTTATTTTGAGGAAGAACATTTGAAGAAAATCAGAAAACATTATATTAATGTGAGCTACCATTTGGGATTTAAATATGTCAACTAGCTAGCATTTATTAAGTGCTTACGAAATGCCAGTTACTGTGCTAGCAATGTGTTTAGGGTTCTAGGACTATTAACAGTCTTTACTTGTAAGAACCTTACATTCTATTGGGTGAAACAACATTTATGCATCCACACACAAGAAATATGTACCAGCAAAGTACAAAATGATTTCAGGATAGATGGAGGCACTAGAGTTGAGGAAATAGGAAAAACCTTATGTAGGAGCTATAAGTTATGCAGACGTTTGGAAGAAGTAAGAGATAGAAGTGAGGAGGGTAGTGTATATACTAGATGACATAGTGGGTGAGGGCACACAGAGTGGAGAAATGACACAAAGACAAGTGATGGATCAGCAGTTTGAAGACAGTTTTAGATAAAATCATATACTAAGTAATTGGTTAGTTAAGTTTTTATATCAAATCAATTTAGTTATGTTTTCTTTAAAATCTGTCTTAAATATGGAATGACTTTTTTTAAAAGTTTAACTTTTATATATATATAGTAAATCTAATTTATGCCTATTCTTAAAGAGAGTAAGTATATTTTAGTACTTTTTTATTTTAAAAGCATGATTTCAATTTATTTGTTCATTAGAACACTTTGTAAGTTTGTAGTTGCTTCATTTAAAAAATTGATGCCAGTTTTTCACTTCCTCCTTTAAAAACACATGGATTGTTTATACAGGTTTCTAAGCAACACCAATGTTGAAATAGTAGGAAACATGAGTTTAAACTCCTGAAAGCAGTTTATCCAAATTTGTTATAGCATACTTTTGGAATTTAGTAATTTATTCAAATGAAAACCAGAGCTATGTGCAGGGACTTTTAAAATTGATTCTAAATAAACTCCATCCAGCTAGCATGACTATACACACATACATGTATCATACATAATACACATACACACAAAGATCATATTTTTAATGCTTACAATAAAAAATGTGAGGGGTGGTTTTGATTTTGATTTATTCCATTGTATAGTGGATTTTTTTCCTCACTATTTTTGCTATATATATGAGTGGTTATAAGTAGCTTTTTGTGAATTTTTTGGTACATTACATTTTTTCCTTACATAGGATATTCATGCAGTATTTTAGTTATTTAGTGTAAAGTTAGTTGATTGCCCAAGTAGAAAATAACTACATGATTTGCTTATTTCTTTCACTGAAGAATAAGGTGATAGAATAAAAGGAAAACTAATTATCAGAAAACTACTGTGAACTAAATTTATAGGATATTGTCATTTATTTAAGTAAACTCCTCATTGCTCCCCAGCAGCCATTTAAAAAAATAAGGATTTCATATTTGACTGTTACTAGACTTTGAAAAAAATATTAAAGAGCAGAAACTTTTTGGAAGTCAGTTTATATTCTGAGATAGCAATATGGTTTAAAAAGAAAGAGAAAGTAAACAGAAAAAATAATGGAAGAGAGAGAAGAGCAAGAAGGAGAAACATCATGATTGAATAGCCTTATAATTAAAAAAAAAAAAAAAGGTACTGAATAGATATATTCTTTACTCTTTTAGGAAAAAAGTCTACTCAGTATTTGTGTATACTTGTTTTTTAGTCATTGAGTGACAGACTTAAGTACTTGAAAAGGCTGATGGATCCAAATATGTCCCCAGGTACCTAATCATGAAGGGAAAGGTAGAAGAGAGAGAATTTTATTTTATTTATTTATTTTTTTTTTTTTACTATTCATCTCCAGATTATAGAAGAGAAATGGTTTTGTTTGTTTTGTTTTGTCTGAACCTCTACTGACATAAAAATTACTCGTAGCATAAAGAATTATTGGTATAGAAATTTTATGTCTGTGTAGATCAGACTTCTCTTAGAGAGATATTCAAGGATAAGAGATTAGGTTTGCCTTTGGTCCCAGCACAAGTACATGGGAGAGATGTGACTTGAATCCAAATCTTTTTGACTCTGTATTTAGCTCTTTATCACTATGCTTGTGCTTCTTCTAGAATTTGTTAAATGTAGATTTAAAACATTTGAGAAAGCAGCTAATCTATAAATTGGAGGTACATTGATCATCTTTCTTGGTATAGAACAAGGAAGTATTTTATAGCAGGAACTATATTCAATCCTTTTTTTTTTTTCCCCTGAATCATTGCTTATTTTTTTCACCTTCTGTATCTATGGTAATCAGGACACTTGAGTCTTAAAAGTACAGGAGCAGGATGACCTAAAGAAACTTCATTTTTATGTAGGAGGTGGAGGAAAAATTGGCAAAGCTGTTTGTTGACGATAGGGAAAAAGCTCTTGTAAGAATTGGCCACATCTGTTTTCTTGTTGGCAGCTGAAATGTCCGACCCAAAATAAACTGCATGATAATAAAAGTACAATAATTACTAATGTGGAACAGACAGATGTTTTTGTTATTACATAATGCTACATGGGGTACATTTTGGTAAAGAAGTGATAATTTTCAACAAATAGGATGACCTATGAAATGATGTGCCTTGATATTTCATGAATCAATCCGTGAAGACTTTCACATTGATTGACAGCTTTATTAGGTTGTAATTGCATTTTCTCCAAAAAGTGGGTAACTAACTTAAGCTGGCTACATTGGAGAGGAGCTCTTATACTTTAATAATCCCAAACTTTTAAGATTCAGTTTCTTTGAAATCATTTTCTCTGTTTTGCTTTTTTCCTTTATTAAATACTCAATTTCATTTTTTACTGATCACTTGATTAGTACTTTTAGATACTGGACAAACTTCTCAAATATAGGTTAATAGGAATTTTAAAAAACCAACTTCTTTTTGCCATGGAAAGTGATATTCTATGTGTAGTCATAAGAACTTACTGGGTCTTCTATGGTTTTTCATATTTGGAAAATTAAAGTTTCTCTCACCAATATTAAGTCAGCTTTGACTTCTTGGCAAGTTGATTGAAGAAGACCTTATCTATCATTTTGTGATTTAGTAGTCCTAAAAAAATGTGTAAATTCTTACACACACACACGGCTATTATCTAAATATCAGTATACACATATATTGATACATTGGCTGGACTTGAGAAAGAAGACCTGGATTTAAGTTCTTCCTCTTATACTGACTGTGTGAGTGAAGGAACATCACTTACCTGTGTTAGCTTCTTGAACTTATCTGCAAAATAAGGGGTTTGAACTAGATGACCTTTGTGACCCTTTCAGTACTAATTCTGGAATCCTGGGAGCTTTTTTTTTTTTTTTTTTTTTTTTTAATAGTACAGGTGATGGATTTGTACTCATTCCCATAATTGGTGATTTTCTTAAAATACAGGTGTGACCATGTTACTCCCCTACTTTGTAAACTCTAGTCATTCCCTATTACATATAGGTAAAATTATCTCTCTCTGGTATTTAAAATCTTTCACAGCCTAAACTCTATAGTTATAGTAGAAATAACAATAGCTTTGGAAATGAAAGACCTGAGTTTCCATCCTGGCTCTGCCAGTTACTGTCAATATGGCCTGGGGCAAGTCAGGTCATTGCCCTGTGTGCCTAAGTTTCTTCATTTTAAAATAAAGGACACAAGACAGACTCTCACTTCCCTGCATTGCATTGGCTATTCTTCATTGTATTTCTCTCTTCACTTGGACCTCTTGATTCCTTAATGTCCTTCAGAATTCATTTCAAATCTTCTGCATCATTTCCTGATCATCCCAGAATCTGGTTTTTTTTTCCCTTTCCCCAAACTTCTTGAATTTAATTTGAATATATTTTGTGTATGTGTATGTTGGAATAGTTCATTTTTGACATTGTGTCGTCATCACTCTTAACATTGTACCCAGCACGTAATAAGTAGTTGATAAAATACTTGATTTCTCATTAGGTCCCTTTTGTTATCAATAGCATACACTTGTGAAATAACACAAAGAAGCCCAGTTCCTTCAACTAAAACTAACAATCATGGTTTCTTTCTGGCTCTACTAAGATGTGCTGTCAGATCATTGGAGAATCAGTGAACTTAATTTATATAGACTATAGAAAAACTTTTGAAAAGATTTTATACCAAATACTATATCAAATAAACATATAGTAACCCTTAAGATTATCAAAGTCTTGGGGAAAATGGCTCCTTTTGAATAGAAAACTGATCAAAAGTTAGAAAATAGAGATTAGGGATAAATAAGTTCTGTGAAGTGTAAATAATTACATTCATTTTGCTTTAGGCCTGTGTTCTAATTTCTCCATTTTATCTTCAAACATTTTGACCTTTGAAAACTGAGAAGAAAAGAAAATTTGCAAATATTCCCCTCTTTTACTTTATTATCTAGTATAGACAAATTTATAGACCATTTGAAAGCTTTCCCTCAGTGAATACACCCCCTCACACTCCCCTCCACTCCTCCCATACACACACACACACACACACACACACACACACACCAAGAATTTTGGAGTTTTGCCACATTCACAAAAGAATGTTCTTTAAACTATTAGCCATTACCCTAGAAAAGAATATGGATACCCTTATATAATGTTACTTAAAGATTTTAGTTTAGTGTATTACTTTAATACAGAAAGACAAAGTGTTATCAGTTTCACAGAAATTACTGGGCAGGAAAAAATGATTTTGAAATCTAGAAAGATCAAGACAGTTAAGAGGGACTGACTATTTGATGACATGGGAGTATTATGTCTTTATGAAACAATAAATGTTAATTATGTTAGCAAAAGCAACGCATTTCATATATTAGAGTTAGAGAATATCACTTGAAGCTTTAAAGTAGTTTTTAAAAAATAAAAGGGGATTCTGCCTTGCATAACTAATAAACTTGCAGAACTTTATAAAAAAGAATCAAGATCCATCACTATGTCATCTTTGTTTCCTTTTAGTCCAACCTAAATACTTAATAAATTTTTGCCTTGTTTAATCAAATTTTGGAGAAATTATATCTGTATGACAAATGATATGATATAAATCGTTACATGATTTCTCATAAATTAAAAATGTACATATGTGTGTACACACACGAATGCCAGCCAGACCCTCCTTTTTTGTACCTAATAACATCTAGGGCAAGTCTTAAGTCAGTAAGTTAAGAAGCAATTTAGTAACTATTTCTATGTTCTAGCATTGTACTAAGTACTTAAGATACAAAGAAAGGCAAAACACCCTGCCTTCAAGGAACTCCCATTCTAATGGCAAAATTCAGGATTGTGATTCTTTTTAGGCTAATTATTTTTCAACAGTTTCTAATCATTCATAATTAAATAAAGTGAAGTGGAATTTTTGTAGATTTTAGATTTTTAAAGTAGACATACATTAAAAAGAAAATAATTGAAACTTATAACATACAAAATAAAAACAAACTCTGAGATTGAATTTTTGTAAAAATGACCACAGAATTCTCTTTCTTCCTTTGAATAACACTAGGCAAACTTTTTAGCCACATTAATTTTCTGTAAGAATACCTGTTATCATTTGTCATTTTATGACACTTATATTCCATTAATATATTTATCTACATATGTACATCATGTATGATATAGACATATATATGTATTACATTGTATATATAAATTTGTGTATGAACATGCACATAAATAAGTCTTTGTCATTATATTAAAGTTTTATCCTAAATAATGATTATCTGTAATCTTTTTTTTTAACAAATGATTTTTTTTTCTCATATTTCTTCATTTCCATTCCCTTAAGCTTCTGATTTGATATGTTACTCTGCTTTTGCATTACCCATTTATTTTGTAAGGAGATTTATGTTTTAGAAAATGAAATTCATCTGTCTTTTTTTTTTAATCTTGTTTTCTTAGTCTATTAACTGTCCATTTAAAGGATAGTCATTCTCTTTATACTATTCCATACTGAGATTGATCTAGCTAAAATGACTTGTAGTTTTCTACATTATTTACACATCTCTTTTTAAGAAAAAAAATTGAATTTTTGATTTATTTTTAAAATTTTAAAGCAAAAGTCATTTGTGATGCTGTATCAAAGGTTCTAATGTTGAATATTTCAAGGAACTTCTTTTTTTCTTTTCTTTTTTTTATATATAAAGGTTTTTATTTTCAAAACACATGCATACTTTTCAATATTAACCCTTGCAAAATTTCCTTTCCCTTACCTCCTACCCTAGACGGCAAGTAATCTAATATTTTGGTAAACATGTGCAGTTCTTCTATACATATTTCCATAATTATCATGCTGCACAAGAAAATCAGTTCAAAAAGAAAAAAAATGAAAAAACAAAATGCAAGCAAAACAGCAACAACAATTAGCATTATATTAGTTGTTAGATAAACATCATGCAGTTTCTGCGGTTCAAATCCTAATTTTACTTCTCAATGATTTGAAGCATTTAATACATGTTACTACATTTTAAAAACTCTGGTCTAATTGTCTTTTAGTGATATTTCAAATGAACATCAATTTTCAAATTGTATTCTTTGACTGATGTAGAAGGATTCCCTGGAAAATTTTTGATAAAACATTGATTCACTTCATTTCTGCTTTATTTTTTAAGCTAATCAGTAAATTGTTGGAAAATGAGTTTCTGTAGTTAAAAGCCCAAACATTAATGATATAAAAGTTCAACAGCTCAATGTTTGATAACCTTGTCTTCAGAAATTTGTGAAAAACATAATATGAATTAATAGTATTTTGGGACTATAAGGGACATCAGAGCTTGAATGGAATCACCATCAGCTTTACTGATGAAGAAACTGAAGTTCTCTGAGAAACAGAAGGAATTTTCTGGTATTTTCTAACTAATTAATGTCAGAACTTTGACTGGAATAGCTGTCATCTCATCACATACAGTCCAGTGTGTCACTTTTCTGGTTTAAGGTACTATAATGTCTGATGGTAGAATTGTGAATACATCCAGCCATTCTGGAGAGCAATTTGGAACTATGCTCAAAAAGTTATCAAATTGCATACCCTTTGATCCAGCAGTGTTTCTACTGGGCTTATACCCCAAAGAGATACTAAAGAAGAGAAAGGGACCTGTATGTGCCAAAATGTTTGTGGCAGCCCTGTTTGTAGTGGCTAGAAGCTGGAAAATGAATGGATGCCCATCAATTGGAGAATAGTTGAGTAAATTGTGGTATATGAATGTTATGGAATATTATTGTTCTGTGAGAAATGACCAGCAGGATGAATATAGAGAGGACTGGTGAGACTTACATGAACTGATGCTGAGTGAAATGAGCAGAACTAGGAGATCATTTTATATACTTCAACAATGATACTGTATGAAGATGTATTGTGATGGAAGTGGATTTCTTCGACAAAGAGAAGATCTAACTCAGTTTCAATTGATCGATCATGGACAGAAGCAGCTACACCCAAAGAACGAACACTGAGAAATGAATGTAAATTGTTTGCATTTTTGTTTTTCTTCCCGGGCTATTTTTACTTTCTGAATCCAATTCTTCCTGTTCAAACAAGAGAATTGTTCGGTTCTTCACACATACATTGTATCTAGGATATATACGTGACATTTAACATGTATAGGCATGGGAGGGGGTAGAGGAAGGGAGGGGAAAAGTCAGAACAGAAGTGAGTGCAAGGGATAATGTTGTAAAAAATTACCCAGGCATGGGTTCTGTTAATAAAAAGTTATAATTATAAATAAAATAAAATAAAACAAAACTCATCGTCTGCAAAAAAAGATACTATAATGTCCCTATTGTATTTTCACTAAATATGTGTAAGTAAAGATACATTTTGTCCATTTTTCAATAATTTGTTCATTACTTGATGTAGAGCAAAAACAAAGAACCTTGGGGTAGGAATCCAATGGCCTCAGATCAAAAGAGTTTTATTCCCATTGACACTATATTCATATTTGTGAATTTTGACAAGTAATCTCCCTGTGGCTCATTATCAGATCTGTAACATGGATATATTAATTGTAATAATAACTTATTTGTAGTAGCTTATTAGCTTTTAAAGAGTTTGCTTGCTGACAGCTAGGTAGTACATTGGATAGAGCTTAGATTCATTAAGACCTGATTTCAAATTCAGTCTCATATATTTACTACCTGTGTTATCTAGGGAAATCACTTAAACTTTGCTTCAGTTTCCTCCACTGTAAAGTTGGAATAATAAAGCGCCCCTACTCAAGTGTTCTTATGAGGATCAAATGAGAGAATGTTTATAAAGTACTTAGAATAGATTCTGACACCTAGGGGCTCCATATAAATTCTAGTTTTTATTATATAATGCATTACAATAACAAACATTGACATTATCTCTTTTGATCCTCACAACATCACTTATATAATGTAGGTACTCACTGCTCTTCTTTATCTGATAGGTTATCTTTGATCCTGAAAATATCTTAGGAAAAATACCTTTCTTCCCAGGGAACTGACCACATAAAGACTATGTGCTTTTTCTGCCATATATTTTAAATTACCCTTACATCTCTGACAGTTTTACTAGTGCAAGATATATAGAGACAGGTAGTATAGATGGATCTCAGTCAAGAAACATTTATTAAGCACCTGTTATGTGACTGGTACTATGTTAAGGGCTGGCTATATATAAAGAGAGGTAAAAGAAAGCCCCTGTACTCAAGGAACTTACAATTTAGGGGGAGAAACACTAAGGCAATAAACATGTACAAACAAGCAATGTACAACATAATCTTTAAAATTTGATAAAAAAAGTAAAAATTAAGAAAACACTGGAATTAAGAAAAACTGAGAAAGGCTCCTGTAGAAAATAGGGTTTTAATTAGATCTTAAAGGAAGCCAGGGAAGACAGTAAGCAGAGATTAGATGAGAAAACATTCTAGCCATAGGAGATGGCCAGAGAAAATGCCCAGAGCTGAAAGGTGAATAATCAGGAAGCCAGTGTCAGTAGACTGAAGTGTATGTTACAGAGGGTAAAGCAGACTGAGAAGGACGGGACTAGGCTACAGAGGGTTTTGAATGCCAAATAGGATTTTATGTTTAAACTTTGGTGTAGTACAAAGGTAATAGGGAATCCAATATCAAATTTGGATGAGGATCCAGCAAAAGAGACTGAGAGAAAGCAGTCTGAAAGGGAAGAGGAGAAGGAGGACGTGGAAAGAGTGATCTGCAGGATCATGCTGCAGAGAGGTCAGGGACAATAAAGACTGTGAAAAGGCCATGTGAAAAAGGATGTGTGTAAATCTATTCCAGAGTTGGTGTTTTTTTTTTTTTTTTTTTTTTTTTTTTTTTGGCAGCGGGGGTGGGGGGAGTTGTGAGAAAAGAGGTGAGGTGCTCAGATTTGTGCTTTAGGAAAATTAATTTTGTTGTCTGAATGGAAGAGGAATTGAAGTGAGGAAGGAGTTGAAGCAGGCAGACCCACAGCACTCTAGGTATGAGGTAACGAGCGCCTGCACTATCATGTGGCAGTGTTGAAGCAAAGGAGTGTCTGTGTGTGGGGAGGGTATATGAGTAACACTACAAAGGGGTAGTTGGTTAAGCATGGCAACATATTCGATTGGAGGCAGTAGTGGTAAGAGATAATGAGGGATTGAGCATAACACCCAAGTTGTAAGAGTTAATGCCTGGCAAGATGGTGTTGCCTTCTTTAGAAACAGGGAATGTGGCAGAGGAGATGGGAATTCAGGGGGAAGTTAATTTAGGTTTTGGAAATGTTAAGTTTAAGATATGTTAAGATTTACTGGACATCCATGACCTCATGCTATATTCATACATATTTAGATAGCATTCCATGGAAAACTAAGTGTCAGATAAGCAGTTGGAAATGCAAGACTAGAGATCAGTAGAGTTTTGGATAAAATAAGAGTTGAACATCAATAGTATAGAAGTACTAATTAAATCCATGGGAGCTGATGAGATCACCAAGTGCAGTATTACAAAAGGAGAAGAGAGAGCCAGGAAAATATCCTGAGACAGAGTAGTCTGATATGTAGGAAGATCAGGAGGTTGATATGCTAGAAACCTAAAGAGATGAGAAGATGCAGGTAGGGAGGGTGATCAGCAGTGTCGATGCTTCAGAGAGATCAGGGAAAATGAAGATTGTGAAGAAGCCATGTGGAAAGAATCTTGTGTGAAGCTAGTACTGTTATTAGAAAAAAAAAAAAAAAGGAAAATTTTGTGCTCTACTGATAATCAATAGCATCACCTTTCTATATATAAGCAAGCCAATATTATTTCCGTGTATCACCATTTGTAAATGAACTCCCAGAGTTATCCAGGTTTGAATCTTTGGTGTATCATCTATAGCTTCTTTTCTTTTAAATCCTATGTTAACTCTTTCCAATTCCCCCTGCATACCTCTTCTATTTATTGTGGCTCCAATTGACGAAGTTTAAACTTCACAGTAGTTACTCACTAAACAACTTGTAACAATAGCTTCTTATGGAACAGCTAGTTGGTGCAGTGGATAGAGCACCAGCCCTAAAGTCAGGAGGAGCTGAGTTCAAATCTAGCCTCAGACACTTAACATTTCCTAGCTGTGTGACCCTGGGCTAGTCACTTAACCCCAATTGCCTCAGCAAAAACATAAAAACAAAAACCAATAGCTTCTCATGCTATCTTATCCAATGTTTTTTCACACTACTTTCTAATTCACAACTTCTATAGTTGGGATATTCATTTTGTCACTATCTGTTGCATGTACATTTATTATGAGTTTTAAATCCTTACTAATTGATATTTTTATCATTTTAATAAGAAAAGTGAAGTTATGAAATATGTTACTATTTTTACCTTAATTCTGCCAAGCTTTCTTTTTAGCTATCCTATTCTTGATATGAATCTTAAACATAAACATTTGCCATGTAAAAAATTTATAAACAGTTTGTCCATGTTTGAACAATTCCTTAAAATTATCTTTGATATTGACTTTTATATGTTAAATTTTCCATTAAGTTTGAGTTTGATTGATAGAAAGTCCTGAAAATCTGCAAGTTCGTTGAATGTCCATTTTTTTTCTCATTAAATATTAGATAATTTTCTAGGATATGATATTTTTGGTTGTAGCCCTAGTACCTTTGCTTCTCTATAGATATAATTCCAAGACTTCTAGTCTTTTATTGTAGCTGCTGATAAGTCTTGTACAGTTCTAATTGTACCTTCAACACATTTGAATTATTTTTTCTTGATTCTTGCAAAATTTTCTCTTTGATCTAGGGCTTTGCAATAATATTCCTATGTGTTTTCCACAGAGGATCTCTTTGAGGTGGTATTAAGTGGATTTTTTTCTATTTCTACTTTCCCCTCATGTTCTGTCACTTTAGGACAATTTTCTTCTACTATTTCTTGTATTATTGTTTTAAGGTTCTCTTTTTGGTCATGATTTTCTGATAGTCCAATTATTCTTAATTATTTTCTCTTCTTTATCTTTTCTCTAGATCTGTCATTTTTCTTTTTTTTTTCTTTTTTAATTTTTTTAATTTAATTTAATTTTTTAAATTACAGCTTTTTATTGACAGTGTATATGCATGGGCAATTTTTACAACATTGTCCTTTGCACTCACTTTTGTTCCAACTTTTCCCTTCCCTCCCTCCACCCCATCCCTTAGATGGCAGGCAGTCTTATACATGTTAAACATGTTAAAGTATATCCTAGACACAATATATGTGTGCAGATCCGTACAATTCTCTTGTTGCACAAGAAGAATTGCATTCAGAAGGTAAAAATAACCTGGGAAGAAAAACAAAAATGCAAGTAGTGCACATTCATTTCCCAGTGTTCCTTCTTTGGGTGTAACTGATTCTATCCATCATCGATCAATTGGAACTGATTTGGATCTTCTCATTGTTGAATATAGCCACTTCCATCAGAATACATCCGCTTACAGTATTGTTGTTGAAATGTATATTGATCTCCTGGTTTTGCTCATTTCACTTAGCATCAGTTCATGTAAGTCTCACCAATCCTCTCTGTATTCATCCTGCTGGTCATTTCTTCCAGAACAATAATATTCCATAACATTCATATACCACAATTTACTCAGCCATTCTCCAATTGATGGACAGCTATTCATTTTCCAGTTTCTAGCCACTACAGACAGGGCTGCCACAAACATTTTGGCACAAACAGGTCCCTTTCCCTTCTTAAAAATCTCTTTGGGATATAAGCCCAGTAGTGGCACTGTTGGGTCAAAGGGTATGCACAGTCTGATAACTTTTTGAGCATAGTTCCAAACTGCTCTCCAGAATGGCTGGATTTTTTACAATACAAACAGTGCATCCGTGTCCCAGTTTTCCCCCATCCTCTCCAACATTCATCATTATTTTTTCCTGTCATCTTAGTCAATCTGACAGGTGTGTAGTAGTATCTCAGAGTTGTCTTAATTTGCATTTCTCTGATCAATAGTGATTTATAACACCTTTTCATATGAGTAGAAATAATTTCAATTTCATCATCGGAAAATTATCTGTTCATATCATTTGACCATTTATGAATTGTAGAATGGCTTGATTTCTTATAAATTAGAGTCAAATCTCTATGTATTTTGGAAATGAGGCCTTTATCAGAACCTTTAATTGTAAAAAAATGTTTTCCCAGTTTATTGCTTCCCTTCTAATCTTGTTTGCATTAGTTTTGTTTGTACAAAAGCTTTATAATTTTATATAATCAAAATTTCCTATTTTGTGATCAATCATGATCTGTAGTTCTTCTTTGGTCACAAATTACTTCCTCTTCCACAAGATTGAGAGGTAAACTATCCTATGTTTCTCTAATTTATTTATAATCGCATTCTTTATGCTTAAATCATGGACCCATTTTGTTCTTATTTTGGTGTAGAGTGTTAAGTGTGGGTCCATGCCTAGTTTCTGCCATACTAATTTCCAGTTTTCCTAGCAGTTTTTGTCAAATAGTGAATTCTTATCCCAAGAGTTGGGATCTTTGGCTTGTCAAACACTAGATTGCTATAGTTGACTATTTTGTCTTGTGAACCTAACCTATTCCACTGATCAACTAATCTATTTCTTAGCTAGTACCAAAAGGTTTTGATGACTGCTGCTTTATAATATAGTTTTAGATCAGGTACAGCCTAGGTCACCTTTATTTGATTTTTTTTTTCATTAATTCCCTTGAGATTCTCAACCTTTTGTTCTTCCATATGAATTTTGTTGTTATTTTTTCTAGGTCATTAAAATAGTTTCTTGGGAATCTGATTGGTATAGCACTAAATAAATAGATTAATTTAGGGAATATTGTCATCTTTATTATATTTGCTCAGCCTATCCAAAAGCACTTAATATTGTTCCAATTGTTTAAATCTGACTATTTGTGTGGAAAGTGTTTTGTAATTTTGCTCATATAAATCCTGACTTTCCTTTGGTAGATAGGTTCCCAAATATTTTATGTGGTCAACAGTTATTTTGAATGGAATTTCTCTTTGTATCTCTTGTTGTTGGATTTTATTGAGATGATAAGGTTTTTGTTAATTTGGTTGTTGATATAGTCAATTATGCTAATAGTTTAACTAATATTGAACCAGCCCTGCATTCCTCCTATAAATCCTACTTGGTCATGGTGTATTATCCTGGGGATGATTTTCTGTAATCTTTTTGCTAATATTTTATTTAATATTTTTGCATTAATAGTCATTAGGGAAATTGGCCTATAATTTTCTTTCTCTGTTTTCTACCTACTTTGCTTAGGTATCAGTACTGTGTCTGTGTCATAAAAGGAATCTGATAGGACTCCTTCAGTCCCTATTTTTTGAAATTGTTTATATAGCATTAGAGTTAATTGTTCTTTAAATTTTTGGTAGAATTCACATGTAAATCCATCTGGTCCTGGGGATTTTTTTTTAGGGAGTTGATTAATAGCTTGTTCTATTTCTTTTTCTAAAATGGGACTGTTTAACCAATTTAGTTCTTCCTCTGTTAATCTGGGCAAGTTTTATTTTTGAAGGTATTCTTCCATTTCATTTAAGTTATCAAATTTATTGGCATAAAGTTGGGAGTTAGCATAACTCCTAATTATTGCTCTAATTTCTTCATTTGTGGCAAGTTCTTTCTTTTTATTTTTAAAACTAACAATTTGATTTTCCTCTTTCCTTTTTTTAATCAAATTTACTGTCTATTTCTTCTTGCAGCTCTCTAAATTTCTCTTTTAAGAATTTAGGTGCTACACCACTTGGTGCATATATGTTTAATATTGATATTGCTTCATTATCTATGCTACCCTTTAGCAAGATATAGTGCCTTCCTTATATCCCAAAGAAATACTAAAGAAGGGAAAGGGACCTGTATGTGCCAAAATGTTTGTAGCAGCCCTATTTGTAGTGGCTAGAAACTGGAAAATGAATGGATGCCCATCAATTGGAGAATGGCTGGGTAAATTGTGGTATATGAATGTTATGGAATATTATTGTTCTGTAAGAAATGACCAGCAGGATGAATACAGAGAGGACTGGCGAGACTTACATGAACTGATGCTAAGTGAAATGAGCAGAACCAGGAGATCATTATACACTTCGACAACGATATTGTATGAGGACATATTTTGATGGAAGTGGATTTCTTTGACAAAGAGACCTGAGTTTCAATTGATAAATGACGGACAAAAGCAGCTACACCCAAAGAAAGAACACTGGGAAACGAATGTGAACTATCTGCATTTTTGTTTTTCTTCCCGGGTTATTTATACCTTCTGAATCCAATTCTCCCTATGCAACAAGAGAACTGTTCGGTTCTGCAAACATATATTGTATCTAGGATATACTGCAACATATCTAACATATAAAGGACTGCTTGCCATCTAGGGGAGGGGGCGGAGGGAGGGAGGGAGGGAAAAAAAAATCGGAACAGAAATGAGTGTCAATATAAAGTAATTATTAAATAAAAATTAAATAAAAAAAAAGATATAGTGCCCTTCCTTATCTCTTTTAATTAGATCAATTTTTGCTTTTGCTTGATCTGAGATCAAGATGGCTACCCCTGCTTTTTTGACTTCACCTGAAGCATACTAGATTCTGCTCCAGCCTTTTACCTTTACTCTATATGTATCGCCCTGTTTCAAGTGTGTTTCCTGTAAACAACATATTGTAGGATTCTGGCTTTTAATCCAGTCTACTATCCACTTCTGCTTTATGGGGGAGTTTACCCCATTTGGTTAAAATGACTAATTCTGTATCACTTGCCATCTTGTTAACCCCTGCTTTTCTTTTCTCCTTTCCTTCCCCCTTATCTTCCTCCCCAGTATTAAACTTTTGAGTACCACTTGCCTCTCACAGTGGTCCCTTTTTAGGATTCTTCCTCCTACCTTAGAGTTCCTCCCTTTTTCTGACCCCTCTTCCTCACAATTTCTGTATTCCCTTCTGCTTAGCTTACTCCTTCCCTTTTCACTTTTTTCCCTCTTTTCAATGAGGTGGGAGAAATTTCTCTGTAAATCGAATATGTCTAATATTTTGCTCTTTAATCCAATTCTGATGAGAGTAAGATACACACTATGTTCATCCCTTCCTTTCTTTCCCTCAGATATAACAGGCTATTTATGCCTCTTAATGAGATGTAGTACTCCCATTTTACCCTTTTTTTCTGGTACAATTTCCTTTCCACCTCTAGTTTCTAGAACAAATTATATATGTGTTCTTTATGTATATTTATACAGAAATGCAGTTTCCAAGATTTCTTTTTACCTTTTTTTGTTTTTCTTGAGTCCTATATTTGGATCAAACATTTTTCCTTTACTTCTGGTTTTTTCATCAGAAATAGATGAAATTCACTTATTTCATTGAATGCTCCTCTTCTTCCCTGGAAAAAAAATGTTCATTTTGGCTGAGTAAATTATTCTTGGCTGCATACCATGTTCCTTAGCCTTTCAGAATATTAGATTCCAGACCCTTCTATCCTTTAATGTGGACCCTGCTAGATCCTAAGTAATCCTTATTGTGGCTTCTCTATATTTGATTTTTTTTTTTTCCTAGCAGCTTGTAGTATTTTTTCCTTGGTCTGATAGTTCTGGAATTTAGCCACAATATTTCTTGGAGTTTGATTTTGGGGTCTCTTTCAGTAGGTGATTGATGAATTCTTTCAATGTCTATTTTACCCTCTGTTTCTATAACATCTGGGCTGTTCTCTTTGATAATTTCCTGGAAAATAGTGTTTAGGCTCTTTTTTTCATCATAATTTTCAGGAAGTCCAGTGATTCTCAGATTATTTCTCCTAGATCTATTTTCCAGGTCTGTTGTTTTCCCAAGAAGGTATTTGATATTTTTTTCCATTGTTTCTTTTTTTGGTTTTTGCTTGACTGATTCTTGATATCTCTTCAAGTCATTCATTTCCATTTGTTCAATTCTGATTTTTAATGAATTATTTTCTTCATTTACTTTTTTTATTTCTCTTTGTAATCGTCCAATTGAGGTTTTCAGTGAGTTGTTTTGTTCTATGGAATTTTTTTTTCCATTTCACCAATTTTATTTTTTTGGAGAGCTATTTTCTTTTTCCAATTCACTAATTTGTGTTTTCCTTGGAATTGTTTATCTTTTCCAATTCACTAATTGTGTTTTTCAGGGATTTGATTTCTTTATCCACTCCATCTTTAAATGAGTGGGATGACTTATCCACACCCTCTTGCCAAGCTTCCCTTTCCTTTCCCCATTTTTCGCTAGCTCTCTTGTGAGAGCCTTTTTAAATTTCTTCTATGAGAGTCTTGTGTGTTGGGGATCAGATCATATCCTCCTTTGGGGATTTATCTGTAGACCCTGTTTTTAGTCTCTTCAGCATTTGAAGTCTGCTCTCTATCTGTATAGAAGCTATCTATTGTTAGAGCGCGCTTTAATATTTTGCTCATTTTGTCAAATAAGAATCAAAGAAAACAAACAAACAAACAAAAAAAGCAAGAGTAGTCTGCCTTTTGGGCAGTATGGTATTACCAAGCTTCCTCTACAGACTGCAGGAGATTGTAGTGAGGCAGCAGCTGCGCCTCCCCTCTGAGATTCTGAGAGCATGCTGAGTCACTCCAGGTGCTGGGTGGGTGTGGCCAGGTCCTCAGAGACTCTAGCTTTTAGAGTTATACTCTTTATCCCCTGTGTTTATAGCTTCTCTGCTGATCTACTGGCTTGCTGCCAGAGCTAAGTAGCCACACTGTGATAAAGTTCTCCCTACATTTTCTGCAGGCTGAGATCACACCTCACCCCTCTCTGGTCTGCTCAGTGTGTGCTGCTTTCTATGCTCTCGCTGCCTGTCTGCAGTCTGCACCTGATCCCCACCCACGAGCATAAACAGACCTTTTCTGGTGAATTTTGAAGATATCTTCTGTTGGTAATGTAGTTGTGGGTTTCTTCAGTCAAGCACTAATTCCAAGATCTTGTCATGAAAAAAATATTCTGAAGACAAGAAGGACCTTAGATAGATGCGTTTGTCCTCTCCACCATCTTGGCCGGAAGTCCGTCATTTTTCTTATGTTTTACATTTTGTTCTATTTTCTCATTCTTTACAATCTTTTGTTATTTTTTGGTCTCTCATATTTTCACTGGCTTCCCCTTGTCCAATTCTAATTTTCAAAGAATTATTTTTATCTTTTCAGACTCTGTACCTTCTTAGTTGGTTAACTTTTTTTTCAAAATCCTCTTATTTTTCTTTGATGATTTTTATTTTTTACACTTTGGACTAGAAGCTTCTCTGTTCCCTTAAGATGTTTCAGTGACATGGGAGGTTGCCTGTGGTTTCACCTCAGCTCTCTCCTCTGACCTAAAACCCCAAACAAGTGCCCAAAGTCAACAATATCCCTGCCTCACTGCTTCTGTATTCACCGGGTGCTGGTTCGTTCTTGACTAGGGCTGCATCTCAGTAGCATAGCTGGACCTAGTGTGCTCAAATCACCCGTTCACTTGGCCTACCCAGGCCTTATTTTGGATTTTACAGATCTGGATTTTACAAATAATCTGGGAAGTGAAAATTTCTGTGGATCCTGCTGAGGCTCCTTGCTATACCCAGCTAGCCCCAGAGCTCCCCACCTGGTTTTTCTATGGTAGTGCAGAGGTGTCTGTACTTCCCATAGGTTAATCTTCAACCTACTGTCTGTCTTCTGATCTTCTGGGGTTGTATCAGAAGGACCTCTCTTCTGCATCAAGGCTTCTTGATTTTCCACCTGTATGGTTTATCCTGAGGTGCAAATTTGTTCTGTTGTGGGGGAAATCCAAAGAGCTTGAAATTGAACAGCCTATTCCACCATCTTCCCAGAATCCTTCCTCCAAGGATTTTCTTTGTAGGTATGACAAAAGTTGATCCTTTAGAATCTGGAAATAACCCAGAGTTTGGAGATTTTTCCCGAGTTTGCACTATTTGTTACATGTGTGGAAGGGTGGAGGGTGAAGAGCTTGTGTTGTTTTTTGCCTAGTAGAAAGAAACCAATATGACATTTGAAGTTTGAGGTTGTAATTCTAGCTTTTGATACCAGCTCATTGTGTCATTAGCCAAATGACTTATATTTAACAGATACTACTTTCCTCTTCTAAAATCAGAATCAAACTGAGTGATACTAAAATTTCTTTTAGATATATCATCTTGTCATCTCTAGAAGTGAACTTTTCTCTTAGAATCTTCAATATTTTGATATATGAACTCTCCTAGGCATTATCATATTTGGAGTGGTTATTATCATTTGTATTCTTTTTTTGTTCTTCGAAAGATTATAAGCTCTTTGAGAGGCAAGTAACATATCTTATTTTGTCTTTTATCCTCTACAGAATTGGTTCTCAAACTTTGGTTTTAGAACCTTTTGACCCTTAAAAAATACTGAGGACCCTATAAAAAAGTTTTATTTATGTGAGCTATTGATTAAATATAATTAATATTTTTCAAATTAGAAATTTAAATTTCTTAGTAATTTTTTTGAAAATAGTTTTGATCTGATGCCACCCCACCCCCCCCGCCTCCAAAGGGGCTTTTGAACTTCCAACAGGCTTTTTATCATACTTTGAGAATCACTATAGAACTACTATTACAGTGCCAGATGCATTGTGGTCACACAAAAAATGCTAAGTTGTGTTCAATGTATACTTTTCTAACCGTATCAGAATTTCTACTCCATTTGTACTTTAGCATTTAATTGTTTTATGGTTCATATGTGTTAGTTTTATCTCTCTAGTTATCTTTAGGGGAAGGGATCATTCATGTCTTATACTTTTTTATCTCAAGTCATGGAATGTCATGGGAAGTAAATATTGATTACATATAAAAACTGAGTAAAGCATCAATAATCATAATATTTTTAACAGAAATAGACATTAGAGAATCATCCTCCCCAATTCTCATTTTAAAGAACATAGATCCAAAGAAATTACATGTTCTACATTGCTCTTTTTCTAAAGGGGGAAAAAGTGATAATATTTTGAGAATCAACAGATCATGAAAGTGGATCAAATAAGTGGTTAAAAAATAATCATAAGCCTATGCAAATATGTGACAGCCTTCATCATGAAAATTGTGGCAATTGCTTTCTTTTTGAATATTAGTTAACTAAATTTCACAGTAAATATTTGCCATTACTTCAATAACACAGTTATGTCAAAAACTTTTGAGTGGGTATGTTTAGACTGTGAAAAGTATTTCAAGAAACCAGCTTCTTTAAGTTCACATGGCTTAATTCTACAGTACATTGTGGAACTGGAGTTTATGTAAAAAAAGTTGGTCAGTCTGATTATTTACATTTGACAATAAATATCTCCTGATTTAATATTTACTTTTAGTTACTTCTTGTTGTTGATACACTACAATTTAGGAATAAATCTCATATTGTACTAAAGTAGTTTAGCACGTAATTTAAAAATAGCTAGTTTTTATTAACAGATCTCTTTGGGGGAGGAGGAACATATTTGCGGAAATTACAGTGCTTTAAAACTTCCATGTCAATAGCCATGTTTTTTGCATCTTTTAGAAAAAAAATTAGTTTACAGAAAGAGTAATGTTAATTTTATTCTCTCTGGTATAAATTAAAAACTTTGGAGTGTAGTTTGACCTCAGCCTGATTTATTATTTTACTTGGCATTAGATTAGGATAGCTGTGGTTTTTCCATTCCTTGTTCCAGCAGAGACTTAATTTACTTTGATGTTTGAACAGTTTGCATAGATGTTGAATATTGAACAATCTGAATATTTTCTGATCCCAAAATTAATGGAGAGGAATCTGTTTATGATTTACCAACCTAAATGGACTTTTGAATGGATATGTATTATAATTTTCTATGAGTTAAACTCATAGTTTACTATGAGCAGTGAATTTTTTGTGATAAAGATAGTGTTTTGAATTTAAATAAGCAAAATAATGTGATTTGGTGGTAAAGGTTTGTTAAATGTTTTTATCAGCTTTTAAATTCTTACTCAGATTAGTATTATCTGTAATAGTATTTGTGTAATGAAATATATATATAGTATATAATATAGATTTTTTTTGAATAAATATTCTGTGAAGTTCAGGGAAATAACCATGACTTTATAAATGAGAATTCATTCAAATAAGAAGCTTATTGTATGTGTAAATTGTGTAACAAATAGTTAATATTGTTTCAGTGACAGTCATATGGGCCTACCTCATTTTAAATTATTAATTTTGTACTACTTTAATGATCTGTCATACACTTAAAAACTCATATTTTCTTCTTTAGAAGAGCAGTGTTATATAAAACAATTTTTCTCTATTGCTGTTTAAACAATAATGTGTATAAGCTAGGAGAGTATAGTGGGCAAAGAACTGCTCTTAGAAATCAGGAAGATCCGGATTCAACTCCTATCTCTGTCATAGACTGATTGTTGTGACCCTGGACATGTCATTTAACTTCTTTGTTGAAGTCTAAGACTAAAAGTTGCAAGAGAAAGATAGATGCTTTAGTAGAGAACATTCTTTTAAAATATTGATACGATCATAGGAATAAAGAAGTATGAAAGGAAGGAAGAGAGGGTAAAAGAAACAAGGAAAGTAAGAAAGGAAAGAAAGAACAAACCATTTTTAAGAAGATTCAAAATATGTGATTACCTTTGAAAATAAGGACGAATAATGTTAAGAAATAGTTGTCAATCTTTTACTATTTCTTAAGTCCTTGCCCCAATTGATTTTTTTTAATTAATAAAATGAATTGTCCTCACTAAAAGCTCATTTTAAATACTTGGATTAAATTTGTACAGAACAATTAAGAAAATAAACCTGTTATTTATATGCAGCAAGGCCATCTTGGAATAAAGTCTATTTATATATTTCTGTGACAACAGTGACTTTTATTCAGTATTCATTTGCTAAAGAGAAAAAGGATGATTTTTGTCAATTGTTATAATCATTTAAAAGAAAAATATTTTAAAATATAATCAACTTAAAATTGAGAGAATTCCCCTCTCAATTCTAGTGCCTTCTCTCTGTTAAATTATTTCCTATTTATACTGTTTGTACAAATTTGTTCTCATTAGATTGTAAACTTCTTGAAGTTAGGACTCTCTTTTGCTTCTTTCTGTGGTAGCACAGTGTCTGGCACATAGTAGACACTTAATAAATGTTGATTCATTGATTAACTGAAAGCTTTTCCCACTGTCAATAATACTCTGAATCCCAAACATTTTACCTTTTTCAACAAAAAAAATTTTAACGCTTTGACACTGTTTTGACTTAGAAATTTTTGTCTTTGCAATACTGAGTTTCTTTTTTCTTTTATTAAATATGTAACCTAATCTAAATTATTTAGAATGTTTTTGTATTAAAAATTCAGATTTAGTTTAAACATGTAAAAGTAGGTCATTCATATATTTTTCTTTGTTTACATCATATATTAACATTTTATTTGGTATTTTAACATTTTTATAGTGTATATATTGGTATGTGCAAAATTCCCCCCTTTTAGGATTCTAGTTAGCATAAAATAAATATAAGGTTATTAAAAGTCATAATAGGTCATCTTTTTCTTACGTTAATTTTTTTCCTAATCTTATTAGTTGCTTTGTTTTAGCACATTTTGAACTTTAACTAAATAGAAATTTAATGAATAATGTTATTTAATGAAAATTATAATGTCAGTAGAATGGATATGCCAATCCAAATCGATTTTATGTGGATTATTAAAAATGTATAAATGATTAACATTAATTTAGATCTGACTTTTTGTTGTTTTACTTTCTGTTAACTCATGATTGTAAATATTTGATGTAATTTGGCATGTGATAACAGTAGTGTTGTTAAAACTATTTTAGTGATGAATATCAATAGTTTGAAATCAACATACTCTGTAAAATAAATGAATAAGTTATTTTGAGTTTAAAGTTTTGTAAGTCATTTAAAATATTGTCATGTTCAGCGGTCTGAACAGGAAATGGGTCTTTGGAAAAAAGAAAGTAACTATTATTTATGTCAAGAACACATTAATTATTATTAAGTGAAGTCTATAGAAGAGATTATTAAGTTTGAAATATACACTTTTTCAAGAAATGTCATTTTCTTTTGTCTTATTTTTATCACAAGCAGCATTTTCTGTTCATTATTCAGAAACATGGACATTTTCTCCTGGGTTCACTGACCTTTGCAATGGTTGTTTTCACAGTAATGGTTTTAACTGGCCTTGCTTCTAAAGAATCAGATAATTTTTTTTATAAAGCTTTTTATTTTTAAAACATATGCACGGATAATTTTTCAACATTGACCCTTGCATAGCCTTGTGTTTCAGATTCTCTCTTCTTTCCCCCACCCCCTCCGCTAAATGGCAAACAATCTAATATATGTTATACATGTTAAAATATATGTTAAATCCAATATGTGTAAACATATTTATACAATTCTCTTGCTGCGCAAGAAAAATCAGATCAAAAAAGAAAAAAAATAAGAAAATAAAATGAAAGTGAACAACCATAAAAAGAGTGAGAATATTATGTTGGGATCCACATTCAGTTCCCACAGTCCTCTCTCTGGGTGTAGATGGCTCTCTTCATCACAAGATCATTAGAACTGGCTTCAATCATCTCATTTTTGGAAAGAGTCGCATTCATAAGACTGGATCATCATATAATATTGATGTTGTCATGTATAATGATCTCATGGTTCTGCTCATTTCACTTAGCATCACTTCATGTAAGTCTCTCCAGGCTTCTCTGAAATCATCTTCCTGATTGTTTCTTACAGAACAATAATATTCCATAACATTCATATATCATAGTTACTCAGCCATTCTCCAACTGATGGACATTCCACTAAGTTTCTAGGGAATCAGAAAATTTTAAAAGATTTCTTATTTTAATCATGTGTTAATTCTAAAAAACACCTCTTTTTGCCTCCAAATTGTATTCCTAATTTCCCCCATCTTTCAAGAGCAAAATTTGATGCAACTCTAATACTGAATAACAAGTCTTTTTTATCACATTTGTACAATATTGGTTATAAATGTTTTTATTATTTTTCTTAAAGATTTCTCTAATTTCTTGCTATGAAATCATTAACTAGATATAAATTAGTAATTTATTTGAAAAAGAAGACACTTTGACCACATAGTTCTTTTAAATAAATTATATCATCTTTGCTCAAAAATTTTCAGTGGCCTACTGAGTGAACTCCTCTGCTAGATACTTAGGTGCCACAACTTTCTAGGCATTTCTCATACCACTCTCTTTCCTGCAATGTGTGCTCACAAACTAGATTATTCATTCCTGTGTTTGCTCAGGCTGTGCCTGCAGTGTCATCTTTTCCTCTTTTCTCAATCCTCATCCCACTTGATCTCTTTGCAGCCTTTGACAAAGCTTGTGCTGCTTTCCTCCTCAATATTCTCTTCTCTCTAGGTTTCTGGGGCACCACTCCCTCCTAGTTTTCTTCCTCCTGGTTTTATCTTGCCTTCTCTGTCTTCTTTGCTAAATCTTCATCCAAATTACACCATTGTATTCTAGGTGTCCCATGAGGTTCTATCCTGTGCTTCCTCTTCTCTTTTTATATTTTTTACAAGTTGTTGTCTTCAGCTCCAGTCTGTTTAAATTACCATCTTTATGTTGACAGTGCTTAGGTCTATCTGTCTTGCTCCAGTCTTGCATGTCCATCTTGAACTAGCATCAGATATCTTCAATTAACTGTCCAGTATACATTTTAAAATCATTAAAATCTTTCTCTCAGACCTTCCTCTATTCCTACTTTACCTATTACTGTCATGGACATCCTGCTAAGCCCTCAAGCTCACAATCTGGTTGTTAGTCTCAGCTCTATACTATCTGATAGACCAAATCTAGTCTATTGCCAAGGCCTATCAATTTCAGCTTTGCAGTTTCTTTGGAATACATCTTCTCTCCCCTTATACCACTGCAGTGCAGATTCACATTACCTCAGGTCTGGACTATTGCAATTGCTGCCTCCAGTCTCTCCCTACTACAATTCCTTTTGCATTCAATCACTAAAATGATTTTCTAAGTGAAATCTGACCATGTTGTATCTTCCCCTCCTCCCATTCAGTAAACTGAAGAGGCTCCCTAGGGCCTTCAAGATCAGATACAAAATGTTCTATTTGGTATTCAAAGTCCTTCAGAGTCTGGCCTCCTTTTACATTTCCAGTCTTGTTACATTTTACTTCCTGCCACATACTCTTCAGTCCAGTGAAATTGGGCTTTTGGCTGTTTCATGACCAAGACATCTCTCGCAGCTCTGGACATTTTCTCTGGCTACCCTCCATGCCTGAAATGTTCTTTTTCTTAAATATCTGCCTACTGCTTTCCTTGATTTCCCTTAAGATCCAACTAAAAATCTCATGTGCAGTAGGAAAGCTTTTTTTAACCCCTCTTAATTCTAGTGCCTTCTCTCTGTTAATTATTTCCTATTTATCCTGTTTATAGTTTATTTGTACATATGTGTTGTTTTATTATTTCTTCCATTAGATTGTAAGCTTTTTGAATGCCTCTTTTTGTATAACCAGCCCCTTTACAGAGCCTAGCACATAGTAGATGCTTAATAAATATCAAGTTACTTACTGAACTTTTGAATTCCTGCTCATTCTTTTTTTAAATCCTTGCTCAAATTCAGGAAGCTTTCTCTGACTCCCCCAACCCTTTTTCTCAGAATTTGTTTTATGTTTTGCTTCTTTAATGTACTTGTTATATGTATCATACAAGATTTCCCAAAAGGCTTGGTGCTATAATTCAAGAGCTTTAATGGCTTAAAACTGCATAGGACTTTTGTAATACACCTTGTCATAGTTTGATCATAGATTTAGAGCTGAAAGGATCATAAAATGATAGGATAATTCACATAGAATTAAAAGGAACTTAAAAGGTCATCTAGAAGAACTACCTTATTTTATGAATGGAGAAACTGAAGTCCTGAGAAGTTGTAATTATTTATGATTATACAGATTAAAAGAGACAGAGCTAGAATCCAATTCAGATATGCTAATGCCAAATTTAGTGATATTTCCATCATACTGTACTATTTTTTATATTCTCAGTTCTATTCCTACAAATCCTATTTGGAGAAAGAACACATTAAAGTTAATATTCCCTAGGTGCTTATTTAGTCCTATTTTCTATACATAGGGTTGGTACTGAATACACAATACTGAATGCAAAATAAATATGTAAAGAACCCTTATTCATTCAACTGTCTTCATGTTATATTTTATTTGACCACAGCAGCCCTTGCATTGAGCAGGTTGTTATTTTTAATGCAACAATTAACTAATTATTACAGCTTATTTTTATTTGAATAGAATGTAAGGGTAATGTATAATAATAAGTTATAAATTTCTTTACCTTGAGAGTATACTTTCCAGGGATGTATACATAGATGATGAGGTTGATGCAGACATCGCCAGAATTAATTCATTATTTGGAAGGCTCCAAAGGAAAATATAGGAGAGAAGAGGTACCAGATTGCCTACCAAACTGAGGGTCTACAGAGCTATTATGCTTACCTCGTTGTTGTATGCCTGTGAAACCCGAATAGCCTACCAGTGACATTCCAGGAAACTGAATGGCTTCCATTTGAATTTTCTTAGGAAGATCCTGAAGATCACTTGGCAAGATTAGGTAGCAGACACGGAGGTTCTTTTTATAGCCAAACTGCTAAGATTTAAACTCTGTTGCAGAGAGCACTGCTTCAGTGGGTTGGCCACATTATTAAAATGCCAAAAGTACAATTGCCTAAAAAAATGCTTTACAGAGAACTTAAGGGCTCACATGGAGGTCAGAAGAAATGATACAACCACATTCTCAAAGTTTCTGAGAACTTTGGAGTCAATTGTTTGACATGAGAGACACTGGCAAAGGACCATCCAACATGATGTGCCCACATCAAAGAAGGATCTGTGCTCTCTGAACAAAGAATTGCAGTAGATAAAAAGAAATGTGAGATATGAAAATTTAGAAAAATCTTCACTCTGAGAGTTCCTGTGGACTATTTGTTCCCAATCTGTGGTAGAGCATTCCAAACTCATGTTGGTCTGATCCACCGCAGTCAGACACAATGTAATTTGACGCTGACACAGTGATATCATTTTAGTCCTGTTCATGAACAAAGAACAGCCAACTGTCTTATTTATTGAAGTTTCACATTGGTGCTTATAGACATAAAGTTCTTATCTAATTTAATTATCTTCAAACATTTCCTAAAATCTCTATTTTTGGTACCCCTAATATGTTATGCTACTTATACTGGAGTTTTGTGGTTCCACTGGGCTATGGTGTTGGAGGAACTAGGTTTAAGTCCTTTGATGTTAACTTTTTTTTTTTTTAATTCTGAGCTTAAAGATCAGAAAAAGAAAAATGAAAAGAAAAGATTGCTTCCACATACAGATCAGAACACAAAACAGAACAGAAACACAGAACACATTCTAGATGAATCCTGTATATCTCTGTTTCACACTCCTTGCATTTTTAAAATTGCATAATAAATTCTAAATTTTCAAAATGTCCTGTTTCTCTTTGTGTTTCCTTATGAACCTGTTTGCTTCTTTGCATTTAAAAAAATCTTTCGATGACTACCCCTTCCTTTTTTTTTTTTTATCATGATTGCTAATTCTCCCATTTCAATTAAATAAGACCAAAAAAAAAGGGGGGGGGGAATCCCTTGTAACAATCAGGCAAAGTGAAATCTACACAGCAGAGACATGTGAACTTGTCCTAAAATGCATATCTCTGCATCTTGTATTCATCACCTTTTTCTGCAGATTTAGGTAACATGCCTCATTACAGTTCTTTAGGATGCATAATTAGCCATTACTTTGATTAGTTTTTCAAAGCTTTTTTTCTTTGCACTGTTGCTGTCCTTGTATAAATTGATTTCCTTTCTCTACTCCATTCTGCATCATTAGTTCATGTTACCCACAGATTTCACAAAATCATCCATTTCTTCATTTCTTACAGCACAGTAATTCCCTATTACATTCATATACCACAATTCCTTCATCCATTCCATTTTGTTTGTTTAAGAGGCAACCTAAGGTACCTCTTTAAATTCTTATATTAATTTTTTTCCTGTTCTCTTTTATTTTACCCTTTAGGATCAGAAATTTTGTTTTATCTGTGACTAATTTCTCTGAATTATTAATCTCTTAACATCTTCCTCATCCTTGTTTTCCCTTTTAAGTTTGTTATATTTGATACAAAATCGTGGCTATGCTAAAGCTTCTTTTGTCTGTTTGAGATAATAGTGAAGTTCATCCAAATGACTACTTCTCCGTTTTCTTCTTACACATTTATGAAAAATTGTAAGCTCTGTCTCCTTCTTTCCCTATCTATAAAATGTATACTTCCTAAAACCTTTCTTTGCCTTTCTCCTCTTCAAATCCTCAAAATGGAATCAATCTGTACCTAGGACCTCTTTTTTCTTTTTTTTACCTTTGGAAGGAGAAATTAAGAGAGGAAAGAATGAATAAAACTTTTATTCCCCCCATTCAGAAAGGAAGACTGGGGGTAGTATGTGAACTGCAGTCCATTTATAAGAAGGTCCTGTCCAAGAAAAACCCTGAGTTGGACTTCCCAAGATTGTTGTAATAATTTAAGTGTCTGCAAGTTCTTTAGAAAGCCCAGTGGTCAATATGCCAGCTTGGAGAATCACTTACATTTAAATTGTTTTTCCTATAAACTTACTGTTAATGTAATATTATTGTCACTCCTCCTCATACTTTGGCCCACTATGAGTAGCTGCTTGGTTCCACAGTCTTTCTCTATTGATTCTCCTAATTTGCATATGAGTCTACTTTTTGTATATTTCTCTTCTTCCTGTGAGATCATAGTTAAGACATAAAATAAATAAAATAATCTAACAGGGATTTCTGAAACTTAAAAACAATAACATCTTACCATTCGTAGAATGAGTTTTGGATTTGGCATGAAGTTCAAATCTGTTCTCCAGTTGTGTGATTTTGGTCATCTTACTAAACTTTACCTTACTAGCCTCAGTTTTCTTTTCTGTAAAACCAAAAAGAAGATTTTGGCATTGGAATTGATCTATCAAGTTTCATTTCTTTCTAAATCTTGAATCCTGAGACCATATATTTCTCACTTTTTAATTTTGAAACTTGATTAATAAGGAGAGGAGGTTATTTTTGAAACCATAAAGGTCTATTTTTAAGTTTCTGAAAATGATTCACATATATCTTAAAATTAAAAATGGATTATCTTTGATTTGCAATAAATGACTACACATTACTTCAGGGTAATTGAAACACTTCGTCTTTGGACTTCAAACAAAACTTTATTCATGCTCTTTTATGTATTCATCATGTGTTATTTTGTGCTATAGTTATTTGAATACATGTCATGCTATGAAATTGCAAGCTTTTTTGGGAGACCATCTTATTTAAACTTTTTAGCTTGCTCAATACCTGCCTTAAAATATCTTGTCATACAAAGAAACATTATTTAATAAATGCATGTTGAATTAAAGAAATGTATAATAGATTATGCATATTCTAACTAATAGAAAACATTTTTAGAGGAAGAATTTGCTTATTTTTGCATAGAACACTGTTGGGACACAATTCTTTTCTATTCCCTCTACTGTATAATTTTTCTTAGGAATATAACTTTGATTTGTCCAGGATAAGGACACAAACAGCTATAAAAATTTAAAACTTTAAAATCAGTCTTACTAAATACCATATTTTGGATGCTTCTGAAAAATTTTGAGCCAAAAAGTATAGTATTTTGTAAACTATGGGTTTTTATTTTTCTTTCCTACTTTATATATTCTATTGAAGTACTATTATTTAAGAGTGAGTTGATTTTCTTGTATGAAAATTTCAATTAGCTAGGCTCCCTAGTCATTTTTAAAATTATGGCACAGTTGTTGTGACCTATGCAATAGTGAACATTAGGGACTTGGGATCTTTGTATGCTATATGAGAAATAATATTAACTGTAAATAAGCAAAGATACTTATATTACTTGGACCAAATTAGTAATGTGCATATATACATATATTATTCATTTTCAAATATTTGTAGTAGCTGTTATGTGATTAATAAATTATAAATACATGAAAAATTTACTGAGTTCATAATAGTTCTTTATCATATATATTCTTAGATAGCAGATGCTGGTAAGGTAAAATTTCTAAAGAAACATTATCAACTGAAAAGTATGTGTTTTATGACTTCCCTGTCTCCTATATTTCTCCACATCTTTTCCCATTACATATATACGTGTATACGTGTGTGTGTGTGTGTGTGTGTGTGTGTGTGTGTGTGTGTGTGAGAGAGAGAGAGAGAACTTATCTGGTAAGTAATTTCTGTGCGTATGTGTGAGGTTTGTTTTGTTTTTGGCTTAACTGAATTGAACTTTCCTGTAACTTAATTTATTGATGTCGAAATTATTCCCCATTGCCAGTGTGCTTTGTGGTGGTTAGAAAGTTAGAAAGAAACTATTATTATTATAAAGTGATAACACTTATGATTGTATGTTGTTAATTTGTATTTCTAGGAATGAGATTACTATGAGAAGTAAATAATCACCTATAGTGCTGTGGTCTAATGGAAAGACAGCAGGCAACTTTTATTACTGCTGACTGTGCTACATGATTCTCCTTGGGAGTGCTAGCTTGATCTGACATAGCAAAAGCAGTACTTTCAGTATAAATTGAGCCGTAGTTATTTTTTTTAAAAATGTCTATATGTTGCTTCTGAAGGGAGGCAGGGAGCAAACTGTGTCTCTCAAAAAAAGCCCAGTATACTAAAGTTTTAGAAAAGTATTGACTTTATCAAACATTGAACCGATAAATCATACTTTTATTGGCCGATTTTTATAGAATGCTTTAGGAATAAATTTTCTACAACATTGTAAAACATTTTAAAGACATATATTAAAGTGAGATGGGCTTCTTTAGCTGCTATAATAGGGCAAGGAGGCAACCTGAAGTGAACAAAGAACTACTCAGTGGGAAACATGCTCCAATCATCAATTCACACCTGTTAACTACTGTGACTAGACTTTCAGAAATCACCAGGCATGCCACTTAGAATCGAGGCATGCCATTAATCCATTCTTTAGAGTTACTGAAATGCATTACACCGAAACTGTTCTCTTGCAATCTTCCCAATTAAGTAGGTGTGCTCTTTATCAGAGTTCTAATTAAGAGGATTTTACTGTATTTAGAATTTGTGGTATGTTCTAACTAGATTAGAAATATTGTATGAATGGGAATGAACTATATATAGATATCTTAAAACAAAACAATTCTATGTGTTGTAATAAATTAAACCTTAAAGAATTTGGGGGTTTTGTTGCTGTCTCTATACAGTTATAACGATGCCAGTAGCACTAGTATTTTGAGACTTTAAAAATTGAGGACTCATTTCCAATGTAGATTTTTTCTGGTTTACTGAAAGATGCTTTTAGATTTAGAAACAACACTAGAAGTTTAGTCTAACTTGTCCTCACATCATGATTTTTTTTTTCCTGCAGCAAATGGTAAACCAGCTTCCATTTAAAAATAGTCATGATGATAAACTACATCCCTCATTAAATTGTTGGACAGCTCTAATTTTCAGTAATGTTTTCCTTATTTTGAGTTAAAATAACTCTTATAAATTCTACCAATTTGTCTTGCATTGGTTATTTGGAGCCAAGACAAGTATAATTTTTATATGACCTCCACGAAATAATAAAAATATTTAGGATTTCTCCTATATGCTTCCCCCCCCCCCCCCCCCCCCCCCCGAACAAATATCCCAGGTCAAATCTCACTTCTGCCATTTGCTTCTTTTGTGACATTGGGCAAGTTTTAAGCTCTCTAGTTCCTCATTTTTGTCCCTCTTTGAATCGAAGGATTTCTAACTCTAAATTACCTTCATTTTCTAAGTCTGTGATCCCATTTTGCTTCAGCAAGTCCATATATACAAACACACACACACACACACACACACACGTTTGATGTTTTTTGGTCTGTTTTCATCGTTTTTACTTTTGTTTGATTTATTCTTAGTTTGCCAATTTCTCTACAACTGTAGCTTTTCAGAACTTGATGTAATATGGTAAATATGACCAGGATTTGTGTACCTGGCATTATGCTAGGTGCAAGGGATACAAAGGCAAAATGAAATAGTCTCTCAGACTTCCACAATTGCCTTAATTGGAGTAAAACAGAATTGTGTTTATATGTATGTATATGTGTGTGTGTGTATGTGTGTGCCTGCATGTAATGTGTATGCATATTTAGTATATACGTCATATCTATATGTAAAAACAACATTCAGCGGGCAATATATTGTTGTATTGTCCATTACCAGATTACATTATTTATCTGTAATCCTTAAAAAAAGGCCTATTTTTGGAAGAACCATATTTTTCTAATAATGTTTATATGGTTGTAAGTTGTGGAATGACACTTTCCAGTGAATAAATGCTGAATATCACACAAAGGTCAATAAAGGTGGGTATGACTAGCTGATTTCTAAAATCATTTCCAACTCTAAAATGCTTATTGGCAGTTGTTTTTATGGTCTTCAGTAGAAATGGTATCAGGAATGTTCTATGGACAGGTGGCACAGGAGGATTAAAAAAACCAAAACAATAACAACATTTTTTTTTTTGTAATTTTGTAATTTTTTTTGGTAATATAATGAAACATTTTGGTTTCTGGAGACTCTCTTAAAAGCATCTGTTGGACAAGGCCAATAGCAGAAAGGATAACAAAAGGATAACAAGAATGATCTGAAACTCACAGTGTTTTCAAATGCTTTTAATTTCTTCCTTTAGATCTCTGTATTTTAACAGTTTTCATTCCATTAAAGGTAGAAATTATGAATATTTAGCATGGTAGCATTTATTAAAAATATTGTTCTTAGAGTTTTACAGTTTATTTTTAAGTTTTTAAGATAGTAAAAAGCACTTTTACCAATGATAATACTCTTGTTTCGGTTAAAACTATATTTTGAATTCTCAAGCTCTTGAGTTTTTTACATATTGTCTGAGAGAATAGGATCATAGGACCATATATAGACAAAGCAGAAAGTGACCTTTCAATTTCCTAAAAGCTGCTGAATCTAACCTCTCACTAATAGATGAAGAAACTGAGATTGAAAAAAAGGTTAAGGAAATATAGTATCTGAAACAAAATCAGAACCCAGGTCTTCCTTATTGTAACCCTAGCACTCTAGCTGCTGTACTATCTAGTTGCTCATTATTAATCTTCCTCCTTTTTGATGAGGAAGTGTTAATCTTTCTTATTGATCTTATGTTTTATTAAGTCATAAGGATTTTTATTGAGACATTTTCTAAAACTATCATTGTGTTATATCTCATTGTACATTAAGATTAGTATTTTGTAGATCTTAATTATATTTTCCTTTTGAACTTTGATTTTAGCATCCAAATAAATTTCTTTACATATACATCCATACATTTTTCCTAAGCACTTTTATGTTTAATGTGTGTGCCTGAAGAAGATAATATCAGCAACAATAATAATAACATACCAAAACATCATTTGATGTACATAGGATAAAATAGCATAGCATCATTGAAAAATACAGTTAGCAACTTCTTCATTTTTATAATCTTTCTGTAATGTTATTTGGATTTATTAAGTGTAAAGTTCTTAAAGTACACTTTGTATGCATTCTTAGAGAATGCAAAGAGACTGAAAATTTCAAGCTTCTCTCTGGAAGTCAAACTGGACTGATGGGGAAAGGGGAATATTACCAGTACTTAGAGCCTTCAGTTTCTGTTTTTCCTTGGTATAAATTTAAAATTTGACATTTATCAAGTCAAAAATTAAGTTTTGATATAATTAGAGAAATATTCCAGATGTGAAGAATTTGATGTGATTTTTTTTTCCCTCAATGGAGGCCATATAACTAGATGTCATCTCTATATACATTGAATGACTAATATGTTTGATTATATTTTTATCATTATTTTCATTCTCTTATTTGTTGAAATGACCTTGAAACAAGTCACCATTCTATTTTTGTTCCTTTCTATTTCATGTTTTTCAAATTATTGTGTAGACTGGTAAAATGTTTGCTTTTTATAAACAGATAAAAAGGTTAGTGTTTAAAATCTATAGACTCACTGAAAGTTTCTTCAGGATAACTCTTAGTATAAGACGGAATAAGATTTATTGTATGTACTTTAACCTGTTTCCACAAATATCATGCTGCACAAGAAAAATCAGATCAAAAAAGGGAAAAATGAGAAAGAAAACAAAATGCAAGCAAATAACAACCAAAAGAGTCAGGATACTATGTTGTGGTTCATATTCAGTTCCCACTGTCATCTCTCTGGGGACAGATGGTTCTCTTCATCACAAGGCCATCGGAACTAGCCTGAATCATCTCATTGTTGACAAGAACCATTAATTTCTTACACTGTCTTCATATTTTGGAGCCATCTCATTCCATATAATTAGGAGGTCTGTAATAGTTGTCTGTTAAAAGTATTGTTTTTGCATTTATGCAGTTCAGTGTTGTGTCTGGGTAATTATAGGCATTTTTTACTGTAATGATGCTCCAGTTTACTTTTTTCTATGGGTTCTTAAGGATATTTTGAGGGATTGTGTTTATTCTATTATTATTATCAACAAGCATTTATTAAGTTCCTACTCAGTAACAGATACTGTACTGTGCAATAGAGATATAGATTGATGGCATATTTGTATATAAGTATATAACAAATAAATATAAGATACTTAGGGAAAGAGAATACTAGTAGTTGGAAAGGAGGATTTACAAAAGACTTTCTTTGGAAGTTGGTACTTGACTGAGTCTTGAAGCAAGACGACCATTCTCAGGTGGTGATGATAAGAGTACATTTCAGGCATGGTAGAAATTCAGTGCAAAAACATGAAGATGAGGAGCAAAGAGAGGCCGGTTTCCTCAATCTAAAGAATGGAAAAAGGAACAATAAATAATGAAGATTAAAATATAGGATAGGATCAAAATTGTATAGGATTTTAAAAGCTAAATATTTGTTCAGAGTTTATTTTTGGTCCTAGAGACAATGAGAAGCCACTGTAGTTGATTGTTTAAGAAAGTGAAATGTTAGGACCCGCATTTAAAGAAAATCATTGACTGATATGTGGAGGATTGATCAGAGTAAAGAAATATTTCAGACAGAGGAATCAATAAAGAGAGCTTTGCAACAACCTAGGTGAATATGTTGAGCACTTGAGCTAAGATGATGGCTGGGTGAGAAAAGGTAAATTATGAGAAATGTCACAGAGATAGGAAAAATGAAATTTGAGAGCTAATTAGATATATTGGAAATAATGCAGAAGTTGATAGTTGTGGAAAAATATATATATATATATATAGAAGAATTGCATATGCTTAACATATTGAAGATGTTAGGGGAAAAGGAAAGAAAAAATTTGGAATACAAGGTTTTGCAAGAGAATATTGAAAACTATCTTTGCATATATTTTGAAAATCAAAAGCTATTTTTAAAAGAAAAGATAGGGCAGAAGTTATACATTTGAGAGACTGGAATCTTTGTCAGAAATAGAGGTGTTTAGAAAAGAATGCTATTTGGAGGGAAAAGCCAATGAGGTCTTTTTTAAACATTTTAAGTTTGAGATGTCTGTATGACATTTAGTTTGAAATCCCCAGCAGGTAGTTGGTAGTAACATTACTGAAGCTCAAAGATGAGCCTTGGGCTCTAAATCTGTGAGTCATCTATATAGAGATAATAATTAAACCTATGAAAACTGATAGGACCACCTACAGAGTGTCCAGAGAGAAGAAAAAGAATTTGGAGAGAATCTAGGGACATACCCAGAATTAGGAGCCTGTATAAGTATGTTGAATTGTGTAAAGAAAACACAGGAAAAGAACTGAGAGAAAAAAAAAATGTATATAGAAGAGGTAGGTCACTGGTGTCAATTGCATCAGGCAGAAGAAATATGCACAGAAAGAATGAGGATTATTAGTTTGGCATTTAAGATAAATGCTGGTAATTTTGAAGAGACCAAACTAGATGAGTGATGAGACCAGATTGAAAGCATGATTGCTAAAAGGATTGAGGAAACTGAAAATAAAATTTCATTTAAAAACAAACACACTCATACAGGTAAATAAATAAATAAGATCAAGAAGTAAGAAGAAACTATTATAGATCAATATAAAGTGGAGGCTTCTATTATAGACAGCTATTTCTTAGAAGCTTGACTAAGATAAGGAGCAGAGAAACAGTACAATAGCCTGAAAAGAGTTATGAAGGTTGTTTTAAGATGGGGAGATTTGGTCATGTTTCAAAACAATAAGAGAGGCACTAATAAATAGTGAGACTGAAAAATGGTGAGATAAACTGATATTTGAGAATTAACAAAAAAGTTTGAACTAACAAAATTTATTTATATAATGCTAGTTCTAAGTTGAATTCAAATTTTCCCTCTAAAAGAATTTAAAAATTCAACAAACCTATCTTAATGACTATCTCTCCATAATAGTTAGGCTCATAATGATTTCTGTGTTGTGGGGAAAATTGCATAATCTTTATATCCAAATTTTTTGTATTTGTCACATTTATAGCTTATTGTATAAAGATCCATATTTTGAAGTTCTTCATAATACATTTTAAATAAGGAGGATTCAGTGAGAAGAAGTGTAATACAATATAATGCTGATTGTTGCATGTCTAAATACTTTTAAAAGAGATGGAAATGGATTTTTAAAATTATTTTTCTATGGCTTCAATAGCTATGATGATTACTTGCAAATGAACAGCTGCACCTTTAGTGCCACAGGCTTAAATTAAGGTCCCCAAGTCCCATAGGTTTTACATTCCATGACATGTTAGTAAGAAACTTATAAATATAGAAAGGCTCATGTTCTAAAGTAGAATATAATCCATATAATACTCACAATTACTACAGTAAATAAAATTCAATCTACTGGGATTCTAAAGGCCAATTATTTGCATAAAGAAAACAGATTAATGGATCTCCATCTGGTCAGAAAGACAGCAAAAGGAATTTCCTTTCCAATTTATTGACTGTGGAAGTATTCCAGAAATCTTTTAAAACAATTTTCACTTTTCTTCCAATTCACTAATGTTTTAATTGAAAATACCCCATAACTGCTCTTATTAGAAGAATTTCCTTCCTTTTCCTTTTTCATCTTTAACATTAAATAAAATAATCCTAGATGCTGAGGTTTATTAATATTTTCATTGCAGGAATAAAACACAAGATTCAAAATTATGAGTCACATTTTATGTGTCTTCATTTTCATAATCTATAATGCAGTTATGTTTTCCTTTACCTTTTTATCCTTAATGTCCTAAGTAAACTGTATTCTCCTTTTCCCAGCATGGGAAAAATTCTAAGGAAAAATTTTTCTCCCTCTAAGATATTGTTTATGACTCATGGTTTGGGAAACATTTATTGAATCTAAAACATGGATTTATATTTGTTTTATTTTAAAAGTTGAAGTAATATTTCCTAGCATCTCTAAGCTTTCTTTGAGGTCAGTAGTATTTACCTCCCTTTCCCACTTCCCTTTTTAGTTTTGCAGTAATAGCCAAACTGTTTGATTTTGTGATCCTCTATTTCCCCATATCATCTTATGAACATACAAAACAAAATTTTCCCCATATTGAGAAGAAAAGAGAAAAAGTAAAAACCCCATCAAAGAGTGGTACTTTGGATGGAAAATGATATGGAAGAGGAGAAACCCCCAACTTCCTTCTTGAAAAGAAGAGGGACATCTATAGGACTTTCCTGTCCCCAAATTACTTTCTTCTGTATAAATTTTCTGTTTTTCTCTGTGTATATACATATATGTGTGTGTATTTCATTTGGTTTGATATAGTGTGTTCTATTTTTGCCAAATCCCCAGAAAATATTTGACACATAAAAATTGTTTTGAGATCACATTGAGTTGATATTGAACTTAAATGGCAGGAGAAAAGTTGCTTCAGTGGTTAGTAGAATGGTAGGAGAGTGTATTCATTTATTTAGAAATTATATGTAGTTTTGAATTTTATAGCCCTGGTCTTTAAGATCATTAATGAATTGGTTCAAGATGTTCTTTTCCCTTTAAGGCCTGTCACCAAAATGTACTTCAGTTAATAATTTCAAATATACTAAAAGAATTCCCATTCTATGGGCATACATGTATGTCAAATGCTTTATATAAGGAGCCAAAATCACTTGCTGTTTTGCTGAGCAATGAAATGTGACAGCCAAGAGCAAAAACACTTGCTGTACAGCAGAATAGGTTAATTTCTACTGGTTTACTCTGCCAACATAACCTGTAAGGCCAGAAAAGTGCTTGGATACTTTATAGCCTCTGTAGCAGATATCTGAATGTCTCCTATTTCAATTTGTTATTTTCCTTTTAAAGTATGCAAGAAAGGTATTAATGTAGTCAGGGAGGTTATTAGTAACAGAGAAAAAGGTTTTTTTCTGACTGTTTTTCAGTCATTTTTTAGTAATTCTTCATAACCACATTTAGGGTTTTTCTCGACAGAAATACTGGAGTGGTTTGCCATTGACTTCACTACCTCATTTTATAGATGAGGAAACTGAGGCAGACAAAATTAAAGAACTTGCTTGCCCAGGGTAAGTATCTGGAGCCAGATTGAGACTCAGCAAGAGAAGATTGAGACATCAGAAGAGATGACTCTAGGTCTGGAGTCATCTCCCCAAGTAAGGATTATGAAACACATAATAGGTTCTTAGAGTAGCTCTTGATGGATTGATGAAACCTTTATAAATGGACTATAAAATTAACCACCAACATACCTGCCTCAATAATGAATTAGATGTGTTTTAAGGCAACTCACAACCTTAGTTTTGAAATTAAGGTCTAAGTTCTGAATTTAAAATTTTATATTCAATCACGTAAAGAAACTGAAGTATCCATATATTTCTAATGAAATCACTGCCTAAAAGTAGAGTTCTAGGCAATCTTCTGATAGGTATGGAGATCTTAGCTGTCCCACAGTAATTTTTTGTTCTTTGATCATCTTAATGACATCATTCATTATTAAAAATATTTCCAGCCTATACCATATTACATGAATACCCAAATAAGTTATAGATTTTTGTTTTTGTTTTTCGCAGGTTTTACAGCATAGCATCTAGGAAATAATTGCAATTGAAATAAGTTTCCTGAAGAAAAAGGTAGTTTTTTGAATTGTAATATATGCCAGGGCTTACAATTTCTTAAGTATTTTGTCCTGTTTAGATGTGTTTTTTTTTCGTCTTAGTAATTGTATTTGTGGGAGGAAGTATTAAAATGCTTATAAATATAGAATGGCATAAATATTGTAATGGCAAATTGAGTTTTCTTTCTAAGTAGATTTTCTTAAATGCTTTTGTTGATCTGAAATATCTGTCTAAAAAATGTTGAATATAATCCTATACTATTCTTCTAGTAGTGGTCTATCTTCCACTCAGTGTATATATCTTTTATCCTGTAATAGGTTTGGAATGAAATTTTGTAGAGATTTTTTTTGTACAAAGAATTGAAGAATTTTAAAATGTATGTTTCTTTTCTCATAAAATTATCAAACAATAAAAAAGCCATTCCCATGGTTAAGTAAGAATGCATTCATATCTTTAATGACTTAGTTCTGTAATAGTCCTTATATTACTTACTACATTGTTATAAACATTTCTTATGATATTTGTCTTGAGAAAATGTACTGGGAAATATCTTATTATATATCTGTCTAAAATTAAATCCACAAGTCACAAGTAGTTTAAATAACCATGTTACTAATTAAAGGGAATAAGGAGATGCCAGGACAGAGGAGTTAAGAGGAGGGGAAAATGAGTATATGGCCCTTAGAGAGAAATCTAATCTAACTCAAGTCCATCAACCCCAAAAAGATTTTATATATTTATATGTGTAGATAGATAGATAATAGATTGGGATGTCAGATATTACTCTGTGCTAGGTGACTCAGTGGATAGTTTGCCAGATCTGAATTCAGAAAGATTTCTCTTGCTGAGTTCAAATCTGGCCTCAAATACTTATTAGTGGTGTGACTCTGAAGTGTCATGATGCCTCAGTTCATAAGCAGGAACTAGTGAGAAAGATTAATATCCAGTCTAGCATGAATGTTCTATACTCTTGTTGTTGTTCTTGTTCCTGCTCTTTATCTAGTTGAAAATTAGCTATTTCAATATAAGTAACATGCAAGCAGTTCTTGCACTGCAGAGATCATTTCTTTGAGGGTGGTAAGTTTTATTTGTAGGTTTAAAAAAAAATCCACTGATTTGGGGTAAAATTCAAACTTTTAAAATTGTTTGGAAAGTATTTTTTAAAAGAGAGTATTATATACTAATTGCAGATGTATGTGTGTGTGTGTGTGTGTGTGTATATATATATACATATATATGTGTGTGTGTATATATATATATATATATATATAAAATCTCCTTTCATATATCCCATTATTAGAGCTTCCTTGGAATAATATAAATTTTGCTATTCCATTGATAAAACAATATGGAAACCAAATCTCAGGTTCTGTGACTTGATCAAACTCTTACAGCTAGAAAATAGCAAACCTAGAACTCAAACTTTTGAATTCCAATACAGTCTCATAAAGCCCTTTCCTCTTTTTACCATTGACCCCAGCTATCTAAAATTGACTTTTTCTTTCCTCCTAAGATTTCTTGTAGTAGATATTATTCTCATCTTTACCTAGTTCCTCCCTAAAACCTTTTGTAGTTTCATTTTCAACTCACCCTGAGGTGATTTCTCGCTTCCCAAATCACTCTTAGCATTTTGAATTTCTCTTTTGTAGTTCACTTTCTACTTAATATTTCAAATGTTTGTTCCTTTACTTTGTCCCTAGATTATTCTGGAAGCTCTTTAGCTATTTTATTTCATCTTTATAATTCCACTTGTTTACTTCACTTACAGGTAATACTTACTCATATGGAAACAATATCAACAAACAGCTTCTGAATGTACAAGTTCTGTGATGCCATTGTGCCTAAAACACCACAAATCTTTCTTGTGCAACATGATATTTGTAGAAATATAGAGAGAGGGATTGCACATGTTTAATATACATTGGATCACGTGTTGACTGGGGGAGGGGGTGGAGGTAAGAAAGGGAAAAATGGAACCCAGGTCTTGTAGAGGTGAATGTCAAAAATTATCCATTTATATACTTTGAAAATTAAAAAAAAATTTAATTAAAAAAATCCCTTAAATCTTAGTAGTTGGTCTATGTAAGTTGCTTTGCACAAAAACAAAGAATAATGGTCACCTAGTGAACAGTCTTATAATGATGAACCTTTATGTACTTAGGTGATTATTAAATGTCAGATTGAAGTTTATTGTCAAGCCCACAATCAAAACTATTCTGCCTTTTTGAACACTTAGCTCTTCTGTTTCATCTTTAAAGTCTTTGAAAACCCATGTTATTATCTGATTCAGTTAATGGAGCAAAACTCAGATATCTCAATACCAAGTTTAGTTAATGTTTTGCCAAGGAAAAAATTAACACCCTTAGGTTTCTGCTTTCTTTAACCGTATTTCTTTAACTATACTCTCAATTTCTTCTAATAGTATACATTGCTTTCAGCAGAAAATTGCCTTTCTTTCCTCTCTCTATTTCCTTTGATGTTCTGTTTTGAGCTTCTATTGTGTATATGTGTGTGTGTATGTTAATTTGTTTATCATATAACCAGTTGTCCAATTATATGTCAAATTAGAGAGTTGTTTGTAATTTGGTTTCCCCCTCCAAAAAAATTTTGGGGTTGAATTAGATATTTCAGATTTTAATAGTTACCCCAGAAGTTGCATTTGTGTTACATTTAAAAGCACAATATTTCATGAATTTGACTTAAACTCCAAAAGCTGATACTTATGTTAATTCATCTTCTCCTCTGATATGAGCTATGTCTGGTGTCTTTATACTGGTTTGATATAATCTTAAATCATCTGAATGGGGATCTTATTTATTTTCTTCCAAAGTAATGTGAGAAATTATTTTTCCTCTTATTTTACAGTTTAAATTTATGTTAGTGCTATGATAATTAGCACAAAATATTTTTTAAACTACAAAAATGCTTTCCTTATAAACAATGTTACTTGAAAATAAAATGCTAATTAGATGGCATAAGATGACATTTCTGAGATTTTTTTTTTTTCATTTTACATTTGGAATTCATCTGACTAAACTATATTTTGGTGCTCTTTCCTAAAAACAATTGTGAATAAAATATTCATGGTTAATTATATTTTCAGTTATAATCCTTTTTTTAAGTGACTCTGCATTTTAAAATGACATATCCTTTCACGTATTGCAGTTAGTTTTGAGAAAGCATAATATATTCAGAAATGATAAAATAGACATTAGCCCTAAGATTATTGGGAAATAAAAGCAAAATAAGAAAGACCTTGAAACAAATCTACTCTGGGGAAATTATGCTTGAAGATCAGTACAGAACTAGAAAATTCACCTAATAAAAACAATATTCTTAATTAAGAAAACAAAGTTAGTATAGTAATCTGGACATAATTCATTCTCCTGTAGCCACTGCAGGGTTTGGGGCCCCAAAGGAATCCTAAGAAACCAATGTTCTAGTATCGTTTCTCCATGGAAAATGTCTGTTGGGTGTTATCGGAGACCTAAAACTCCATAAAGAACTGAATTTGTACACTGTAGCTGATCTATATAATAGTTTCAGAGAGAGAGAACTAGAACACATGAGAGTAATAATCATAAAATAATAAAATCACTAACATTTATGTAGTGCTTACTATGTCCCAACACTGTACTAGATGCTTTGCAAAATGAAATTATTTGATCTACACAATACCTCTGTGAGATAGGTGCTATTGTTATTTCCATTTTTTAGATTAATAAACAGAAATTTAAGTGAATTGCCCCTGGTCACACAGAAGCATTTGAGACTAGCTTTAAACTTGGTGTCTTCCTGACTCCAGGCCCAGAACACTATTTACTATGCCATCTAGTTGTCCCATAGATAATAATTCAAGACAAATTAAGAACAAAATAAGGTCACACAGAATATGTTATAGAAGACTTAAGAGAGTAATATGGAGGAGATCACTGTGGACAGGAAGTTAGATATGGCTTCATGGAGCAGGTAGTGGGTAGGATTGACCTTAAATAATGATTGATAGATTTTAAATGAGAGATTAGGAATTTCTGTCTGGGGAAAGCAGAAACCAAAGGGTGTTAATTCTAATAATGCAGGTCTACATCTTCTTTTCAATATAGAAAGGCCTGTGATTTCATTAATACAAGAAACTCTGGTAAAGAAACATTCTTCAGTAAGCATTCAGTAAATGCAGATCTTTACCTTTTCAACAAGCTAGAATTTGGGAGAATTGTCTATATGCATGGAAGATGAAAGCATTTGTGGAGTCACACTATTTCTCAGAGGCAGGGATTCAACTCAGGTATTCCTGGCTTTGAAGCTGACACTTTCCTCCTCTGTCTCTTATATCAGTGTCCCATGAACACAGTCTTTACAACAGAGATATTATTGTGGAGATTAAAATTAGTAGGGGTCTAAAATGATTGGTTTTTACATTATGTATTAGAAAATTATGAGAAATAAAGTTGGACAGATAATTGAAGCCATAATAACCTGAATATTAGCTAACTTAAGAATATTTTAAATAAAGGATTAGTATAACTGATTGAGATAATTAATGGAAAAAGGAGGTAAAATGAGAAGAGGTAAATGCTTATGATGTCAATCAAATTCCTCTCTTCATCAAGGCCTCCTCTATACTGGATGGCATCAGAGCCCAGTCATCTGCCCAGGCATCCTCAGAGCCAGCCAATAGTACATTCTGTTATTAGATTGCCGCTGTTCTATATATCCCTTTCCTGCCCATCTAATACCCATATGGACCTCCTTTCATTCCCTAGCCAAATATAGGTAAAGGAGGTTCCTTGGGCTAGTTCTAAAAATTGCTAAAGAGTGGACCTCAAGTGGAATAACAAACTTAAGGGTTTTTTTCCTCTTTTTCCCCCAAATACAATAAAAATCTATAACTAGGAGATTTAAATATTAAAGGATACCTCTAGGAACTATCATCTTTTCTCTTTTGCCTTTGGAATGCAGTAGAAAGAATTTTTAATTTGAACCCTGGTTCTGTTCTTTGGACAAGGCACTTAAATTCTATGGAATTCATTTTTCCCCCTCAATTCTAAGAAAATGGGGGAAAGAGGATTAGGTATCTTGCGTATCTTTTCTGTCTCTAAATCTTACTCCTGTGATAATTAATGGAACATAGTACTAATTAATATAATTATATGTTTATATTGTAAAATGGTAATAAATATTTGCATAAGCTGTTTTATTAAAAGCATAAGAGAATTATAAAAAGGGGAGGGTATTTCTCCATCAGTTTTGAAAACTAATGTCTTGGGATGAAAATCAGTTATTTAGCCAGTGAGGATTAGTTTCTGATTTAAAAAAAAAAAAAAAAACAATCTGTGTGGAGAAAAATCATTGGCTAAGGAAGCAAGACTTAGAGCCATAATCTTTTAGAGCTAGAAATCAGAAGATAACCTGTGCTGTTTCTTTTATTTCTAAGTATAAGTAGAACAACAAAGACCACATTGCCTATAAGCTCCTAAATTATAAGACATAAGAATGGAGGGGGACATGAAGTAAAGGGGTGTGTTTGATATAATAGCTCCTGAGCTATTTTTTTTATATACTTAAGGAAAGGTAAGGATAATTTCTTAAAAATGTTTCTTAGGACCACAATTTAAACTTTTGCCATGGTTCACTCAGGGATTACTTCCCCACCTAGTGTTCATATTAATTTCTGTATAACAAATAAGACAGCAAAGCTTTTTACTCTTGCAGTCTGACGTTATTAAATTATGCTTTAAAGAGAAGTTCGGTTGCTTCAGTTATATCTCTTTGTGATCCCATCTGGAGTTTTCTTGGCAAAGATACTGGAGTAGTTTGCAAATTGCCATTTGCTTCTCTAACTTATTTTCCAGATAAGCAAATGGAGGCAAAGTTAAGTGACTTGCCCAGGATCATATAGTTACTAAGTATCTGAGGTCAGGTTTGAACTCAGAAAGAATCGTCTTCCTGATTTCAAGTTCAGTGCTCCCTCCACTGTACTACCTAACTGCCTGTATATTTTTAAGGAATACTATTGATGTGAAGAACTTATAAATATTAAATTTTTACCAAGTATTCTTGGCGTTTAAGTCCCACATATGACACAAATTGTCAGTGGGACCCTAAGCAAGTTACTTAACTCCTTTGTGTCCCAAGCTTCTCTCTTCAGAGTATAAATGAATAGTCAAGAAGTAAGTCAATATATATTTAAGTGCCTTTTGCAAGCCAGGGACTTTGTTAAGGTCTAAGGATACTTAGAAAGCTAAGAGAGAATCCATATTGTTAAGGAGTTCACAGTCTAATGGAACAGTTGTAAGTATACTTGCCTACCCCAATGAAATTTTAGATTTGCTTCCTGTATTTGAAACAACAATCTCCAACTTCTTTTTTACTTCTGTTTTGTCATATGTTCCCATTAAATAACGTTTGCAAGGTGTTTGTCAAACATTGAGTTTTCTAGTCTCTTTTCTGGTCCATTTTAGCCTCTAATAGAAATAGAAACTTTTTTTTTAATTTAATTTGCCAAGTTCAAAAATACAAACCGGTTTATATTATAGTACATGCAAAGAGATCTTAATCTCTCCTTGCTAGTTTTTTTGGTCATTTCTTTAAAAAATAACTTTAATGATTTGTTTCAAAGTTATCTTTAGATTTCATAGTACCAAAAGAAAATATTTTTATATAAGTAACTTTAAGCTTTGGTTAAGTCTTCTATAGATAGTAAAAGCTACTTTTAACTAAAAATGATAAATAACTTACAGTTTACTTTAGTCAGTAATGGAACTTAAAAGATTTTTAAATGGCCCTTTCTTTACCATCATTGAACCCCGCCCCCCCCCAAAAAAAACACCTTAGCAATGCCAATAATTTTAATGGTTCATTTTTATTATATAGATTGGCCATGTACCTGGCAATTTTTCTTTTGCCTAATTCCCTTTTATAAATTATTGTGCTCTATGCTGAGTGAAAAGCCATTAGAATTAAGTGGAAGAACATAACAGCATTTCTTCTAAAAATTAAAGCAATTCCCAGTGGTGGATTACAATCTCCTATTTTTTTTTCTTTTTATGGTAGTTTTAATGAGTGAGATAATTTAATCCTCAAAGAAAATGTATTGCAATTGTGAACTATCTCCAATTTGTCTCACATACACTGTGTGAAATTTATTTTTACACAATTGAATTTCTTCATGATTCAGTGATTTTCATTTACTTTCCACTGGCCTATACAAAGTGAAAAATAGTGGAATCTGCTGTGATGTCTGATGTGATATGTATTGTCTTAAATTGCAGTTGCTAAAACAACATAGATTGTAAGCTCTTGGTGAATCTGTGCCAAGGTTGATGAAATTTTCTGTTTGGGTTTGACTGGTTTCTTTTCTCTGTTTTGACAGTATACATCTCTGTAAGTGCACTTCATGTTTGGCTCCCGAAGCATGAGTAACTTGATCTGTGTTTTGTGTTGTCTGCTGAGAGAAGAACTGTTGTTGCCTTGATCAATCCTCATCCATTCTTGCCATTTAGCAGACAATTAATACATCCTTGTAAAGACTCCCTAGAGCATCCCTTTGGAATTGGATTATTTTACACAAGAATCACAGGAGTTAACATTGTGGGGGTGGGAGGAGGAGAGATTGATAATAAAAGCTAGTTAAGAGAAAGAAAAATACTTTAAGATCTCAAACTCATATTTATTGAACAATTTTCTACATAGAGTGATAAAAGGAATCATTGCTTTTTGTTAAAATATTTTATAAAAGACTACTACAAAAATAGTCTATTTTCATGCCTAACAATCTTGAATTTTACTACTTGTCTCCATGGGTATACAACTATTTCTGATTCTTCTTCCTGACTTGTAAGAACAGAAACTTTCTGGGAAAAAGAATAATATACATTAATCATACCTCATATTTACATATATTATACACATAGAAATTTATATATTCACTGTTTTTAGATTCAGATATATAATTTACATAAGTATTTTCAAGAGTTACTTGGAATTTTTAAATATAAGAGAATATATAATATAAATTTTGATCTGAACAAATAAAAATACATATATGAATTTGGGGGGAAAATGAAAAATTTTAAAAAGGTACCTTAAATTTTTTTTGTTTTCATCAGATAGCTATTTAATATAAAACTATGGTGTTTTCTGTAATTTTATAAATACACAATTAGTTTGGGAACATTAAGAAATACTGGCCTTCATTTCCAAAATATATATAGAGAATTGACTCTAATTTATAAGACATCAAGCCACTCTCCAATTGATAAATGGTCAAAGGATATGAACAGACAATTTTCAGATGATGAAATTTAAACTATTACCACTCATATGAAAGAGTGTTCCAAATCATTATTGATCAGAGAAATGCAAATTAAGACAACTCTGAGATACCACTACACACCTGTCAGATTGGCTAAGATGACAGGAAAAAATAATGATGAATGTTGAAGCAGATGCAGGAAAACTGGGACACTGATGCATTGTTGGTGGAGTTGTGAACAAATCCAACCATTCTGGAGAGCAATCTGGAATTATGCCCAAAAAATTATCAAATTGTGCATACCCTTTGATCCAGCAGTGTTACTTCTGGGCTTATATCCCAAAGAAATACTAAAGAAGGGAAAGGGACCTGTATGTGCCAAAATGTTTGTGGCAGCCCTGTTTGTAGTGGCCAGAAAATGAATGGATGTCCATCAATTGGAGAATGGTTGGGTAAATTGTGGTATATGAATGTTATGGAATATTATTGTTCTGTAAGAAATGACCAGCAGGATGAATACAGAGAGGACTGGCAAGACTTACATAACCTGATGCTAAGTGAAATGAGCAGAACCAGGAGATCATTATACACTTCGACAACAATATTGTATTAGGATGTATTCTGATGAAAGTTCTTTAACAAAGAGACCTAACTCAGTTTCAATTGATCAAGGATGGACAGAAGCAGCTACACCCAAAGAAAGAACTCTGGGAAATGCATGTAAATTGTTTGCATTTTTGTTTTTCTTCCTGGGTTATTTCTACCTTCAGAATCCAATTCTCCCTGTGCAACAAGAGAACTGTTCAGTTCTGCAAACATATATTGTATCGAGGATATACTGCGAGGATATACTACAACATATTTAACATATATGGGACTGCTTTCCAGAGAGGAGAGGGGGAAGGAGGGAAAAATCAGAACAGAAGTGAGTGCAAGGGATAATGTTGTAAAAAATTACCCTGGCAAGGGTTCTGTCAATAAAAAGTTATTATAATTAAAAAAAAAAGAAAGAAAGAAAGAAATACTGGCCAGAAATTAAAGATAAAGCAAATCAAAATTTGAAATTATTTTAAGATGTCTAACTAAAATCATGAGACTTAGTAGATAAGCTATGCATGAAATTAGCCTCCTTACTATGCATAGCTTGTAAATTTATACATTATGTTTACTGTTCTGTAAAATGGGTAGTCTTATTAAATGAAATGTTCTTATATTTGTAAATATTTAAAAGTTCTATATTTTATTATATTTTAAATTTCTTACATATAAGCAGGATATCATTTACATAAAATGTGAAATTTTGAATCCATTATATTTATGTGACTATATGTGTTTATCACATACATATGATAACACGCATTACTACATGTTGTAGTATGCTTTCACTAATTTGTACACATTTGGAATTAGTAAGCTCAGTGTGATGAACTAGAATCTTTATCTGTATTTTATCATAAGCCACATGGCTTATGATAAAATTACAGATAATTTACAGATAAAATTTACAAATAAAATTACAGATAATTATGTCTTGTCTTATCTTATATTTAAAGTGAATCACTACCTACATCATTTAGGCACTGAGTCAACTTTACTATTTCATCTTTACCAAATTCTAGTTCATCTTTACCTAAAGCTAGTATTTGTGAGTGAGTTGAAATGAATGAATTTTGAAAAATAATATCATTGCCTAAATTTTTTTTATGTCTGATCATATTAAAAACCTTAAACTGATGTCTTCGATGTTACATAGATAACTACATTCTCATATTTAATACCAGCAGAACATAAGCACTGGCAGGTACTGTCAAACTGAAAAGGTTTCAAGTATGAAACTATCAAAAGAATTATATTTCTTGTTCAGTTTCAAAAGCCCAAATATCAGTGATTATCTCACTATTTTAGTGTATACAATAATTTTTACGCTTATTATACGGTAGCATACAGATACATAAAGTAGAACTCAACTTTAGGAAAAACTAGTTTAAAAGTCCTATTTTTTATATACTAGCTATGACACTAAACAATGATTGAACTTCTCTAAAATGTTATATTTTGGAAAAATATTCAAAAAATATTTCAGACTTGCATTGACAAGCATTTCCTCACCAACAATGTCGATTACCTAGTTTTATTATATGTACTTCTAATAATTATATTACATATTCCTATTGTAGTTACCTCATTCATGATAAGTCTTATTTCCTCCTTAATTATACAAAACCAGGTATTTAAAAGGTACTAAAATCTGTAATAGGTTAATCAAAGTTCCTGATAAAAATAATTCTGAATATGGATTTTTTGGCAATTAAAATTTCATATTTTATGAAAGCAAATTATATGGATTTGTATTGTAATATCTGAAGATAATTTCCATAGTTTCTTTTAAAATGCCTTTGCTTCTTAGAAACTGACATTTCATAGCAAAAGAGAAGAAAATTGAAAGGATGAGGTTTTATTAAGAATAACTCTTTGGCAAATAGAAATATTTTTTCTCCTTGGTTAATGTCTGTGGCAGCCCATTAAAAAGGATTTTTTTTCTTTTTTTTCTAGATTATATCTATTATTAGTAGAAAGTTTAACATTTGAAATAATTGATAATTTGAAAATGTGTGCTTCTTCATTCTAGTGATTTCTTACAGTAATAACTTCCCTCCAAAACATTGTATTTAGTATTTCTAATCCTAATTGCCTATTTATCCTGCATGTAGCTTATTTGTAGCACAGTTATTTACACATTGACTTTGCACTTAAGATGTGAGTTCCTTGAGAGCTGGTACTAGTTTTGTTTGTTTTGCTTTTGTTGTTTTTTTGTGTGTGCCTTTCTTTTTATACCCAGTGCTTAGCATAGTACCATACATCAAGTAGATAATAAAATTTTGTTTATTGACAAAAGGCTATATGAGGCCTTTCTGAAGTCAGTACCTTTGAACAGAACCATAATCTAGATGTCCTGAGTGACATCTGATCAGGCCTTACTTGAGTGACTTAAAATAAAGTTTTTCCATACAGAAATGAAGAGGAAAGGAGGAACAAAATGAATGTAAATTAGACTTGCTACTATACCTTAATATTGTGACCCTCAAATGAAATAAATATGTAAACAAATAATAAGGATGTTATTCATATTAGTCTATCTAATTAATTTTTGATACTATCAGCTAGGTAAATACATAGCTACCTGATTTTCAAAAAATATGAGAAAATTTTTCTGAATATTAATTTTTTTTTCTCTACAGGCACTACAGAACGGGTGTGTCTGATCCAGGGAACAGTTGAAGCACTAAATGCAGTTCATGGCTTCATTGCTGAAAAAATTCGGGAAATGCCCCAAAATGTGGCCAAGACAGAACCAGTCAGTATTCTACAACCTCAGACCACAGTTAATCCAGACCGCATCAAACAAGTGAGTGTTTAGTTGAGAATTGAAAGAAAATCATTAGCAACTTAGTACAAATGCATTTTAAACAAAGAGTTATCTTGTAGACCATTAATTTTTAAATATAACTTTTAAGTATGTAATTTTTTGCTTAAAAAAGTTTTCACAACTATTTTGTTTTGTAATTGTTTGCCCACCCTAAAGTGTATAAACTACCATTCCAAGGAGTAAACACATAATTTTTTTAGTGTATTTTTTCATTATAAACTTATATATTGTCCATTGCCACATCTGATTAACTTGTAGAATTTTCTATTCATTTAAAACTTCATGACTCATTTTTTATCACTTATGGAAAAAAATAAAACATGAAAAAGAATAATACCCACAGATTTCCCAATACTCTCTTTTTAAAAATCATAGTTTGAGCCTACAATATAATTTTGGGTTTTTAATTTTTGTTTTTTGCCTATGAAATTCTAGTTTGCTAATTCAATTGTCTTTTTAACTTTTTTTTATACCTACTTATACATGTTTAGCAAATTTGTATACATAACAGTATTGGGTTTTTTTTTAATCAAATATTTTGTCCTGTGTAACTATATAGTTATTACATACAAGACATTATAACTCCATGTTAGCTTTTATGAGAAGAATTTCTTGTAACCAAAAATTTAATTACTTAATTCTTAAGATATTGAGGATGACTGCTTTAATTTAGGAAATCCTAAATAGTTAAATGTGGTAAAATCTTGCCATAAGCTTTTTTTTTAATTTGTAAATTTGTTTAACATTGTATAATAGTAGTGAAGTATTGTACTGTATTTCAGCCTTGTTAGTTTATCTACTTTAAAGTTGTGACCAGTAGATAGATGCAATAGTATACCTTAGTGGAAAGGTCATTGTTATTTCATTGACCTAGACAATTAATTTATTCTTCTGATATTGTGTGTATGTATATAGGTATGTATGTGTATATAGGCATACATACATATGTTATATATAAATACTATCTATAATTAATTCATTTTTAAAATATTCATATTCAATATAGCTAGTAGAATGAATTTCCATGCAGTACTTACTAAATTTGTATTTTTTAAACTGGTGAATTGATAGCACTCAAAATGTTCAAGTCTATTGTGTTTATTAACATGAAAACTAACATAGTGAATATATTTTATTTAATGTGTATATATATATAGAAAACTCATTTCCTGATTATAGTATAATATTCACTAAATAGCAATTCAGAATCCATTGTATTTTTATAGTAAGTAAATAGTTGATTTTATAGTTAACTATATAGTTTATATTAATTTTAATGTGAAATTCTACAATCTACATGTTTATACAGTTAACCTAATATAAATTGATAAAATGAATGTACTTGTGTGTTAATGTTGAATTTTTGCTAACTTGATAACAGTTAAAAACATAGGCTTTTTCTGTTATCCTTTTTACCATTTTCTGCATAATTTTTATTATGATGCATATTCAGAAATACTAAAAAACTTCATTGGCATAAAATAATTTTAAATATTAGTACTATGGAAATAAAAGTATAAGCTTGCCCAGCATAATTATATATATCAGAAGCTGGGTAAAAATTTCTAAATAGAAAACACCAAGAGATTAAGATTTTTTGGAGCATCCCACAGATTAATAGAATTTCCACCCTAACAATCTACCCTCAATTTATCTTCTCTCTCTCTTCTTCTCCTCTTTCTCCTTCTCCCTCTTCCTCTTTGTTTCCCTCACCCTTTTCTCTCTAACCCTTCCTCCTCCTCTCTTTTCTCTGGCCTCTTATTGCAGTAATAAATGGTGAGGATATTGGTGGTGCTTGAAAAAGACCTGAATTTTGAAAGCAGTAAAATGGAGTTAGTAGAATGAAAAGTCTGATTTTTTGGGAAAAAATGCTCCAAATATCACTGCATAACTTTTTTTTGAACTGTATGTGCAATGACATATCCAGAGCTAGAAGAATCTTAGAAAGTTTGGCTTTTAAAAAATTTTTTGCTGCATATATTTTTCCCAAATTAAAGTCAATTTTTTAAAAATATAGATTTACATTTATTCCAAGCCTATATAAAGCAGATATTTGTAAAAATTACCTGTTACCTTAAATTGAAAACTTAGGCAAGATAGAGCATCAATTCAAAGCATTTGTCAAAATTTTTGTTTTAATTAATTGTAACTATTTACAATTGTACCACATTCAAAAATGTAGAAATTATGAAATCACTTTTAATTTCTATAAAATTGCTTAGGAAAAAAACCAAAACTATAACAATATAGGAGAGGAAAAAAAAGTTTCTTAGTACCTTTTTACAAGCTTTGAATTGCCTAGACAATTTTAGATAATAATTCTTCCAAGAGAAATGAATCCTTAATGTTTGAAATTGGCACATTTAAAGTTAATTTGTCCCTTTATAGTCTGTTCTCCTAAAGAAGCAGCAACATAACAAAAGAGTGGTCAAAAATAAATAAGGAGGTTGAATAATTTCTGAGTTTTTTTAAGTAGAGGCAGCATAATGCATTGGGAAAAGAACTAAATTAGAAGTTGGGGAGAGGGAGATTCTAATACTGGTTCCAACACCAGCCTTATAATTTAAGCCACCACAACAACTTAATCTTTCTGTGCCTCAAGTTCTTCATTAGCAAAATGAGGGGATTGGATTGGATAATCTCTTAGGCTCCTCCAAGCTTTCAGGATATATATCTCTAAATTGAAAGTCTATGTGTATAAATATCTACAGAATTTCAGAGGGGTAGTATATGAAAACATCTTCAAGTTCTCTGTCATTAGATTATTCTCTAAACATCAGTTAATTTATATAAATTTAAATTAGTATACAGTTTGAAAGAATACTCTTCATGAATTTATTTATAGATTCAGAACTTGAAAAAAGAAACTCTCCTGCTTAGATTTTTAAAAAGTGTATGTAAATGGAAAAGCTAAATAGTGCCCTGGCCCTTAGAGTCAGGAGGACATGAATTCAAATACAGCCTCAGATACTTAATACATTCTAGCTGTGTGCCTCTGGGCAAAGTCACTAAACCCCCGTTGCCTCACCAGAAATTTAAAAAAAATGATAATAAAATATAAATATATGCAAATTATATAAGATTTTATAGTTAACGGGTAGATCTATTTAGTGTTAAAATCTTACCTTCTTAGGAATTACTAATTTTTGGTTTGGTTTTATTTTGTTTTGTTTTTTAATTTGTTTGGGGTAAAAATTTACATGCTCAGACCTGACATGATCCTTTAAAGCTTTTCTCTAAAATTTTTGGCTAATACTTTATGTTTTACTCATAAGTTTAGTGAGATATTAAACATACTGGAAAATAAACACTTTAAATTGCTGAACTTAAAAATTTCCTTAAAGTTTTCCATAAATAACAGATGCTTCCAAAATGGAATTTTTTATGTTCAGGTTTAAGATCCAGATGATATCTCTCATTTTTTCCCCAGAATAATAATTTGATTCTAATAATATCCAAATAATTTGAATTTTGGTAAACTGTTTAAATAACATTTTAAGTAACATCTTTAAAAGATTTATAACACATGTTTTACATCATATTCTTTAACATGATTAAATCCTAAACCACATTGTCTTATTGAGATATAATTAGAGACTATTTTTGTTAACCAAATAGAGCCTACTTCTTTTAATATTATTCATGTTGGCATTATCCTTTCTCATACAAGTCCTAGTTTATTAAATCACATAGATTATTTATGCAAATCTTTGAACACAACAATGTAGTATAAGTTTCTTCTTTATTAACAGAAGCAATTTGTCCCATTTCTAATTGCAACTTCTGTGAACCATTTAGCCCTTGATTCTGATCAGCATTTATTAGAGACTGCTTTAGGAAAGGTGTAAAGTATCGGCTTTTTTTTATTCTCTTGTTCTAAAAAAAATGTCAAATTAAAATGTCAGCTTTTTTTACTTAATTATCACAAAACATCTGATTTAAATCCAGCTAACCCAGGCAGAATTATATTGTATATAAGTTCTCCAGGAAAAAATTTTTTTGCAAAATTGGCATTATTATAATGCAATAGAATAGTATGGATGACTTTTCAATTTTAATTTTTAAGATTTAACCTTAGAGAGGCAGCATGGCATGGAGATTACATTAGAAAAATGATCTCTAAGTCAGGAAAACTAGATTTTAGCTTCCTCCTCTGATATACACAGCTTTTGTGACCCTACACAAGATACTTAACCTCTCCATGCTATAGAATATAAATTGTAGAGCACAGAGGGAGTTTTCTCACTGAAATTTCTCTATATTAATGAAGTCACATAATGAAATCATATCCCACAAAAAAGGGATATTGGGGAATCAGCAACTTTAGAATACTTGATTCTAAATTGGTTCACCAAATATAAGTTGAGAATTACTAAGCACATAAAACTGTACTAGATGACTAGGAAGATATAAGAGAAGCATGCCTTAATTCTTTGTCTTCCAGATGCCTTTTTTTTTTTTTTTTTTTTTTTTTGCCCGAGACAAACAGTAGAAATAAAGTTTAAGTTAACAAATGAGTAGTACCAATAATAAATTCTGAAGCAGAATAAAGAATGGAAAATGGGTTATCTGGGAAGTTTGGGGGAAATTGAAATAGACTTCACATAATAGGTAAGAATTGGATAGATATGAGGAAGGGAACAATCCAGCTTTCTATGAAGAAGAGGTTAGGAATGTATTATAGAAGATCACAACTGTAAGTTACCTTAGAGATCATCTAGTCCAACTCCCTCATTTTATTGATAGGCAAATTAAAACCCTGAGTAAATGACTCACCAGCTAATCTATGGCGGAAACAGAATTCAAAAAATTCTATACAAAAAAAAAAAAGCATAGGTTTCAAAACTGGCTAGAAATGTAGAGATCATCTAATCTAACCGTCCCATTTTGCAAATGAGAAAATTGAATTCCAGAAGTGATAAAATAACTGGCCCAAAGTAGCACAAGTTCTGAAACTCCAAATCAGGATTTGATTCAAATCCAGTAATATCAAATTTACTGCTCTGTTAACTTTATTATGTCATGTTTGGTAGACAATGAGAAAGACCACCTTTTCCATATTGGAGGATTTATTATGGAAGAAATAAAATAAAAGCATGAACAGAAAATTTAATGTGAGGATAAAGAGTTTGATCACTGAACCAAAACTACTTTTAAATCATGATTGCCCTTTTGAGGGAATCCCTCAAAAGACAATGAAAAGCCATGGTGATTTAAAAAAAAAAAAAGTGCTTTAAAGGAAGATTAAAATGGTGGTTGTTTTTGATCACAGTAGCCTGGGAAATAGATAAAAGTACAAAATGGTACCTCAATCCTATCTATAGTCCCTTCCTCTGTAGGAGTAGTAGCAGTATCAGAATAGTGATGAGTCGCAGTTTTTAAACCAATTCCAACTGCTAAATATTCTTTGTTAAGAACCAGCAAGTGAATGTGCTACTAAAGGTTCTAAACCATATCTAATTTGACATTTTAACTATAAATGAAACTTTGAAATAATTTAAATTACAGATATATATATAGATATATATATATGATATATAAAGGCAGTAATAATTCTGCCATGCAATAATTTTAGCTTATATGTCAACATTTATTATAGGGAATTTAAAAAAAAATAGGGTCATTCTGTAAGTTTATCCCCAAACCAAGTTACTATATACTTTGAAAACTAGTGACTTGATTTAAAGGTAGGCACAGGAAAGGGCAATAAGAAATATTTTGAAAGATTTGGTTAATTATTAAGATATGATCATAAGTTTCATGGATTACTCAGGTTTCTCATATCTTTATTTCATGAACATATTCTTCATGAAAGGAATTAAACATGAAAAAGATTAAATACCTAAAAATATGGAAAGAAATGTACTATCTTGACAGTAAATAATGGTTATTGCTATGAAAGTTAATAGAAATCAGCTCTCTGTGTACATATCATCAACTGTTTAAGTTGATGGCAACAGGCTTCTTACCAGAGTTGCCTTCCCTGTGGTGAGGCAAAGATCAGAATAAACACTTGTTTAGAATGTAAGTTCATTTGCAAGTGAGAAAGAAAATTGTGAGCAGAATAACATATAAAATTATGAAAAGCACTTAAAATAACATTTACCATATCATCCTGAGAGCATGTGTATGTGTATATGAGCCTGGAAGGAAGATGATTTTAAAAAATAGTATAATCTGCTCATATTTCTTTCTACATAGATTTCTTCTTACTATCAACAATAATGAAAACATCATATTTGGATTCTAACCTCTCAATACCTAATTATTGGCCAATGGCACTTAAAAGATGAGGTTTGAGATTTGCTAAACTTGTTCATATACCAACAGACCAGTTTTTTCCTGGAGGTAACAAAATTTCAAAGGTTCTAAGGAATAAGCAGTGAGAATTTTTGAATCCCAGGCTTCCAGAGGAGTCATGGAAATTTCTGAACCCTAAACGACTAGAAGAGTAGGAGATTACACACATGGCCCTGGACATGAAGGATAAATAAGGAACTGAGACATGGAAAAGAGGAACAAAACTTGGATTTCACTCGCTGTTAATATTGTGAGTTACTTGGATTTTGTGAGTTATTCAGATTTTGTTTCCTTCCAGGAGCAGTCTAATTCCCTAGGGGTATGCCATAAGGCCAGAGACTTTTATAGGTCTCTGTGTTGAAGGTGAGACTTCACAGGAAGGGATAGAAATTTTTGCCAACTGTTCATTGGCTACTGTGAGTCTTTTATGGTTTATTTGGATTGGTGGAGAGCATTTTCTCTGTATTGAAATAAATTCTGCCCTATATCTAAGTGTTGGAGATGGGAGAGAAAGATACTCAGAAATTGATTTTCAAGATAACCTTGAAGAAGGAAAGAGTCTACAAAAAGGAAAAAAAAAATTATTATCAGAAAATGGAACTAAGAAGACATTAAAAACCATCAACCTAAATGGATAATTTTTGTTTGCTAAAAAAAAAAATCTTTTTGAAAATGGTATACTTAATGAACCAAAGAAGAGATTAACTTTCACAAAATTTTTCCCCTACAGCAGACTATGTCTTCACAGTTACACAATTGACAAATGTCGTGAATATGAGATCCTAGTTGTTTGTCTTGCTTGTTGATTAAAAAAAAAAAAAAAAGCAAGGTGATTCAGTAGAATAAAATGCAGCTCTAAAAACTTTTATAATTTACAAAATTATCTTCCTTTCCCGTTAAAATGAGGTTTTATGTTAAACATGATTGAGAAAATAACATTTTTTAGTTATACATAAGCTCTTTAACATATTTGCCAGTTTTAGGAAGACTATTCATTCTATGCAAAATGCAAATATAAAAGCGTTCAGTATTGACAGAATTTTTCCTGATGCTTTAATTTGAGGATAAAACTGTACTTGATTGAATATGGCCTTGCTGTTCTAATAGCATTTTCTCAAAGACTTAGAGGCCTAAGCATCCGAGGAATGGGAAAAATCTATAAATGTTTTTTGACATATGCTTCATTGTTAACCCCTTTTAACTGTTCTCTCCATACACATACACATATATATCCTGGGAAAGCTCTACGGATGACCCAAAATTGCTCCTTGCTATAAAAGCCCATATTTTAAACCCAAATTTTCTGTCAGTGATGTTACTTAGCTTCAAATCACCAAATCCTACATTGTCAGAAGTACAATGATTGGTGATCGAAAAAACCATGAAAAGATATCATGGTAGAAGTATGAGACTGCAACCTAGAGCAAATGATGACACTGACAAAAAAGAACATATATGAACAAATTGGTAAGATGGCCATATTTTGATAATGAACAGTAGGCTGGTAACCTGAGTGTTTCACTTTTATCTAAAAGATACTAAAAAACCCAAAAAGCCCTTTTCACATTGGCTAGGTCTTTTACTGTTTTATGGGACTTTTTGTTGTTATTGCAAAATTAAAATTAAAAGGTGTAACTGGGATATTTTCTACACTGTTAGAAAAAATGTCTCCATTAATGATATAAAGCTATGAAAATCTTAAAGTATAAGCAAATGATGATGAAGAAAATAAAAGAATGTTAAAATTAGAAGGGATTTTAATGTATTTTTTCTGCTTTTTTTTCTTTTTTAATTTTATCAAGTTAAATTTATATGTGAACAGAAACTCTTTTGCAACAATGTCTGTTCCAAGAGCTGTAACAATTAAGTATTGAGTATCTCTTGAAACAGGTTTTTTTTTTTCATTTTTTTTAACACCTTTTAATTAAGTTTTTCCTTTTGATGATCCATAACATCTCTTGCAGAAAGTTTGACCAGTTGTTCCCAGTTATGCTTTAGGTGATATGACAACCTTTTAAATCAGATGTCATTCATACTCATATCCCTAAGTTGTTTTTTTTCCTCCTTCTCCAAAGTTCAAATCTTTTGTTTCTGCAACTGATGTTTGAATGAGATTTAGTAGTTACTTCTGGATTATATAGGATCCTTGGATAATCCTGCCTTCCCTTCAGGATATTCCCAGCAATCCCTACTTTAACAAAAGATCACTTTTAATCCCCTCTCTTTATTCATCAGTCCATATGAAGATATGCTCCTTCCTAATGTAAGGTAGGTTTGGGGGGGTTTCATAATGCCTTTTCTTCTGACATCACATTTTAGTATGAGATTGGATCCAAAGAAACAATCTTGAATAGTCTAATCACTTGCCTCCTTCAGTGAACCTCTTTCCAACCACAGATTCTTAATTTGGTTGCATTCTTCAGCATCACAGTAATTCTAAATCCTCAACTACCTACTTTCCCCATCCCCAAATGCCTGTTCCCTTAATCCAATTCTTCTTAACCCCTGTATATTAATGACCCTCCACATCTTCTTGTCCTTTCTGCTATGCTCTACTCAGAATGCATCATAGTTAACAAACTTGCTTTCATCTTAAATCTTTTCTTTTTCCTTCTATCTTCCAGGCTTTCTCCTGAAGACAGTGTATTTTTGTTCTACTTTTCCAATACTGATTATACTTCATCATATTTCCTGTCTCTCTAGTATCAAGGATTTGGAATACTTCTTTTTCTCCAGTGCTACTTACAGAATGTCTTTGTCCTACTGTTCCTCCACAATCTTTTCTACTTTAAGATCCATATTATTCAAAGTTATTGACCACTATAGATACTGGTAGAAATTATCTGTGGATCCTCCAGATATTCTTCCTTCCTCAATAATTTCACTGCCTGCCTCAGTGTTTCAGTCACATTGTTATTATCATAAAAGATTTCAGCACACATATTGGTGCTTCCTCAAGTACTCTAACTTGCCAGTTCTTCATTCTTAATTCTCATGACTCAGATCAATTCACCTTAGCCATATAAACTATATAATACTGTATAAAAATATTAGGACATGATTGATCATACTAACATTTATAGTTGTATCTTTTCCATGTTCACAAACTTCAAAATTCCTTTGGTTGGTTTTATTCTTTTTTCTAATTCCTTCTTTCCCTAACATTTAAACTTATTTTTCTTTTTCCCATTTAAATCCCTCCATCTGCCATTTCTTTGCTAGATCATAATTCCTTTACTGGCTATATTCTTCTCTCCCTTTTGCTGTGCTAGAAATTTGTTATATTGTCTCATACAGGCTCTCTTGACAACAGAGCAATCCTTTTTGTACTTCCAGTTTTCTAATCACAGAATAATGGCTGATCCAAACATTCTTATTTCTCTTCAAGCCTCCCTGCACCCACTTTCTCAGATGAGAACCTTTTGCTTCATTGAAAAAACTGAGAACATTTGTTGAGAGTTCCCTCTTCCTTCATCATCTTACCTCACTTATATCACATCACATTCTCTACCATCTTCTTCTTCACTCCTGTTTCACATAAAAAGATAACCAACCCTTTTACTCAGGAAAATCTTCCATTATGTACCTTTGATCTCAACTACTTCCATCTTTAACAGACCTCTATCTTCCCTCTGATTTTCAAACTTTCTACTGATTCTTTCCTACTGCTGCCTATAGACATTCACTTAGCTTTAAAAAAGAAAAAAAAAAAACACATGATTCAATTAGCCTTACTAGTAAGTAGTCCTTTATCCCTTCTACCTTTTGTGGATAAATGCTTTTTTATAAATCCATCTGTAACTGGGTGACTCTAGTTCCTTTATTCTTACTTCTCATAGAAGCTGTAGCATCTAACCTTTTTATTCAATTAAAACTGCTCTCTCCAAAATTACCATTGCTCCTAATTAATTGTCAAATCTAATAAATGGACTTTTCTCAGTCATTATCCTTTTTTGACTATTCTGTAACTTTTGACAGTGTCAGTCATGTTACATTCCTGAATATTCATGTCTTTTTAGGTTTTCAGGATAATGTTCTCTCCTAGTTTTCCTCCTTGCCTATCTGATTGCCTTTTCTCTTTTTTGTTGGCTCTTCATCCAGGTTATACCCACTAAGCTTTGTCCTAGGCCCTCTTTTCTTCCTTTATATTAATTCAATTGGTGAGTTCATCTAGTCCTATGAATTCAGTTAATAGTTTCTATACTGATGATTCCTACACTTATATACCTTACCCTTGTTTCTTTTTGACTGCCTGTCCCATTTAATGTACTGTCTCTTGGTCATGTCAAACTGGATATCTTATAGGCATCACCAACTCTCAATGTATCCAAAACAGAACCCTTTATTTTTTACCCCAAATCCTTTGTTCTCCCAAATTTCCTATTACTATTGAGGGTGCTATCATCCTTCTAATTATCCAAGCATTCTGGCTTGCAGCTCTGCAACTTGGAGTCATCCTTAACTCCTCTTCCTTGTACCCATCCCTCATATCTAATTTGTTGTCACATCTTGTCATTTATACTTTAACATTTTTTGGTATATGACTCCTTTTATCCTCATGGAGGATTATTCCTGGATTATTGAAGTAACCCTCTGGTTAGTCTCCATGCTTCAGGTCTCTTCCTACTCCAGCCTTTCAATCAGCTATAAAATGATTTTCCTAAAGTGCAGGTCTGACCATGTCAATTTACCTCTATAGACTACCCCTACTCAATAAACTCAAGAGATTCTGTTACCTCCAGGTTCAATTATCAAATGCTCTGTCATTTAAAAATCTTTTTCAACCTGGCTTCTTCCTATATTTCCAGTTTTCTCATATTTTACACACCTTTGTGTGTATCCTATTGATGTACTTGCTGTTTCTTAAATATTATTCCATGCCTTTTTATTCAGTGTCCTCCATATTTGGAATTCATATCTTCCTCACCTCTGTCTTCCCATACTTCTTTTAATACAGCTCAAATCTTACTTCTGCAAGAAGCCTTTTCCAGTTCTAGTTTCTGTTAATGTAGTCTAAGATTTTCATCATATGTTATCAATGAGATTCTAGATCATAAATTGAAAGCTAGAAAGGTTGTTTGAAGTCATATAATATCTCCCTTTTTTACGTGTAAGGTAACTAGTCTTAAAAAATTAAAATAATAATCCAAGACTACACAGATTATAAGAGGCAGAGGTAGAATGCATACCCAAGTCCAAGTTCTGTATTTTTAAAAAAACACAATTATTTCTGGGAACTTCTTTTAATACAGCTCAAATCCTATTTCTGCAATAAGTCTTTTCCAGTTCTAGTTTCTGTTAATGTAGTCTAAGCTTATTTTCATCATATGCTATCAATGAGGTTCTAGATCATAAGTTGAAAGCTAGAAAGGTTGTTTGAACTCATATAATATCTTTTACCTCCACTTTGCTTCTATCTAATCTTTTAAGGATTGCCCATTATTCTAGCATATCTAGCATATTATGGTTCCAATAATGCCTTATAAAGTATTAGCTTTCTGTCTGCTTCAAGATATTTATTATTTACAACTTGATAAGGCTGTCATGTACATTCATTTATTCATGTCATTGATAGCAAATATTTAATAGATCAGAAACCTAAGATAATGTTTTTAGCATACTAAAGTTCTGTGAAAGACATTCAGGTTGACATTGTCACAATAATTACTATTGTATTGATCTGCTCTTTCAATTATTAAGCTAACTATATTTTATTCCACCTCATCTTTACAGATTTCTCCAAAACAGTGTTGTTAAAGACATTGTCAAATGTTTGCTGAAGTTCAAGTGTGCTATACTTAAAGTTTTCCATAATCTTTTCATGTAGTAATAACCTGTCAAAAAAAAGGAAATGTGTTTAATATGACTTTTTCTTTAAAAATCATGTTGGTTCATAATTGTTAATTTCTTAAATATTCACAAATCATCTTTTAAAATATGTTCTAGATTTTTGCCAAGCTCTTTGACCTATTGAAGAATGTGCTTTCAAAAGACAGAACAGATTAGAGGAAACAAAAATTAAATCCAAGCATGAAGTGATAACCACTTGAATTTAAGGTTATGACAGTAATTTTAGATGTAAAGGATTAAAAAAAAAGTTGGTCAAAGATAATTCTTAGTCACAGATTTCTATCAATTCTCTTCTTTTTGTCTTCTTTTTGAAGTTAGAGTCATGGCAATGAAAATGAAGAGGATATGGGTCTGAGGAATATTTCACAGGGAAAATTAATATGATTTAATGACTGTCTTGGAATAATCTCTGATCAGTTTTCTTTTATGTCCTTTACATATAGAGATTTTAGTCTAGATGAATGAATGGCATTCAAAAAGATAGTTAAGATGCAATTGGTAATGGTAAGTCATGATTTCAATTTTGGTTAGATTGATATGCACCTTGTCAATAGAACTATGCAGGAGAGTTGCAGATTGCTAGTGTGAGAGTTTGGAATTAACGATGTAAATTTGAGAATTATCTGGGTAGTAGGTATAGTTGAAACCATGATGTAGATCTGTTCATCAAGAGAAAAGATATGAGAAAGGAAAGATGGTTAAAAATTTCTGAACCCTGCAAAATATACATATAAACATATAGAAAGAAGAAAAAGAAACAAGTGTTGAAATAACTAAAAGAATACCAACTATAGTATTATGGAGCTAGAATAAATAGGGGGTGATCAAAAGCAACAGAAAGATCAAGATGAATGATATTTGAGGAGAAAAAATGATTTTTACCAAGAAAGTCATTAAAGATTTTTAATAACTTTATTTAAATTCATAAAAATGGAAGCATGATTTTAGTGAATTATTGGAATTCTAAGTAATAAAGAAATGAGACAGTTATTATCATTTAAATATTTTGAAATTGGAAAAAAATAAAGTGAGTAGAAAGGTTAAGAAGATCATTCATAGGTTTAGGAGAATAATTTTTTGTTGTTCTGTAAGCAGACAGAAATCTTGAGTTTGAAGATAGAATGAGCATTAAAAATAGATTAATATACAGGCAATGGAAAGAACAATAGGTAGGCTTCAGGGCACATCTTGTATATTTAGTTTTAATGGAAAGATTATCTTTTCTTCTGGGATTTGGCGCCCAAAAGAGAATGGATGGTTTTAGAGATAGAAAGCTAAAATGATATTAGAAGACTGAAAGAAGTAATCCAAAGAGTTTTCAATTCAGTAAAGTAATAGGAGATAAGATGGGGAATTTAAGGAGAATGGAAAAAATTTGAAATAACTATTGTGGTTAGTGTGGTAAGGAACACCAAAAACTGAATAAAAGGATTTGCAAGTAGCAGTTAATGCCTATTTAAATTGGAATTTGTAAATTTGTGGTAGAATAGGTCATTGTGGCTTGTTAATTAAAGCCATTTGCAATTTTAGGTTATACTTTTTTTCTGTTAGCTAAAAGCAGAAATTTAAGAACTAGAGCATCTCTAGGTGTGATATGTAAACTTTTAGCATTTAGAGAGACCTACTTTCCCTTTGAACTGATGAAGCCTGTAACAAAGGCAGATTTAGAATTAAGATTTATTGTTTAATCCTGTTTATTAGAACTGTCTTTTAATATATGTAGGTGGTCTTTGTCCTATATCTGTGTTAACAAGTGAACAACAGCTATCTGGAATGATATAAACTTTTCATTCTGGAAAACTTAGAAAATGAACTTATTGCTAGTCACTTTTAAATTCTTTTTCCCAGAAACTTAATAACTTCAATGTAGAAGAGCTCTTCTTTTGTGAAATTCTCTAAATTTTAAAGATTTCTTTTACTTGTTCAGTAACTCAAATTAGTAAAGTTCTTCAAACTTTATATCATAGGTAATTTCGGCCTTTCAAGTGTCTAAAGCATAAATCTTCAGAAATCATTCAAGCCAGGCAGATAAATGTATTATTAGACTTATTTATTTGAATAGTTAAAAAATAAATAGGCCCCCAAAATGACTACACTTTTGCCTATATATTATTTTTAGTTATACAAATTTTTTCCTTTAAGAAATATAAACTCAAGAAACATAAATCTTGAGAGTACACAGCAAATATCTTCACTTAATCATTTATATGAAATATGCCACATTTTAATAAAATATGTTATAAGTGACCCCAATTGATATTTAATTTGAAGCTACCAAATCTAAATTCATGCTATACAAATGTAAATATTTTACAAGTAAAATTATTTTAAAATGGTCATTACTATTGCTATTTTAAAGGGTATTGTATAAATTTTTCTTTTAAGCTTTTTAAGAGGGAAGGTCCTTCATTAGCTAAAAAAAACAAAAACACCACCACCAAAAACATGTAAATACTTAAGATGTACAACACATTAAAATCTTATCAGAAACCTAAAGTTTCTGTAGTAAACAGAAGTAAAACAATTATTATGCTTGCTATCTAACCAGGCAATATCAGATGTAATTTCAGAACAAAGAAAAAATCTAGATTAACCTAAACTAGGATACAGTGTTTGGATTAATTGCGTTTTCTTTATAACTGAAGAAAGATTCCCCCCCCACCCCCAAATTTTTTTTTTTAATTTTAACTCAAGTAAAAATCTTTCCCAGATACATATTAGACTATTTTCTTGCTTTAGTTAATGTGGTGTAATAAACATAATTTAAACTTTCTTCATATGAGACATTTCAATGCCTTAGGGACAGTTTTCTCAGCATCAGTTTTCATTGTTAAACATCTGGTTAATTAAAGGTTCTGGCAAGCTGGATTCTATTTCATCAAGGTTTTATTTTATCACCCATTTTTTGGGTGATTTTTTGCTCCTAGTTCTAATTAATTAGCTACTTTGGTTCTGTTAAGTAAATAGCAGTTGTTAGGTGACCTTTCATGTTTGGCTGTAAATTTGAATTGAAAAAATGAGATAATAATTTATTGTTTATTGTTATTAAGGTGCTATAAGAATAGTTTTTCAACAAGCAAAACTTGGAAAATTAAGTTCTGATAAAATAGCTATAAATTAGTTGCTAGATACTCATTTGTCTAAAAAGAAAGTAAAGATTGCTAATGATGAGGACTAAATAGAGCTACAATCATTACTTTATATAATTTTTTTTCAGTTTCCATCTAAATTATATCTTCCATATTAATATATCTGTTGATTATCAATTGCCAATTATTGTTAATGGCAATTAATGTTAATGGTTCTTTTTTTCCATCTTTGTGGACAAGCCATAAATCAGCTTCCCCTGATGTTTTGCTCAGACTTAACCTTTAGAGTCATTATTGATTGTGGCTTTAACACTGGTTTAAGGAATATATACAATTGTCAACTCTAGAACTATGACTGCCAATTTGCATTTTATAATAAAGTACTTATGTAGAAACAAAAAAAATAGTGGTCTTATAAGACATAAATACAAATGCTTCTACAAATTTGTGATAGTTCTATGGGTTCTCTTTTTTATTACCTCATAACTGAACTCATGTGAAAAAACTTTATAATCTTGATTTCATAGAGCACACATTTTAAATTAGTGTAGGAATAAGAGCCCCTTATTTATCTTACACAGTGGTGAAAATGGATCTCTGCTATGAAAATATACTTTATAGAATAGAGAAATAAAACTATGCTTCACAATGTAATCTCTGTGGAATGTGTGTGTATGTATATGTACACACTTGTATAATGCAAATAGGAGGATTTATATGAAAATTTTCTCTTAGCAGCACCAAGATTTCTACATATCACCCAAATAAAACCTGCATTAGAAATAAGCATTAGTGATATTTTTTAAAGATAAGTTAAAAATGAAAGTATTTTTGAAGAACAGACAGGTTTTCATTAAGGATGAGCATTAGAAATTTAAATACTTAGTTTATTTCTTTTTCATCATATGATTTTAGTATTTTTTTTTCATTCTTATAATTTAAAATCTTAAATTTAATCAGAATGTCAGGGCTTATTTCTCTCAAAATCCCCCCATTTTTGAATTTATCCATGTCACTTGAGTTTTATGCTGTAGTATAATAGTTAATGACATCCTAGCTTTGAGGAGACATACTGAATAAAAAATCTATTGGAAACATTTCTAGAGCCTACTTAGATTTGATCATTTTTGCCAGTAATATTAAATTTAAACATATGCCGAAAGCTATTGGGTTTTTTCTTTTGACAGCTGTGCACATGCATATATCTAAAGAAAATATGATAAATGTAGAATTGTTTTCTTTTTCATGTCACTTACATTTTCTTATTTTATAAGGAAGCTAAGATTATCAGCTGAACCTTTAAAAAGTTTTTCCATGGCCTTGAGTTACTTTGGTTAATATTTGTATGATCATAAATACTACAGTTTATATACATACTTACACACACACACACACACACACACACACACACTCAAAATACAACAGAGTTGAATTTGCAGATGAAGACATCTGTTCCTATCAGGAATGTTTTAAGTAATTGTTTTGATGAATAAGTACTCTATCAATATATATCTGTTAAGTTGAAATCTAATGTTCTGCAAATATTTTTTAAGTTTCTAAGCTAAATATGGCTATTGCTAAGTATTTCTTTGATCTAACAAAACATTTTAGTCTAAAATGTTTTTTATATTATATGTTTGCATTTAGATAAAGTGAACAATAAATAATGACTCCTACTTTATTTTTGTGGGGTTTTCTTTCTTGCTTTAACACAGGCTGCTGCTACAATGCATTGTTAACTGTTTTTCCCCCTAAGTGAATGATCTTTTAACTTAAATAATAAACATGTTGTAGTAATTTTTGTGATGGCCTTGGTTGCATATTCAGATATCTTGAGATTATTATTTACATTTTCACATATGGGTTTTTTATTAAAGTGTCAGTATTTTAGAATTGGTAACAAATTGTTACCAATAATTCAGTAATTAAAAAATAATTGTAATTAAAGATAGATGTGGAATTTACATGGAATTAACTTTTTGGTTATGTTTGACAGATGAAAAACATGGATAATTTTATGTAAAAATAAACTTCATTTCACCATTTCTTCAAAATTCAGACATTTTCTTGATTGTTGGAAAATATTCGTTGTAGTGTGCTCATTGAACTTGTTGGAATTTTTGTTTTATTTTCTCTTTTCCCGCAAGAAGGCGAGAAAGGAAAGAAAATATCCTGCAGTACATGAATATGGTCAGGATTTCCTCTTACAACTCATGTGAATTTTTCCCAATCACCATCTTGATTTCAATTCATGAATTTGTTTTTACATGCTTATGCATGCATACTTACATGCATTACTTAATTGATCTTAAATTCCATTAAGTTCGAATGAGTAGGAGATGATTTGGTTCTTAGAATTCTTTTCTCGTTATATTACATTTTATTTCATTTTGTTTTGTTTTGTTTAAATGATCAGTTTAAGGCTTATAAAGGTTGATTTGCTCCTGAACTGCTTTGTTCCCAGACATTGCCATCTTCCCCAACTACCACCAAGTCCTCTCCATCTGATCCCATGACCACCTCCAGAGCCAATCAGGTACGGTATCATCCTGTCATCTACACCATACTTTTCACGGGTGATTGCTTGCAAAGTGGAGAAAAAGATATGGTGGGTTAAGGATTTATTCGTTCATTCACATGTTATGCACCCATGATCATAGATGTCAAATGATATTATAATATCATAATTAAAATTTACATTTTATGAAACAAATGGCAAATTATTTGGCAACTTACTTGAATTGTGAATCTCCTGATAAAAACAAATACATTCAAAAGCAGGGTGCCCCTCCCTTTTTAGATTGTACCTGTGAAAAAGGGCAAAGATTTGATTTAGTGAGTATTTTTATTTCATATACATTTAATGATTTCTTTTGCATAGGAAAAGTTTATTCTTGAACATCAAATTTAAATACATATATAACTGCCAGAAAGTTTATATCTTGAGGTAATAAAATTGAAATATGCTTTTAACTAGGCTATATCTAATTGTAAAGATTAATTCATGTAATTGAAAACATTAGTTTGTATAATGAACAAAACAAAATTAAAATTATTTTGAGCATTTTAATAGCAAATACTTTATCATGATCTTAAAGCATTATTATTTACTATTTTGAAAAAAGAAAAGCAAAACCAATCTTTACAACAATTTAGATAAAATAGGATCTGTTTTTCACATTTGTGGTTTGTAATTGATTCCTTATATATTTAGGTTTGATGGTTTGTTTTGTTTTGTTTGGCATTTGAATATGAAGTTTCATTTAGTTTCTTGATAATCAGCTTTACACTAAATTTGTTCTTCTTGAATCTTCAGTAATACACAGTAATTTTTTTTTTAAATAATGTTCTTCCACACATATTTTGATTCAGTCTGAATATTCAATCTCTAGGCAGAAAATTTTCATTTCTATTCAATTACAAATTATTTACTAGTGATGAAAATTTAAGATTTTTTAAAACTTGTTCACAAAATGTTTCTTCATACAGATAATTCACAATTTGAATTATTGACATTACATTATCTAAAGATAAATATGCTACATTTGATTAGTACATATGAAGAAATATGCAGACAATAATGTGTGTCTCTTGAATGGATTATTTTTAAATCAAATAGCTGAATGCTGCTACAAAACATAATGCATGATTGTTCAGTCACATCTGGAAACAAAACTAAGATTTCAAGAATTATTATGTAAATAGAAGTTTAATTCTAGTTCTTTGTGGCTCCATTCCCTTCAGTGTGTAGTGTCTGCTTTTAAATACTTTAGCTGATGAGTATATATCGTAGTAAACATCTGATTTTAGGATATTATATGAGCTTTAAGGTATAAAAAAATCTATATTTGGAGTTGAAGGATATGCAAGTGCTTAAGAAACAATATTGGTTTTGTTTCCTTAAAATTTGATTTGTTTTATTAAATTATTTTAAATAGTCACTCATATTTTTCCAATAATAATTTAGTCTAAATGTAAATGTTTGTTTGTTTTTTACTGTTATAATGCATAGCTAAACAATATTTTATAAAATTATTTTTTATTCTTAACCTCTGCTATTCTGTTTCTATAGAAATAAGCAGAATATCTTCCACACAATATTAAACAAGATACAAAAGAAAAGGGATATAAGAACATAAAAGAGCTATTTTTATCATTAATCTTTAGTGTTCTTATTGGTTTATAATTTTATCACTTGCAATATTTTCTAGTGTCATCTAACTTTTACAGATAACCTCATAGTAGGTGATAAGTCATTGTCTTGTTCATTTAGGATTTAAGTGACATAGTTGTTGCCTGACTATTCAAATGATTATTATTTAGCTTCAGTATATTAAATAGATTCTGTGCTAGAACTGTCACATGAAATGGGCTTTAATATGAGAGTATTAAACTTAGCTTTTCTTTAAATAACCAGTCACAAGCATTAGAAAGTCATGTATAAGGAATATTATGTTGCTTGTCTTCTTAGTGCATAGGGGAGAAGCTGTAGGAAGGGAGACAATTTGGAATGGAAACTTTCTTTAACTGACTTTTAAAAAGGGAAAGCCATATATATTTTAGTTTTCTTTATTTGTACTTTTAACATAATATAGGAATCTTTCTCAGTGTGGATTGCATATCCCCTTCTATAATCCCCTTCTAACAGAATAGTGGATCTCTTAAGTTAAGGAATTCTGAGCTGCAGTAGGGCTGAAGTCACTTAGGTGTCCAAACTTAATTCCTATATTAATGTGGTAAATTCCCTGAAATAAGGAGAGTGGAACCAATCCAGGTCCATGGAAAAAGGCATTCTCTAGTGAATCCTTTTCTAATAAAAAAGAAAAAGCCCTTATAATTTATTTTTTTTGAACAACCAGAATTTTTTTGCCATATTTGTTTAAAGTATGTCTACAGTAGATTATTATATAGAGAATGTTTCTAAAACCCAAAACTGTTCTTTGAGATAATAGTCTTAGATGTAAAAATATAGATCTCATATGAGAGGAAGAATGGCTAAGTGAAATAGATGCTAGATTTGTAGTTCCAAGACAAATCATATAGTTGTCATATTTAGAGCTTCAAAAACAATCTCTAACATTTGAGAAATAGTAATACTCTGTTTTAACACCTCAGAGGAAGAAAAGGCTGCCACTTGAAACTACCCAATCTACTTTTGAACAGCTGTAATTATTAAGATTTTCCTAGTGTCAAGCTTGAATTTACTTGTTTTCAACTTCTACCTATTTTTGTTTTTGCTCTTTGGGGCTAAATAGAAAAAGTCTTATTTTACTTTCATATATTGACCCTTCAAGTGCTGAATGATATCTATAATGTTCCATCTGACTTATCTTCTCCAGGAGAAAATATTCTGATTTCTGTCTTCTGTATTCTCTCCAACTTATTGACAATTGTCCTTTTTAAACTGTGGTTTCTAGAACTAAACACAGTATTCCAAATGTCAACAAAATATGGTGGAATATGAAAGACCTGCCACTTCTAATTCCTGAAATCTTTGCTATTGTATTCTAAGACAGGATTAGCTTTTTTTGGCTAGATCATCACATCCTATGGATTCCTATTGAGTTGACAATCCACTAACACCACTAAATATTTTTTAAACAACCATACCTACCCCATTGTTTGCCTGCGATATTGATTTTTTGAAAATAAGTATAACTCTTCCCACCTTTTGTCATTTGCAAATATGAGCCTGCCATTCTGCTTTTGTCCACATCACTGATTAATGTTAAGTAGCACTGGACTAATCACAGATCTCCCTTAGACACTCCACTAGAAACCACCTACCTACCAAAGGGCCCTGGCTTATTAATGATTCTGCTCTTTGAATATCAGTTAAACAATTTAACAAGTTCTGAATCTATCGGACTTGTATGATGTCCTGATTTGCATCATTCCATTTTTCCACAAGAAAATTATAAGATATTTTAATCAGTCCATCGATTTAATAAGAACCTGCTATGTGTTGGGTACTATGCTAAGTGCTGGCATTATAGAGGAAAAGGGAAAAAAAAATACTTGCCTTCAAAGAGTTCATGTTTAATGATTATCAAGAGAAAACAGGAAAGACAAAAATCTACCTGTAAAGCATATGTTTTACACACAAACAAACACACACACACACACACACACACACACACACACACACACACACACACAATTCCCTTAAGCTACCAGTGTAGTAGTAGCCCTCTCACAAAAGAAAGTAAGATTAGTCTGATATGATATGATCCTGACAAATTCATGCTGTTTCTTTGGAATCATTTTTCTAAGTGTTTCTCTCTTTAATCATCTCTTTAATAATTCACTCTTGATTTTTTTGCCCCTCCCCCAAGTCGAAGTCAAACTCTTTGGCCTTTAGTTTGTAAACTTAGTTCTCTTCCTTTTTTAAAACTATGACATCTGCCCTTCTCCAGTTCTATTGGGGAACTTTACCTATTTTCAGACTCTTATATATCACTGACTGGTTGTATAAGCACATCTGATGGTTCTTTCTGTATCTGGGGATGTAGTTAATCCTGACCAGATGATATAAATTCGTTAAGAGTAGCTTAGTGCTTTCTTAACTATCTTACCTGCTTTCTTTGACTATCAAGCCTATTAGACATTTTAGTAATATCATTTTTAGCTTCCTCTTATTTGTCTGTTATCAAAGTATCTTCCATCCCCATAAAAAGTTGTATTTTTTTTGTCATTAGCTTTCATCATCATTCTTAGCTCATTCTGAGCTTTAGTATTCCTACCACTAGTTTTATAGGACTGTGATAGTCATTCTGTGTTTTATTCCTGTGTTTATAGAAAATAATTTTGCCTGTGTAAATATTCTATATTCATATTAACATTGGATTCTTCAAACAACTCCTGTTTTTCTACTTTGTTGAAATCTTTTACTTTTGCTCTCATCTCTTGGGCTGACTTCCACTATAAATTTTTATTCACTAGTATCCTATTCTTCCTCTGAACTCTTTGAAAACTCCTTTTCCTAAACCCAGAGTACACATCAGACTGTGATGATTTTTGTCTTTTTCATAAACTGTTGTGAAAAGGGCCGTGATAGTTTCTATACAATAACCATTTTGCTTCTGTTATTGAGAATAAAATGCAGAGTAGAATTTCCTATGGCTGGTTTCTCTACTTTTTGATGGATGAAATTAACATGACAGCTTATAAAGCAGTTATTATCTGCTCTGTTTTTGTCAAAAAAAGTTTCAGCTGTTTAATTCAAGTCACCTGTCACTACTATGTAATGCCTTTATGCCCTGCTTATAAATTGTTTCCTGAATTCATCTATTGCCTCTTTCTCTGCAAGTGGTCTGAAGTGTACTTTTTTGACAGAATAATTTTCCATTGATCTTTGTTCATATACTCGTTACCATGTTTCTCACTCTGGATCCTCTTAATTAATATACAGTGCCAATGCTCTTCTCTTTCCCCCTCCTATACAATAGGAAGAAATTGGAATAGTCTGATAAAAGTAAAAGGTCCTTATTAATAGATAGATATAAGATAGGCATGTCTGGCACAAATTCGGTTACCAAGTAAACACTATTTTAATAAAGGCAATTGGGACTAACTCTTTAATCTGGCTATATAACAAAACATTTCCCAATTTTCTAGGAAATGAGATTTCATTCTCCTTACAATTTATGCTAACAGAAGAAACTTTCATACTTATTTTAGTACTTTTTAAAGAGCTGGTAATATTCTTAAAATTCCAAATAATAAGGAATTTTTTCTTATGAAAAAACTGAGACAAATATTATACTAAGATACATGTGATAGCAAATGACAAACCTGGGCTTGAAATTCTGTGCTTTACTCCTAGTTCCTATGTCCGCATTTTTTGGTGGTGGTATTGGTGATGGTATTGTTGTCATTTTGGATTTTGTAAAGGTTTTTGTAAAATTTTGTAAAATTGCAGAGGCCATTCATGGGTCTAATTTCTCCACTGATTGGCTCAGGAGTTTGACCCATTTCTGACCCATTACTGTTTTAACTCTTCTTAATTGATTTAGTCCTTAATGCACAAATTCTTGAGGTTTTTCTTGAATAAATAATTATATATACCTTGCATTTAGTTCTTCCATATATGCCAGAAATACCTGGATTAGTTATTTTGGACCTAGCAGAATATAGAATTTAGTGACTATTAAATATCACTTAATGGAATACAATAAGACCAATTATCAAGATGGATTGAAGAAACTTTTTTTTTTCTTTTCAGTAAAATTATTTTACAGAGAAAGGGCATAGGGGAAGCAATTTACATTTAGGAATTAGAAATTTTTGGTGTCCCAGTTTGAGGATGATGATTATGCTGAAAATATATTTTAAATACATTTCAAACAAAAACATATTTAAACTTTGTTCAGAGAAGAAACCCTGCCAAAATATTAGGTTACATGATAACTAGTGAACTATGTGGAATAAAGAGATAAGAATGACAAAGTCAATCAATAAGTATTCATTAAGCACTTACTGTGAACCAAATACTAGGCTAAGTGAAGAAGAGAAAAAAAGCCGTTGTTGCCTTTAAGGAACCCATGTCCTAATAAAGAAAGTGGCATAAAAGTAACTATATAAATATAAATAAATTGTGTGTACACACACACACACATATACAATATAAATGGAAGGTAATCTCAGATGGAAGGTACTAACAGTGGGATAGAATTAAGGGCAGGAACACCCTCCAGCAGAAGATAGGTTTTGAACTGAATCTTAAGGAAACCAAGGAAAGTAATGAAAGAAGTTATTGTAGACATCAAGGATAGCCAGTGAAAAGGCTTTGAGTTAGGAAATGGAGTTTTATTGTGTGAGGAGCAGTAAGACAGCCGCTGTAACTGGAACATGTAAATGGTGAAGAGTAAAACAAAAGATCCAGATTGTGAAGAACTTTAAATTCAAAACAAAGGATATTTGATATTGGATCTTGGAAGTAATAGGAAGTTACTAGAGTTTTATTAAATGATGGGACAGGTTGCTTATTCAGACCATTATTTTAGGGGAGGAAAAAACCATTTAGATGAGTGGAAAGTAGGCTGGAGTGGGAAGATTTAAAGCAACAAGACAAATTATAAGGACCTTACAGTAGTCCAGACATTAGGTGATCACAGTTTGTACCAATGTAATATAAGTAAAAAGAAAGACGATGTTATGGGATTAGAAATCACAAGATTTGGCAATTTGATGTGTAAAGTAAGTATGAATGAGAAGTTGAAAATAGCATTGGGGTTTAGTAACATAGATGAATAAAGCGATAGTATGCTTTTGTCAATAATAGGAAAAGTGGGAGAGCAAGGGTTTTGATGAAAAGATATAATGTTTTGTGTTTTGGATGTGGTGCATTTGAGATGTCAGTGGGACATCTAAATCAATTTGTCCAAAAAACAGTTGGTGATACAAGAGTGTGAGAACGATTAATGCTAGATATATAGAGCTTGGGAACATCTGCATAGAGATAATAGCAAAAATAATGGTAATTCATGAAGTTATCAAGTGAGATTATATAGAGGGAAAGAAGTCTGGGGATAGAGCCTTGGAGAAGTCTCAGTTAATAGGTATGACCTGAATGAAAATACAGGAAAGGAAACGAACAAGAAGAGTGCAAAGAACAATTTTTACTGTTATTTGCAAATTTGAATTTGGTTTTGGCTTCACAAATTTGCTTTGACTGTGAGTTGATACTGTTATTGATTTGAGATGAAAGTATGGCTAAATAGAAGAATCACTATTTCTAGAATTAGAGGAACTGCCTCCAAGTACCACATATTATACTTAACTGTGACTTTAGACAAGTCACTTAACTTCCCTGTATCTGGGGCCATCTTCCAGTCCTGATCAGTGTGTTGCCCCTGTACCCATTTGCACTGGAGAAGTGAGTAAGGTAAGACTGGTGGCATTACATATCCCTTCTTCACTTAAATCCAGTTTACTTCCTGATGCCATTGATTTTCCTAGAACAAAGGACAAAATGCATTCTTCTTTTTTAGAACTTTTAAAATTACTCCTTAGAACAAATAATGCTCAAGTTAAATTCAATTTTTTAAATGGAGTTGTGTTAGAATGGTACACATCTAAAATCCCTGCTGTTATGAGAGGCTGAAGCTTATGAATCCTCTGAATTAGGGAGGTCTGAGTTGCTAAAATAGAGCTGAAACTTTTTGCTAAGTCTGGCAGTGATGAAGTAAATCTTTAGCAGCAGTGAACTGTGAGGACTGCCTTAGGGCAAAGTGGCATAGGTCAGAATAAGAGTCCTACGTGAGTTTCCATTATATTTCTAGGCTGGACAAAATAGAAATATAAGAAAACTCCATATCAAAGAAGGAAGGAAGGGAAAAGTTTGAATTAAAAATTTTATGGGATGCATAAAGGGAAATAAGGCTGGAAAGATTGACCAAAAATATAGAAGTCTTTGTATGCTAGGAGTTGAAATTTTATTTACTTAGCTCTTGAGAGTTATTGGCAGTTTTGTTTTGTTTTAAAAGTGTACACAGATAGTAAACATAGATTTGGTCATATTGAGTTGGAGCACTCAAGAGAATTTAAGGAGATAATTGGATACATGGGCCAAATAGTAAAGGCAAGTGACATCACAGCTAAAAATCGGGATTGGGCATCATTTTCATAGAAGAGATAGTTTTAAGCTTTTGGAAAATGCAAACCTAGAGAATATTGAAACAAGAACAGAGGACTGAGAATCAATCAATATATTTAGGAAGCATCTATTCTGTGCCAGACTCACTGTGCTAGGCTTTGAAGATTAACAACTACAGTGAATGAAATAATTTCTTATAGTACACTTATATTCTATCAGACAGATAACAAGTACATCTTCAACTACATACAAAATAAATACAATTAAGTTCAGTTTAAGTCAGTTGGAGAGAAAGATGGGCCACCAGTAGATGATGCTGTTAAGTGGACAATTTCCACTTAAAAATATGAACTTCAGGATCTCTACGCAAGTTTATTCTTTAGGTTCTGTTAAACTTTACAATACTTCAGACCAAATAATGAAATCACATTGGGAAGACCTGACTCAGGGAAGTTAAAAGCTGTTCCCAGTTCTGTGTTCCCTGCTCCAACTTGAAAATAGCATGTTTCACTCTGTACTCCAGATCCTTCATTGATTCATGATTTCCATAAATTGGATGAGATAATTCTCTTTAAAGAGCTTATTTCTTAAAAGCTAAAAAGCACCAGAGACTTAAGATAATGAATTTTGTCAACAACTGACTTTGTCACCTTTGCTGCTTAATTATGATAAATAAATTTAAAATCATCATTTATTGCAGATAATCTGCTCTTGAATAATCAAGAGTTGACTGAATGTTTATGTAATATTTATTCCTAGAAAATCAGTTTATAATCTGTAGCCAACATGGAGATTTTTTTTATGATAGGTAATTCTCATTTAAATATAAATTTAACCAATAATAAGAAAGATTTACTTTACAATTTTTCAAATAATCGTAGCTATATGGTACAAATGGTATAAATGAAGAACACTGGATCTGGAACCAGGGAGACAAATTTAATTCTTGTGTCAGATACTGTATATGACCCTAAATACCTCAGGCTCACTTTCCACATCTGTGAAATGGGAGAAACAATAAATAACACCTATCTCACCAGGTTGTGAGAATTAGACAAAATAATCTGTGAAGATCTATTTAAATGGTAGCAATACACACAGTGCATAGAATGCTGGACCTGAAATCAGGAAGATCTGAGTTCAAATTTGGTCTCAGACACTTACTAGCTGTGTGACTCTGGGAAAGTCACTTAATTCTGCCTCAGTTTCCTCATCTCTAAAATGATCTGGAGAAGGAAATAGCTAGCTACTCCAATGTCTTTGCCAAGAAAATCTCCCAAAGAAGTCACAACTAGTCAGACACTACTGAAAAATGACTAAAACCTTAACATAATCATATACATATGTAACTTTTGAAAAATTTAAACCTAGGTTTTGTTATACTTTAAACTGGTAAGACATAATAGCTGCTGCAATTTAGTTATTCAATACATAGTAACCACTAGTCTTACAAAAATAGTAAAAATTAAAAATAAACTGGTAAATGAATGTTACTTAGATTTCTACTTAGTATGTCATTTATTACTTTGTTTTAGTTTCTATGTACATTGAAAAAAGATTCCTTATTATGCTCAAAGCCATTATAAAAGTATTTTATGTAATGTTTTGAATATTAAATTGGAGAAAATTGACTTTCTTATGAGAAACCACTATTTCCCCCCCAAGTTATATTTATTTTTAAATTGATTTTATGTTAAGAATTGAGCATTTTTCTTATTCTATGCCTCCAAAATACTGGTATTAGAGGGATTCTATCTTTTACATATCTCTAAATATATTCTTCAAAGAGTTCCCTTTGTTTAGATTAGCTTGACACATGGATGGTGTAGATAAATAAGTTCTTTAATCACTCTAGATTTCAATTTAATCTGTTTAAGTGAGGATAGAATAATACACCAACCAGTGTTCACCTGCAGAAAAATATGCTGTTCCCTGATCACTTATTATTTAAAAACTTAAATTTAGAGCTTGAAGGGATATCAGAGTCCATCTTGTTCAAAACCCCTTATTTTATAGATACAGTGAAGCCAGAAAAGATTGTCATTTGTCCAAGATCACATTGAGCCAAAATTTGGACAAAAGTTCTCTGACTTAGTCCAGTACCCCTCATCTGGAAATCTGGATACTCTAATTGCTTTTCTTGATCCTTCTCTCTCCTGTTTTTTTCTCTTAATTCCCTGACAACTTGCTCTCAGTTGACTTTACTAGGTCATTTATTCATACTTTTCCCATGAATCATATATCTCTGCCAAGGAGTACCTGATCTCTGTTTCCTTCTCTCTTTACACCAGGGGTTCTAAAATTATCATAGACTCCTTATAAGAGTAATATTTTTTGGTAATTTAAGGAAATGTTAAATTTCAATTAATGGTTAGTGAAAATTAAGGTATAACTTTTTTTTTCCTCTTCCAAGTTTTCAGACTGCTGAAATCTATCCACAGAGTCCATGGACCTCAGATTAAGATCTTTTATTCTATACCCTTTTCTGTGATCTATCAGCTCCCAGGAATTCAGTCCTTATTTCTAGAAGATCACTCCCAAATCCGTGTATCTAATCCTAAATCTACTCTTCTGAGTTCTGGGTAAATGTTACTAACTACTTCTGAATTCTCCACATGGATATCCAGTAAGTATCTAAAAATAAATATATCTAAGATAGAATTCATTCTCCTTTCCATAAACCAGCCACTCCAAACATTAATATTACAAAAGAAAATGATAATAAATTTGGAGTCATATTTGGCCTCCCATTCTATATGCTTTCCCTTTCATTCAATGGACATATCTTGTCAAATCTTTTTTCATAACATCTTACATCTATCCCCTCCTCCCCACTTAGACAGTCGTCACCATAAATCATGTGTGTATTACCACCTGAATTATTGCAGTAATTTCCTAATTGATCTCTTTTTCTCCAGTCTTGCTTCTCTCCAACCAATCTTTCACACAGCCAAAATAATATTCCTAAAACATAGATTCAGCTATGCTATTCACCTGCTCATGAAGCTTTAGTGATCTCTGTGGCTCCTAGGATAAAACACAAATTCATTAGCTTTTCACAGTCTGATTCCAGCTCATCTTTCCAGACTTATTCACATTGCTCCCTTCCTTACATACTATATTCAAACAAAAAGGTTCTACTTGCTATTCCTAAAATTTGGTATTCCATCTTCTACCTCTATAATTTTGTCCCCTTGCCTCCTGAAATATTCTCACCATTCCTGAATTATATTCTTTAGGAACAAATGTGATATCCACTTAATTTATGCAACAATATTGTGCAGCACTTTGTTTATATAAGCAAAATGATTGTACATGGGTCTAATAATGGCCTGCTCACCCATTTTTCAGATAAGGAAAATCTTTTACATTTTGGGAGAAATTGGAAATTGAAGTAAATTATTTTAATCCCTTCCTCTCTTGTCTTTTCTTTCTCCATTCTAACTCCACTCACCCCACCACATATAAATATATAGAAACTATAAGTATTGCCTTTAATGAGGTTTTACAACTTGAATTCTCACTCAGAACAAAAAATACACACACACACACACCCACACACACACCCCTCCTGCATATGAGCACAGAATATCTTTGATGCTTTATTCCTGAATTGACCTGTTAATTATAATATTTGTCCACATAAGCTATCCCTAAATTAAATTGAAATAATAACTGGATTAGGGCCCTGTAGAAGAGCTATTCACTTCTTTTAGCAATCTGTCAAGATGACAATAACATGATCTATTTTACTATATATATGTGTGTGTGTGTGTGTGTGTGTGTGTGTGTGTGTATGTATGTATGTGTGTATATGTATGTATGTGTGTGTATATATATATATATATATATATATCTATATATAGATATATATATATATGTATGTATGTATATATATATATGGTCTGGAGAATAGTTTCTTAACCAACTTTGTGTAATCAATCCTTTTGGCAATCTGGTGAAGTCTCTGGACCCTTTTTCAGAATAGATGAATAAAAGACATAAAATGGAAACTATTTCAAAATAGATTTATCAAAATATTACAATAAAAAACAAGTCCACAAACCCAAGAATAAGATCCCCTGATATGGATAAAGTATTTTAATTAATTAATTAATTTTGTAAGCTCTAGTTCAGTTGCTTTTTAAATAAATTCAACCTTAAAATAATCATAGCTAAGTGAAATAGAGGAATTAGTATATATCAAGTGGAAATTTTTAAAGAATTGTTGGACCAGTATTCATTAGTTTATTTTATTAGTAATAATTGATAGTTTACAAGTTAATTTAAGTGCTTATTTAACTTTGTTCAGATTAGAAAATGCTAAAAATGCAAAAACTTATGACAAGTTACAACGCTTTATGTAATAAGTATAATGATATTTTTCTGTATATTTAAGTATCTGATTTTTTAAAGAACAGGCTTTTTTTTTTTTAAAGAAAATTGATCTTTTGGAAATTTTAACTTTAGGCTCAGAACTTTAAGATATCTTATTTGGAAAAAGGTATTGAAAAACCATTAAATATATTTTTAATTTGATGCTTATACAATAATAAAGCAAAAAAGGAAGAATAAACATTAAATTTTATAACACTACATTGTACGTTAAACAAATAATACCTTTTTGCCCAAGATGCCATTGAATAGAAGAGGGGAATTTTTTAAAAAATGCATAAATTGTTATTTTGGTCTCTAACGCTAGACATATTTGATAAAAGATCAATTTGTTCATGAAAACTTTTATTTAGGTTTTTCATATTTTATAAACTTTACTATGGTTTATAAAACCGATTTTCCATTACAGCTCTTTGAGATTTTTCTAGTGGAATTAATTTGTGTACAATACAGAGTACTTAATTTATCCTGCTTAAAAATTTGCTAATGGGGGCAGTTAGATGGCATGGTATATAGAGCACTAATCCTGAAGTCAGGAGGACCTAAGTAAAAATGTGCCTCAGATACTTAACAGGTGTGACTTTGGGCAAATCACTTAACTCCAATTGCCTTACCCTCCCCAAAATAATTAATTAATTAAAGTTTGCTGATTTGGTACTGAAGTAATTTTACCTCTTGCAATTTGTGTGTATATTTCTATGTATGTGAGTGTGACACATATATATGTACAGATATAAACACAGTGACAAAAAAACAGACTTTTAGAAGAGGCAAATTATAAATTTATTTTCTAAATTATTTAAAAAATACCTTTTAAACAGTATTACATTTATTTTTAAAGTAAGGGTTTTTTGTTTTGTTTTTTAACTTTTGAGGCAACAACCATTCTATGTAAAAGTGACTTGTATTACCTTGTCTCAAACTAGACCCTTAAGAAATGACCAAAGGTAAATTTTTCAAAGGAATAATTTGCAAATAACAGATTTCTATTCTTTTTTTCACTGTCCTTTATTCTTTGAGAATAATAAATTTGCAATCTCCAAGAACATTTTGGAATTAGGCCATTGTAATCACTCCACCCTTAAGCATTGGGAGGAAATAATATTTTTTTGGTTAGGATCCAGCAATCTCTCTTTTGCTGTCAACTTTTGAAATAGGAATCTTTGGGTCAGTAACTAAAGTCACTTTTAGATTTTTATCATGAGACATTCTTTAAATGGAGCTTAAAAATGAAGATGAATAAGTATATAAGATTAAAAAGCAGGAGAGATCCTAAACACTAATTTCATTGTCATTTCAATATTATAACATTTTTATTTGGATAGAATTAAGATTAATCAGTCCCACAAAGATCTTTTCCTTTTACACTTTATTTGGAATTTGGACAAGTACTTTATTAGACCTAAACTACATGTTCCATATTCTTTTTCTTTCCAAAAAGCACTAAGATTCCTTGTTCCCTTTGGTACTTGTGCTAGAAATTAAGTGAAAAGAGAAAATGTTTTTCCCCATAGAGACAGAAATTACAACAAAACATGTCATCTTGAATCAGATAGTTTACCTCCTTTTCCCTCAGTTTTTCTGGCTTTAATAGGGGGATATATTCTATGTTCATTCCATAGTAAAATTCAATAGATTTAGTACAAATAAATTAAATTTTTTTTAAAAAGTATATAAATGTGAGAGATTATTACTACCATTACTGTGTAAAACCTAGACTTTGATGTTGGACTTCTTTATGTTTCTCATTAATTGTTTATATGATGTCAGTATTTTAATATTTTTAAAAGATAAGTCTTAAAAGGAATAATGTTAATTTTATTAGTTCATTCAGCCAAAATTATATGCTCATTGTATTCTTGGTGCTATTTGACATAAAAGATGTAATATAAGTTGGTGGTTTATGTTCTGATAAATTATATAAGAAAATCAAGAAGCAGTCTTTCTCTTGTAGTGGTTCCTGATAGATGTAATAGGTGCCTTTATTCAGTTTAATATAATTCACCAAATATTGCTTGAGCTCCTCCTTGTTCCATGAACTGTGGTAGTGACTAGAGATATAAAGACAACAAGGAATCAGTCCCTACTCTCAGAGCTTACATTCTTCTGAGCTAGGGTGTAGAAGTTTATGAGAGATGTTTCAAAATAGAATTGACAGTGTTTGGTAACTTACCTAATGGGAGGTGTGAGTGACAAAGGAAATAGAAAAATCACCTAGCACATACTAAAGTTAATAATTTATTTTTGTTGTTGTTGTTCATTAACTAAAGATAACTTCCCAGTCACAAGCATGAGTAAATGTGCTGCAATCAACAGAGAGAGGGAAATTGATTAAAGCAGCATATTTAGAGCAAAAAATTTAGAAGAATTATGATGTGGTTTAAAGTTGCTGAATATAAAGTAGTCCTGAGTTCATATTCTTATTCCATTAGGTTACTGTCTGTAGATAACTCAGAATTAGAAGCATGGGTAACTGGTCTGAGTCCTTTATCACTAATGATAAGGAAGTTAGATTTGGTAACAAAAATGTTGAGCTTGAGGTATGTGATAACACATATAGGTAGAAATGCACAGTAAACAGAAATATGAATCTAGAAACTATGTTTGAAAAGATAATCATATTTGACAAGTTACAGGCAAAAATAATGTAGTATAAAGTAGGATGTGAATCTATAGGTAATAATATGTTCATCATACTAGTATCTTTGATTATGAATCTGTTACTGTACAGGAAACTGATTTTTATATTTACATGTAGTTCATATCATTGTTCTTCCTGTTTGAAATTTCTGTGAAGTAAATACATGTGTGTATATGTGTATGTATGTGTGTGTGTGTTTTAAATATAGTTATTGCATATAGCATACTTCTATTAACAAAGAAATCATGAAAAATACATCTTTAAAAAGGAAAAATCCAAATATTCTTCCTAAATTATATAGTTTAAGTGATTTTGGAAATTTATAAGAAATGGGAAATATTAATTATGAAAACAAAGAAAGTGAAGCCTTTGTTATAAAGATGTAAACACCATATTTATAATTACATAGGAAAATTTACATATGGTGCCAAAATAAAAAAAAATGTACGTACAACCTAGTTAACATGACTTGTACAAGACAACTTCTTTTCCCATTTGTCATTGTCAGTGGATTTAGATATAATGTTAATTATTGATATCTAATTGATCTTCTATATAATTTTTTCATAATTTGTTATAGTTATGGTATTTTGTTAACTTTTTTATCAGGCAGTTGGAAATTCAGCATGAGAATTTTTTTTAAAAAGAGAGGTATAACAATTACTTTGAGTGTTGTTCTGATTAGTAAATATTTCTTCATAAAAAAAGATTAAAACCATATTGCCATTTGGTGCAGTCTTTAAATGGCTTTAAAATTATTCATTTGTAAAATGTTTCAGATACTGTGAAAAAATATTTTCTTGTATATCATTTTTAATTTTATATTCATCTCATTTCATTCTTAAAATAGTAAATTTTCATGACACTATTTGTGCATAGGATAAAATGTCAAGGCATCACTTATTTATCTTCTCATTTTACTGTTCATTTTAGTTAGTGTGTAACTGATGCCAATTAACAATACTGCAAATTATGACATTTCTACCAAATGACATTCAACAAAGAAATGCTTTATTATCTATATATATTGGATGAAAATGCCAAAAATCTTTTTCTAGTGTAAATTTTATATCTGAGTGCTCACTAATCAGTATAAGTGGGACATTCTTAAGAAATAGCTTTAAGAGAATTAAAATGTGTTTCATAGAATAAAAAGATCACTATATGTAATACCAAATAAAAGCAAATTTTATTTTAATAATAATTGTGTGTAGAAAAAAAGCTAGATCATAACAATAGACACTATTACTATAAAAGTTAAACTTTACTGTAAAAGTTAACCTTTAGTGAATATATGCTTTTAGAGAATCATTATAATAAATCAGATATCTTAGTTTAGAATCCATGTGTATCTTTTAACACCTGATACTTGATTTAAGGGGAGAAAATTGAAAAAGATATAACTATGTTCCTAAAGTTATTGTGTGAAAGTGTCATTCTAATTTAATATGTACTAAGTAACATCTAGATTTTTGTGGCTACCAAGTTAATAAAAATATAATGTGCATGATATCTTAACAGCAGTATTCAGCAAACAACTTATTTCAGCCTACTCCATTTTGATGATCTGGGATGCTGAAAATGAAGACTATTGATTCCTCCTCCATGTCAGTAATAGAGCAAAGACAGTGTATTTGAATTACTTGTTATATGTCATGTTTTCCTTGATACTTGTCAAAATAATAGTCATGAGAAAATTATATGTGTAATAGGATAAAAAATGAAGTAAAATATTCATTTTTGCATGTTATAATTTTGCATATAAATTTATGAAGTCATATACCAAAGATCAAGATCTTATATCTAACATTCTAAAAGTACTTTCTTGATTTTGAGAAGATATACATGATGTCATACAATAGGGTGTTGTATATTCAAGAATATCCTAGATCCAGAGAATGGAATTCAGGGTGATGTGGACAAGTTCACCAAGGACTTATTTGCCTCATAATATCAGGTGCCCTAGCATTTACTGGTAATGAATGCTTCTGTAAAGAGTCACTTCTTCTACAACATAGTTTATCCATCATGGCCTCCAATTCTGTCCACAAAAACTTGGATGAAGTATTCTTCATTGGCTATTCTTGCTAAAATAATGACTCCTTTTAGGAGAGTATCCTTATGACATTATTACAATGCAGCCACATACAGTGTGACTTTGTAGAAATTTTACTAAGTTCCTCCCCACGCCACTAAAAAAACAAGCAAAATAAGACAGAAATTAATTTCAGTCATGTTAGTCTAGTGCCAAATAATGTGTTACTTAAGTATATAGAATATTGGCAAAACATACCCACAATCTTAAGTATATATATCTTTTATATTTCTGGTTTAGATTTCTGTATTGCTTTGCATGATCTCCCAGAGTTTAATTGTGGAATAAACATGTAGAATTATTAAAAGTCTTCTTTTTAAAAAGCAAATTGCTGAGATGATTTGTGTTTTTGAGTGATTGTTTAAAATTGATATTTAAATTTTGAAGTTTAACTTTTCATTTGGCTTACAGGATAATATAGACTATGCTATTTTAAATGTACTTATGACAAAATTTTGCATTGATTTTATGGTCTTAGAACATGTTGATTAAAGAATTTTTTGTAGAGAGACTTTTTAAAATTATGATGCCAACGTATTCTTTGGTCCGAGATAATGTGTTCAGAATTTGAGTGTATGCTTATAGTATTCCTTTGTGTAGGATTTTTAAATTATTCTGTAGGTTTGTGTTAAAATTTCTTATCAACACATCCTAGGCCTTCTCTGTGCCAGTAGGTGTTGTATAGAGTACAGAAAAATTATCTATCCATGTTCTGTATTAAATTTATACATTTCATGGTCATATTAGTAAATAATTTCAAAATTCCTAAGACCATATAGATAGAGAAATAGAGAAGACAGACAGATAGGACAAAATTTTATGCAGTTTTAAGTTTTAATAACTCAAAGTTGCACTAAGACTTTGGGATACCTTTATATGTGTGTGCATGTGCATGCTTGTAGTCAAATGTATAATTAAGGATATGGATGTATAGATATATCTATATACATACGCACACACACAAAAACATAATGTGTGTCTCTAAAGAAGATCAAGGTGAAAAAGATTATTCTCTTTTTATAATGTACATTTAGAATTCTTCCATGTCTAGAATTATAAATTTGAGA